>NW_006921592.1:4598039-4738171 GCF_000298275.1 Orycteropus afer afer | reverse complement strand
CTTCATTTGCTGATGTGGCACCACTCAAATCAACGAGATGGATTGATACGGTGGCTGCGATGATGGGCTCAAGTATAGCAGGGATTGTGGGGCTGGGGCGGGATCGGGCAGTGTTTCGTTCTGCTGTGCATGGAGTCGCCATGAGTCGGAAACGACTCGACGGCACTTAACAACAACAACAACATTTTCTTAAGCCAAGTCTGGTTTGAAAAACATCTTGCCAGGTCACCTAAATGGGAGCTCTGGTGGTGTAGTGCCTAAGGCACTTGATTGCTAACCAAAACCCACAAGCCACTCCTCGGAAGGAAGGTTGGGCAATCTACTTCCGTAGGGATACTGCCTCGGAAACCCAAGGAGGGGTCGCTAAGAATCAAATAGATTGGACGGCAGTGAGTTTGGTTTAGTTTGGTTTAAGTCACCTAAATGAAAACAAAAAATGCAACCCACTTCATTTTGGTTGTTACACAACAAGCTTATTCAGCAGAACTCTGCATCTTTTAGCCTTTGAGAAATCCTAATGCTTCTGCTATGGTATAGTAAGAATAGTCTCAGGGGACATCAATATCAGTTGGCATAACATAGTCCACAATGAAAATGTTCTATATTCTATTTTGGTGAGTAGCAACTGGGATCTTAAAAGCTTATGAAAAGCCATCTTAGGTGCAACTACTAGTCTCTCTGAAACAAAGAAAATCAATGACACATGGACCCAGTTAGTCCAAAGGACTAACAAACCACACAAACCTCAGCCTCAACAATCCTGAGACCAAAAGAACTAGATTGTGCCTGGCTCCCACTACTGATTGATCTGAGAGGGATCACACTAAACAGAAGTGGATGGAGTGAGAGAAATATATGTAACAAAACTCAAAATTATAAAAAAAAAAGAAGAAAAAAAAAACCAGGAGTTGGACAGAGACTGGTGGAATCCCTGAGATTATGGCCCTTAGTCACCCTGCAGGTCTGGAATTGAAATCAGTTTTCAGCCAAACAATAGACAGTTTTTTTACAAGATGAACAATAACACTAGGAAGGTCCTCACTCCTTAAAACAATCAACCATTCAAGATCAAAACAGCCGCATTTGCCCAAGAACAAAGTTCAGAAGGCAGGAAGGGTTAGGAGAGCAGAAGAAATGGAAGCCTAGAAACAAAGCGAGGAAGTGGCATGATTGATGTTAACATTGAGGGCATTGCAATCAATGACATGAAACAAAACATGCATGAATTATAGAATGGAAAACTGATTTGCTGTGTAAGTTTTCACCTAAATCACAATAAAAAGTTAGAAAAGGAAGAAAAAAGAATAAAGAAAAAATTATCTTAAGAAAAGCAAAGATCATTTCAGTGGCTTCAAGTTTCAATAAAAATAATGAAGTATAAGTAATTATAAAACAGATCAAGTTTCAGAGATAAAAAAATAATGATAATTACAAAAAATAATCTTGATGGGAAGTGAAAGTGTTTTTTCACCCTCAAAGTGAGAAGCAAACAAAAAACCAGAAAACAATGTCTTTCTCTGAAGAAAGAACTACCATTAAAGAAGGATCCAGAACAGTAAGTTTTCAGCCAACTGAGGCAGCAGCACCAAGCACATACCCAATTTCTTTCTTATAGCTCTACTGTTGTGAGACGCAGCATGAAAAAGAGAAGTGTGTCAGTAAGCACTGCACTGGTAGATCCTCCTGAGGAGAGGTTTGTAGTGGTAGAGCATTGTCACTGCTGCTGGGGAAATTTTTGTGTATACAAATATCACAGTCTGAGACAGACTCTAAAGTAGTCTTCATAAACGTTCTATAGGAGGTTAGAGGAAGAAAATGTCAGTTCTGCCTGGAGTCACCAGGGAAGGGTTCATGGAGGAAATACGGTGTAAGCTAAATTGCAAAGAAGGGTAGGACTCAGAGGCACTCTAGAAGCACTCTAGATCATGATTTGAGGCATAGAAATTTGGTATGAATATATGACTAGGTCAGTTTAGTTGAATAGAATTTTCTGGATTTCAGTAGGGAGTAAAAAAGAAATAAGTTGGGGTTGGGTCATGCTATATCTGGTCCTTCAATCCATTAAGAGAAATGAAGTTCTGTGAAATGAAAAATAATCTGGTCTTGGACATCGAGATCAGCTATGTTCTATAGGTCTGGCTTCCTGGTCATCAGTATTTGTTTCATCTTATCTCTGCCTGCTTGTAATGGAGGAGACTGTTAGGTTTGAAGATAAATCTGGAGAATGTCCATTTTTAATGTTTCTCCCAAATGAAGTTTATCTATGGCACACCTACCCTAACAATTTAAACCACTAAATCAACCTGTCTTCATGAAAGTAGATTAAGCCTTTCCTCTGTGATGCTCCATTTCAGGTTGGCAAATTGATCAAAGAAGCTGCTGGGAAAAGCAATCTGAAGAGAGTGAGCCTGGAACTGGGTGGAAAGAGCCCCTGCATCGTGTTTGCTGATGCTGACTGTAAGGATAAGCTGCTGTGCTCACTTTTCACCCATCATCTCTGGTAGTGTATGATAATGCCATACAAGGAACCTGAATTTTACAAAAGGATTTTCTTTGAATATCAAAGTGTCAGGCATTAATCAGAGTACAGAATTACTCTTGAAAAGTCTCATAAATTTTCCTAAAGTTATAACCTATATGTAGATCTAACACATACCCCATCTCTTCCTGCTTTGGAATAGATCAGTACTTCCTCAGAGGAACCTCAAAGCAAATGGTTGGCATTTAGGAACTATGTGAGTTTCCTAAGGCTGCCTTTTCAAAGAACTGCAAACTGGGTGGCTTAAACAATAGACATGCATTATCTTACAGCTCCAGGGCCTATAGCTCTGAAATCAAGGTGTGTACGGCCATGTTCCCTCCCAAAGCCTCTGAGAGAAGAACCTTCCTTGCCTCTTCCAGCTTCTTCTAGCCCCAGGTGTTCACTGACTTGTGCCATCCATTCTCTGCTACTGTCATCACATAGCCATCTTTTCCCTGTGTTTGTGTGTCTGTGTCTTTTCTCCTCTTCTTATAAGGACACCAGTCATTATGCATGAAGATCCACTTTAATGACCCCATCTTAACTTTATTACATCTGTAAAGACCCTGTTTTCAAATAAGGTCAAATGCACAGGTACTTGGGGTTAGGATATCAACATTATCTTTTGAGGGGACAACTTTCAACCCATGATAGGGGCCACAATGTATTTTGTTTTCAATTCTATATTGTTATATATTAGCACTGCTTTAAGCATGTTGATCTAGGTGTCCATTCTCAAACATACTGAACTGGGACCAACTACAGAGGCAGTCATTCAGAGCTGTTATCTCCCTTCACTGTGGGTCATCCACTCATTAAATGAAATGACCAGAAGATAATGCGTACTGTTTAAGTAATTTCACTCTTCTTTTCCCCCAAGTAATATAATTGAATTTACATATGTTAAATCTAAATTATGATGTGATTCCACTTTACAATAATATCCTAGATTCATTCTGACAATATTATCAAGTAGAATACTATTTTTTTTCCTAAATGGAAGTCAGTAGGAGAAATAGACTATCCAACATTCATCGAACTCTTTTTAACAACTTCATTATCAGCATAAGGCTAAAAATAAAAATGGTTCATGGGATTGCCTGTGTTGCTATTGTGACCTTAACTGATTTTTTTTTTTTTTTTTTAGAAAATACTAACTTAGTATGTATTCTACAGACATGGCAAGATTCTTGATTTTATCAAACCTTTCTGTAAACTACTTCTGCTACAACTTAAGGAGGTGTAATCAGTTTACAAAATAAATAAAACAATACTCAAGTGCTATAACATTGCATTAAATCTTGCAGCATTTAGAAAATTTAATGTAATGAATTTTTTTTTCTTCCTTTTATAATTTAATGCAACAAACTAAATCTTCCTGTTAAGGAACATTTATCACCATCTCAAAAAAAAATGGATAAGAGGTGATAGGCATAAATTAAATAATATGGCATTCTGTAGACAGTAGACTTTGAAAATATCTTTCCTAGAACAAAGTTGTAAGGTAAGGAGGAGACTCTGAGTATTAGACTGTTATTTTCATTTATATCACTTGTTCTGTTGATTAGGGTATTCAAGAATGCTTTAAATTATTTAATGTAATAAACTTTTTAGATTGTTTTTGTTATCTGTTTAAAACCTGAGGCAGGAAAGAAATATTTAGTCATAAAACTGGTTATAAATGGAGGTATTTATAAAGAACATTTGCAATGAGATTTGATCTTAGGAAACTCCATTTTTAGTAATGGTGATTTTAAATTCATAGTAACAGCTACTATTTTTTCAGATTTTAGTATGGGTTGCTCTTCTTTCCATGGAAAATAAAGGATCAGAAAGATTAATTTGTCACCTGGCTGATAAGAGATAGAATATATTGAGCCCGTGTGTGATGACTGTTCAACTCACGATTTTTCTATACCATCATATTACCTCTTGGACATATCAATATATATATAATCTTTAGAAAATATCTCTTCTTTAATATGCTATCTTCTTTGCAGTGGACAATGCAGTTGAATTTGCACACCAGGGATTATTCTACCACCAGGGCCAATGTTGTATAGCAGCATCCAGGCTTTTTGTGGAAGAATCAATTTATGATGAGTTTGTTCGAAGGAGTGTTGAGCGGGCTAAGAAGTATGTTCTCGGGAATCCTCTGACCCCGGGAGTAAATCAAGGCCCTCAGGTAGGTATAAAATAGAAGGAAGAACATTATCAGAAGACAAGAATAAAGTATCTTTTTCCATCTTTCTTTAGCCAATTTTTTTTTTTTTAATTGAGAAAGATTATTTCTTGTCTATATAACTTTTAGGTTAAAGTACTGCATGAGTCTGGTAATTAAAAACTGTGAATCTAACTTCCAACTACAAGCATTTAGTTTTTGTGTTGCTTAGTTTTCATATCTAGAAGCAGTTTGAGGCATTCTAGAAATTAGAGATGTGAAGAAAAGGAAAAAATGCTGCAAATGTCTTGTTTTCCTCAATCTCCACCCCTCCTGCTTCCTATAGATGGTTGTCTATCCACCTGGAAGGTGGTGGCACTAGCACAGTCTTGCATATTGCAGTGATGCTGAAAAGAGTTTCAAGCTTCTAGACTAAGATGAGTTAGGAAGAAAAGCCTAATGACTACTTCTGAAAATCAGCCATTAAAAACCCTATGGATTTACTAGGTATATACCCTAAAGAAGTGAGAGCCATGACAAGAACAGGCATATGCAGACCCATGTTCATTGCAGCACTATTTACGATAGCCAAACGATGAAATAACCTAGGTGTCCATCAACTGAGGAATGGATATCCAAACTACGGTACATACACACAATGGAATACTATGCAACCCTAAAGAATAATGTAGAATCTGCAAAACACCGCCTAACGTGGATGAACTTGGAGGACATTATGCTGAGTGAAATAAGTCAATCACAAAAGGACAAATATTGTATTAGTCCGTTATTGTAATAGTCAAGGAAACGTTTATCTATGGAAGGTCATTTTCTTTGTTGATTACCAGGGCTGAGAGGGGAGGGGAGGAAATACTGTTAGATAGATAGAGATAAGTTTTGATCTGGGTGAAGAAAAGGGCAATGTACCAAATGTGAGTGATCAGTATAGTGGCATTGAGGAAGAGAAAGATACAGAGGTACGTGGGAAGTACAGACAACAAAGATGAACCCTTTTGCGCATATAGTATGGCATGGCATGGTCAGTTAAGGGAAACACGGGTATATGGGTGGATAGATGGGTGGACAGGCTGAAATATTAGGTATGTATATGAAGTGGAGAGTGCATCCAAGAACATGTATAGGGTTGGCAGACAGTGGTACAATAACTTTATGTGTATGATCTGAATTCCCAGGTGTATAATGGGGCTGACAAGGGGCAAGGTTGTAGTCACTGCTTCATCACAACCAGCTACCTAGAGGGACCAAGTAGTTGAACCTGTGGGTTCGGGACGATGGTCGCAGAGGACATCAAGCTCAATTGGCATAACATACTACACAAAACATTGTTCTACCTTCTACTGTGGCTAGTAGCAACTGAGATCTTAAAAGCTTGTAAGCTGCCATTTAGATACAACAATGGGTCTCTCCTTGTCCAGAGCCAAGAAGAATGAAGAAAACCAAAAATTCATGGAAACAATTAGTTCTAGCGACTGGTACACCATCCGATCTGCAGCCTATATGACTATGAGACCAGAAGAGCTAGATGGTGCTTGGCTACTACTGTCAACCACTTGGAAGAGGATCTTTGTAGGAGATCCTGGATAGACAGGGGGAATAATGTGGAACAAAACTCAAAATCATTTGGAGAAAAAAAAACTTGGGGAACAGGTTTGCTGGCCCGATGCAGCCTGGTGGAACCACTGAGACCATGGCCCCTAGCTGCCCTTCAGGTCTGGAATTGAACGCACACCTGTGGCTTCCAGCCAAACAATAGACAGGCATATCAATTGAGCATTTACCTGAGGTAGATACACTCCTTGGAGAGAACAAGCATGAGAGAAAGAAGGGCTGCTCAGGCACAGGGAGATAGCTCAGGGGATAAGAGTGCATGGAGGGATGGACACAGGGAAGAGGTAGCTATTGGGAGGAAGTGGGAGGGGAGATGTTGCATTGTGCTAAATTGTGGTCAATGTCATGAGACAAAGTGTAAGTGAACTGCTGTATGGAAAGTGTATTTGCTCTGTAAATTTTCACCCAAATCACAAACAACAAAACAAAACAAAACCTCAAGTTCCAATTCTAAGGAAAAAAAGAAAAACCTATGGATCACAACAGTGTGATCCTCAATATATCATGGGGATGGCACAACAATGAGAAGTGTTTCATTCTGTTTTGCATGGGGTCTCCATGAGCTGAGGCCAACTCAATAGTACCTAACAACAACCTACTTGGAAGTTCTTACACAATCATATTATTTGATCACCAGTGTTAGCCCTCTGTCTTAGCTGCCATCTCACTAATATAGACAGCTAGCACATCTCTAGATCCTCTCCAAAGTCTTCAGTTACTCTGACCTTCTAATGTACCATGAATATCTTACAAGGATATCAGTTCCTGGGTTTGAGGCAAACTTCTCATTTCAGTTGTTAAAGCCAGTTTGGTGGGGTAGTGGTTAAGACATTTAGCTGCTAACTGGAAGTTCAGTGGTTTGAATCCACCAGCTGCCCCACAGTAGAAAGACTGTTTGTACATACAGCCACTGAAAACCCTGTGGAGCACTCGGTTCCACTCTGACACACATGGGGTCACTCGTATATATGTATGTATGTATCATATATATGATATATATGTCAGATCCAACTCAACAGCAGTGAGTTTTTGAGTTGAGTTTTCACTGTGATTTGAGTGAAAATTTACAGAGCAATTGGTTTTCCATACCACTGTTTGTACTTGTTTGTGCGTGTGTGTGTGACATTGAATGCAGTTTCCATAATGTAACAATACTCTTCTCACTACATTGTTGTTGTTGTTATATTTCATCCAGTCGGACCCGACTCATAGCAACCCCTCCTTGGGTTTCTGAGGCAGTATTACTATGGAAGTAGATTGACCCATCTTCCTTCCGAGGAGTGGCTGGTGGGTTTGCACCGCCAGGCTTCTGGTTAGCAGTCAAGTGTCTTAGCCACTATGCTACCATACTGTTTACTATTTCCATTCATCCTCTTTCCTATCAATTCCTGCCTTCTAAGTTTATCCCTGGGCAAATGCTGTCCTTTCGATCTCTCATGGTTGATTGTGATAAGGAGTGCCTGCCTCCCTGGTGTTACTGCTCACTCCATGGCCCATCTGTTGTTTGGATGAAAGTTGAACCATGAGAGTGAGTCAGTTCCAGGCTTGAAGGGTGACTAAAGGCCACAGTCTCAGGGGTTCCATCAGTCTCCATCAGACCAATAGGCTTGGTTTTTTTTATGATTTTGAGGGTTTTTTTTTCCCACATTTTATTCCTACTTTCTCTGGGACCTTCTATTGTGATTCCTTTTAGAATGTTCAGCAGTGGTAGCCAAGCACCCTCTGGTTCTCATCTTATGATTGCGGAGGCTGAGGTTCATGTGCTCCACAAGTTGCTTGAACTAATTGTTTCCATGTGTCTTTGATTTTCTCACTCTTCCTTGTTCCGGATGGGGAAAGGACAATAGTTGGACATTAGATGGCCACTCACAAGTTTTGAAGACCCCAGCTGCTGTGCAACAAAGTGGAATGTGGAACATGGTCTTTATGGACTATGTTCTGCCAGTTGACTTTGATGTTCTCCCAATCTACCGTCCTTAGCACCCAAGCCCAGCAACTCATTCTATCAAGGCTTTTGGCTCTCATAACTAAGAAGTTAACATAATTTTGCCCCATTTGTTCTACTACATACGTGGATATTTTTACAGCAAATATAAATACGTATTTAGCACTATCATCTACCAAACTTATATAATATATATAGTCACCTACCCATCCTGATTTATCTTGCCTATCTACCTATGTATTGCCTTGCAAGTTAATGTTTGTTAATGCTGATAATGCAGGATTGTGTGTGTAATGGTATTTACTTTTGTTGTTTGTAACTCATGTACCTCTCTTTGTCTTCCTTAGTGATATTGTGCTGATCACCCCTTTTTGTATATTTCCTTTCCCTTTATGGGAGCAGATTGCCAAATCTTTTCTCCTGCACAACTTCTTTTGGGTTTGACCTTTCACTTAGCATCTAAGCATTTTATCAATTGCACAGACTAGGGCTCCTTTGAGGCAATAAGCAGCCAGTTCCAACACATGGGGAGAGAGGCATGTGTACTTAACTTTCCCAACTGGAACTCTGGACCCACTTTTTTTTCCATTATAGGAGGATTATTTAAGAAACTATTTAAATGCTATAATGCTTGCCATATATTTAGATTTAATGCAGTAAGATGGTGAGAATCAGGTCAGGCCAGAAACTGGAAACATTTCTCCTGACTCTTCCAGCAGGACCTAAACTGGGGAGATGGGCAGACAGTAGACAGAACATGGCATCGAAAGGCATGGAGCAGGCCAGGAATAGAGCCCACTAGAGATATGAGTCTTCTTAGAGTCCAAAAGGATCTGATTTCCAACTACTGAATCTAATTAAACCCTTTTTCTTCTTTCATTTCTTTCATTTGAGTTGGGACTACAGTGTTCAAGTAAGTGTGGTTAACAGACATTTATTCTGGAGTAAATAAATGACAGTTGCATGAAAAGGTTTATCTGTTTTCACTGCCTATTTGCTTTTCTTACATAACTGTAAAACAAATGCTAAATGTAAATAACTTTAAGATATTTTTTTTTTTCCCAGAAAGGTCATGAGAATAAAATATATCCAAAGAACAAATCAGAGCCTCTGCCAGCTGTTTATATTCAATATTTGACAAAATAACAATATCTTAGCATTTTGATTCCCACATTAACAGGCCAGACAATGTGTTATGGTCACCAATTGCTAATCTCCCAACACTCCCCCCCGCCCCTTTTCTGGTGATGTTTTCCAATAGATTGACAAGGAACAATATGATAAAATACTTGACCTCATTGAGAGTGGGAAGAAAGAAGGGGCCAAACTGGAATGTGGAGGAGGCCCATGGGGGAATAAAGGCTACTTTATCCAGCCCACAGTTTTCTCTAACGTTACAGATGAGATGCGCATTGCCAAAGAGGAGGTAAATAGTTTCATTCTGTTCTGTTCCCTTGTGGGAGTGTTTTTTCTGCATGTGTATATACAAAGTGTCTTTAAAATTCTCTGCTCCTTGAATGTCTTTTCAGCAAAAGTTAGTCTTCATTTCTGTTATTGATAAAGGTTTAAGTATTTGGAATCAAGATTAAAAACAGTAAAGAATCCATTTAGTGGGCCAAGAATTTCCAGCCAAATACAGATCATGAGGCATAACAATTCCTGGGTGCTTTCTTCACAGTGTTAAAATAATGGAAAAGAAAATTCTATCTTCTTACGTTGTTTTTTTCTTCTTTTGAAACAATATATTTGAAAATAATTGGAAAAGGATAACTTTTCATTGTATGATAAGTGCAGATTCACAAACTGCTGTTAATATAGAAAGATCTCATGGACGCTTGCGCACTCCGCTACATTTCTGACCAATGGTCAGCCAGTCTCTTTCATCAGCAGTATGTAGCTCACTATTTCTTAAGAAAGTTCCATATTTGGACAATACCCATCATTAGAAAATTTAGCCTCTGGCTGGCCAGGAATCTTTACTCTTATGTTCTACCCGCTGGTCCCGTATTTGCCCTTTGGCCTTTTTCCTCATAGTAGCTGGACATACATTTGAAAAGATCATTCATCCTCTTATATCATTCATCTTCCATGTACTTTTGGCCCTGTGTTTATTAGCCAGTGTGCTTCTTAGTTTTTCTAGGCAAATATAGTTAAATATTGGGTGATCACAAACTATTTAACATCATTAAAAAAAGATCCAGAGATGTGATAAATAACCAGGAAAAGATAGTCTGCATTTAGAAAATGTAAATAATGTACCTCATGGGCACTCATTGCATAGATTGATTCATTGTCTTTAGGCCATGAAGGTGTTACTGTAAGAAGGCACTGACAACTCAAATACATTGAATCATAATCCTTTCATTTATTAAACTCTGAGAAGTTTATTTTCCTTGCCCCCAACAATGCCTTTATTTGAGGAAAAAGGTGCAGAATCAGAAAATAAATAGGAAAACCAAATGCATATAGATAATTAAGCACATTTAAATAGTTTCTCAATGTCAATTCAATCCTGTAATGTTTGTATTTATTGATAGATACTTGTCTGATTAGATTTGTTGTACATCTTGATTATATCAGAAAGAATTAAGGGAAAAATCTTCACTGAAGGAAATATTTATTATATCTCTACAGTATGCATAATGTTGTTGTTGTTACGTGCCGTCGAGTCGGACCCAATTCATAGCAACCCCTCCTTGTGTTTCCAACGTGGTATCACTATGGAAGGAGATTGCCCAACTTTCCTTCTGAGGAGTGGCTGGTGGGTTTGAACCACCAGCCTTCTGGTTAGCATTCAAGTGCCTTAGGCACTACACTACCAGAGCTCTCGTATACATAATGTTGTGTTGTTATGTGCCGTCAAGTCGACCCCAACTCATAGCAACCCCTCCTTGGGTTTCTGAGGCAGTATCACTACGGAAGTAGATTGTCCCATCTTCCTTCCGAGGAGTGGCTGGTGGGTTTGAACCGCCAGCCTTCTGGTTAGCAGTCAAGTGCTTTAGCCACTATGCTACCAGAGCTCCTCATATACATAATAGTACAGTTATATGATACTTCAAAGGAGTAGCCTGGTGCTATGTGATATATTCAATTCTAATTATGTGAGCTATTAAGACACTTACTGTAGTAATTGTTATATATTTGGTTCATAGGTTGCAATATAATGATTATATTTATAACTTTTGTTATTTGCACTTAGCCTCTGTTGAATGGAAGCCCTACCCCTGTGACTCTTGCATCAGTGGTGAACACGAGAAAACTCTTTCTCATTTGTGGTTTTTGGTTCCCCTCAGTCCCATATCCCAGAAAATCTGGTCAGAAAAGCCCCCTTTGTTTGAAATTTTAATGATTGTTTTATGGAAATGTAATATAGGAGTTTAGTTTTTTAAAAGAAAGCCCAGTTCCTTTTCTCCAAGTACTTGGGATTGAGATGCAGACCAAACAAGTTAAATTGGGCTTAACTAGTGAAAGTGAAAGAATGGTTTGAACTGGCGTATGCAACGTGTGATTTTTGTTCTCTGTTCTGTGATTATAGTCATTGCTAGTGGAATCATGCTTTAGTTACTACAGGATGGTTATGATTTAAGTAATGTAATAATGGGTCATTCCCAGTGGTAAGATTTGGCTGCAGAGTATCATCAGAATAAAAATTCATGTTGTTTAACTAACTTCTCCCTGAACACTCTGGCTTCTGTGTCCCCTAGCTAAAAAGAGTTAAGTCTAATAGAATAGCTGATATCAATCATTGGTATACTGATATTTAAAACATAGTTGTTATTATCAGTCATTGCCTATATAATCATTCATACAGTAGAACAAGCATTGTTTTCTCTGGCTTATTGTTTGAGTGGTAATTTGGAAAATGAAGAGAATTTAAGAGAATAAACAGTGGTCCTAACCGGAAAAGAAATTTTAAAATTAATGGTTTAATGTACCATCATAAATTCTCAGAAACCTTAATTCCAACATGTGGATGAATGATGCCATGTTTATTTGAATATAGTCATATTTATTTATACCTTACCCTGTTCCAAAGAGGATTTAACACATGACTATCACCTGTTTTTAGTTAACACTGGCAATTACTTATTCTGATTATTACACATTGACTAGAAATAAGTAGGAAACTCTTAAATAGTTTAGGATAATTTGGTAGGGGAAAAATTCACAACATAATTTAAATTATTTAGTCTTACTCTGTTATTTGATCCATTTCATTCATTTCCTGTTGTATAGATATTTGGACCAGTCCAGCAAATCATGAAGTTTAAATCTTTAGATGATGTGATCAAGAGAGCCAACAACACGTTCTATGGGTTATCTGCAGGAGTCTTCACCAACGACATTGATAAAGCTATAACAGTCTCCTCGGCACTACAGGCTGGGACAGTGTGGTAAGTAATACAGCTTCTCACTAGGAACCACATTAACAAATTACTTAGAGCCTCTTTAGACTTGGATTTTTCATTTGGGATCACAGGATCTGCTGGAAAAGCAATTGCTGCCTTAAAAACAAACAAAAACTTCATATGCAGCTTCCTATAATTACTTGCCTAAAATATTTTATGGATGGGACTTTCCCAGCCAAAGGAAAAGAATCAACATTTAGTTAATATGGACTCTGTCATAGGCACTGCTATATTTTTTACATTTGTTATCTCGTTTTATCTTACAACTTAACAGTCATTGTAAGATAACATATTATCTCAGCATGTTATTTCAGATTTATAGACAAAAAACAACCTGTGTTAGGCTAAGTAATTTACCAAGATCACCTACTAAAATGACAGAGCCAGATTCTAATGCAGTGGTTCTCAGTCCTGGTTGTGTGTTAGAATCACCTGGGAGCTTTTAAAAATATTTCTTAAGTAAAAGACTCATGCTCACCCTCAACCATAGAAATGATATAATCAGTATATTTATGCATTCTCGTCCTTAGCCCCAAAAAAGATTATATATGTTTTCTTTCAGAGACTCTTAAATAGAAGCAAACAAATTCTTATATAATCAGTATGGCTTGTGATTAATGTAAAGTTCTCTTACATGAAAAAAATCATAAATAAAATTCAGCATTACTAGTGTATGTATATATGTACATTATCACCATTTACTGAAGACTTACCATGTACCAAACACTGTGAAAAATACATTTTATACATTTTCTTGCTTATACTTTAAAACAACCTTACTATTACCCCCATTTTACAGAGGAGGAAACATATGTTTAGAGAGATTAGGTTGCTTTCCCATGATCACACAAATACTAAGGAGCAGATCCAAGCTTTGAACTTATAGGACCTCCTTCTTTACAATATGGAAGAATCACAAAAGACTCAGTCAGTGGGGCTGATCACTTCGAATTTATAGTTTTCTCTAACAGGATATTTCTCAGTTATCTGCTTACTTATACTGAAGTGGTTTCATTTTCATTGTAGAGTAAAAAGAGCCAACTGTGCTTTTTTAAAACAAAGATAAATATCTTTTATTTTAAAAATAAAAATAAACTTTTTATTTTTGAATAACATAGTATTATATGATCATTTGATAAACTAGCTATTATGACCATTCCACTGAATGTCTTAAGAATCCCATCAGAAATGTCTGTACTATTAAGATAGTGGGGGTCATATTCTCATCACTTTATGTCCTAGAACATAACTATTTTCTGACATTATCCCAGAGTATATACAGCATGTCCCAGAGAAGCTGTAGTTTGGATTCTGCTATACACCTGGGAATTCTTACAGATCATACAAATACACTTAGAGGACCATTGTCTGCCAACCCTATACATGGTCTTGGATACACTCCCCACTTCATAGATATACCTGCTAGTTCAGCCTGTGCACCTGTCTATCCACCCATATACCCATGTTTGCCTTCGCTGACAAAGCAGTACTGTATGTGCAAAAGAGTTCATCTTTGCTGTCTGCAGCTCCCTTGTACCTCTCTATGTCTTCCTCTTCCTCAATGCCACAATGTTGATCACTCACATTTGGTACATTGCCCTTCTCTCTCTTTTTTTTTTTTTTTTTTTCAGGAATTTGAATTTTGTTCTACTTTTTCTCCCTTTCTATTCAGGACCATCTATTGTATCTCTAGTCAGGACTCTAGATAGTGGTAGCTGGACACCATCTAGCTCTTTTTTTTTTTTTTTTTCAGGAATTTGAATTTTGTTCTACTTTTTCTCCCTTTCTATTCAGGACCATCTATTGTATCTCTAGTCAGGACTCTAGATAGTGGTAGCTGGACACCATCTAGTTCTTGTGATCTCAGGATATATAAGGCTATGGTTCTTGTTGGCTATTAGTCTTGTAGAGTAGTTTCTTCTTTGAGTCTGGTTTCTTACTTTCTCGTTTGCTCCAGATCAATATAGACCACTAGTTATAAACTGTCTTTTTAAAATGTACATTTATTTAAATGACTATCTTCATAGTAGAGAGAAGTGGATAAGATGTCTATTTACATGGGTAAGACATGGGTACTCCAAGAATTAGGAGAATAAATACCGTAACTGAGGAAACACTAGGATGTTCTTAGGGCTAAAGTAATAATACAATTGATCTGGAAGTCACACAGTTACCCACTTCCTATTATGGCATGAAAGGAGGAAAAAAGTATAAAAAGTTAACATTTTTCTCCTTTAAAAATATTTTTTTCTCTTCTCTACAATGAGAATAATGTTGTTAATTAGATATTACTATTCACTTTGGCCACCAGGAAAACTAAAGCTCAAGAAATTGTTTACAGCCCTCATAACTACTTTGTAACTTTCCCCAGTCTTGATCTTCTATCAGAATATTTTTTTTCCTTAATTCAAATTATTCAAGTTTTTATAATTATGTGTACTTGTACAAACATCTTTAGACATTCTTTGATGTATGTTAGGCATAAAGAAATTACTAATCAAATCCAATTCCTACCATGGCCTTTGTTTAAGCAATTTATTGAACCAAATAATGAAAAAATGAACTGAATAATATAGTACATATTGCAACTGCAAACAGTATTGATTCTAGCATATTAAATACCCAAGCCTCAAGAGAATTACAAAGCTTATTGGATACAGACTACAGAACACATACCCAACAACCTCAAGTCTCTAGCACATTATATCCTTCCTCTTATGACATATTGATATGTCTTTCTTTTATAATCCAAACTACAGCTTCTCTGGGACATGATGTACAACCAGAATGACCATCCACACTTATAGGTACACCAGTCTATTTGTTTCTAGATAATATACACATATACTTATATGTCCGCATTCTAATTTACAGTGATGATTTCTTATTGCACTGGATATTGCATATTGATATTAATGGTATATTTTGAATTTCTAAAATTCCAAAATTAGGAATTATTTCATAGGCTAAATATTTACTATAATGGACCACTTTACTTTTCAGGGTGAATTGCTATAGCGTGGTGTCTGCTCACTGCCCCTTTGGGGGATTCAAGATGTCTGGAAATGGACGAGAACTGTAAGAACAGCTTTTTATTAAGATAAGCACTTATCTTCATAAAAATGTTTGCTACTCCTACTGAATTAATTCAGGGTAGCCTCCTTAAATAAAATTTGCTTCTATTCCATTTTGGAGATCCAGACCACCAAATTGTTTATTAGAAACTGGTTTTACCCCAAAGGTTCAGAAAGGTGAAAGCAGAAGGGAAATATAAGTTATTAAGATCCTACTTTTCATAAGTTATCACATCAGACACTTTACACGGGTGGTTAAAATATGTGTCTGCTTTCAAACTTGTTTATTGTATATATTAATGTAAATCTACTTGGAAAACATTTCTAGAAAAAGAGATGGAAACTATACATTGATGATTATTAGAAGTGTGCAAATATAAGTACACTCTAGTTATTTGAATATAGCTCTTAAGTAAATTAGATGCCTTTATTTATTTAAAAAAAAAAAAAACTTTCAGTGTAATGCAAGTGATTCTCATTTGTTGAAATATTATTGATGTATACTCAAAAATTTTAAATTATCTGAATAAGTCATTTTTAGTAATAAAATCTAAAGTGAAATTTGGCTAGAGAAAGCAATATATTTCCAGTGCAGTTGAGAACCATGGTCATCACTCGGGAGTTTGTTAGAAATGGAAGGGATTAGGCTTCACTCTAGACCCTCTGAATCAGATCCGTAGTTTAACATGATCCTAGGTGATTTGTGTACTGAAGATAAAGGAAGCACAAATCTAGTAACTCAGTGATTAGTAAGAAAAAGAAAAATGCAAATGAATGTTTTTATATTATATCAAAATACATGTAGCTATGAATATTAAGGAACAGAACCTGTTTCAACCCAGGTATGACAATAATCACATTTATTACTCTTTTGAGAGTTTCAAGTGTCCATTAACTCAAAATACAATAAAAAACCCATTGACAAAATTCATGGGTTAATTTATCTAACTCTCTGAGATAAAATCCTTATTAAATATTATACTTTAATGGGTTTCAGACAACTGAGTCTAAACCTTTAATTACTTTAAAGACCATGCTCACTGAAGCTATTAGAAGGCATTTTCAAAAGTTCAATTGCCCAAGAAAAAAATCAGTGTAAGAGGATTAGGTTACCCAAGAGAAAAAGATGTCTTCTTCATACCTGTCTGCGTCACAAGGAGGGAAGAGTGAAAAAGGATCAAGATCTTTTTCTTCTGTAAGCCTACATGATGTGCTTGGGTTTTATCATTTTAACAGTACTTTTATATACAGTAATTTGATCCTCTCAGCAAAACAATAAAGAGAATAATTTAGACCAATCCTTTTTGTTATCTCTTTCACAAAAGACAATTCGAAGTCAGCTTCCAAAACTGGTAGGAGGACCCTATAAACATAATTGATAACAAGGTACTGGGGTTCGAATCTGTTGACTTGAATATTCCTAAGCATTTGGTTAGACTTAAAACTTACAAGAGCAAATGGCAGAGTATTGCAGAGGTTGTATGGAGAGGAAAATCCAACAACTGAAAAAGCCCAGAAGCCTGACTTTGGGCCAGTCTCATAGCAAAATCATCATGATCATGATCATCATTTTCTTTTAAATCTAACAATGAAGGTCAGGTTTTTGTTTTTCTAAGAATAAAAGATATTGTTAAAATTACAGCTAGAAAACATATTTTGAAAGCCACAATAGGGCAGGTAGGCAAACCTTAGCGTGAGTACAGAAGCATGGTCCAGTTTCAACCACCTCACCACCTCTGTACCAATGACATACAGACAATACAAGCTGTACTTGAGCATAGAGTTTGACTGCACTACTATTGAATGATTATATATTACTACTTTTCTTATACTATATCTGCTTTATTTATTTGAACTTAAACTAGAAATTATAGAATGTGTATTAGACTGAACTGTCTTCAGTGGTTAGCTTTTTTATAGTCAGGTAAAAGAATGTCAGAAATGGGCATTTTCTGTAGCAATCAAGTGAGAGTACATGATTATTTAAATTGTAAAAAATAGTTTAAGGATGTTCCCCACAGGAGGATTTGTGTAAGGCCAGATGTCTTATGGTTGACTGGTTACTATTTCAGATGCCTCTGTACTCTGCAAATATTTTCCATTGTCCCTAGCCAGATGAGCAAGAGCTAATTTGCACCAAATCATGGACTGTAAAGTGTATTTGTGCTGTGCTAAATGCTGTCTCTATCCCTTCCACCTCTCTCTAGGGGAGAACATGGTCTTCATGAGTACACTGAACTCAAAACAGTCACAATGAAAATTTCCCAGAAAAATTCGTAAAGAAAACCAGGAGTGGCAAGAAGAAACTTCAATTGCTAAGCATCTCCTATAGTCACTAATATATTAGAGTGAATTTTACATCCCAAACTATTTTTTTCCTGATTTTTTTTTTTGTTAAATAAGTGAATCACATTAGCATTCATACCACATATAGAAAACTTGACATGTGGCTTAGACTGAAAGAATCATTTCCCTTCTGATATGTGACCCCAATTCCTCTCCTAAATAAAAAGGATGGATTTGAATGAAAACTCTCTCTAGCTCTGTAATAGTCATCGTAGCTCTTTTCTTTGTATCTACTTGTCCAAGATAATCATTTTATAGAGGAGGACCAGTTGTCATTTAGCTTCTTTCCCTTAGCAATCCTTGAAATACATGTTAACTGCCAAGTAGAGGGGCTCTGCTCCCAGTAGTTGTGAAATCATTGGCGTCTCTTGAAATGTTTCCTAGAATGTGGTGTCTGTCTGTCAAAAGAAATAATGCCTGAAATACTTAACTGTAACCTGAATATAAACCTCAATAAAAATAACCTTGCATGATTCTTTTTAAGTTTGAATTTTTTAAGTAGAGGTTTTGGGTATGGTAATTTATTCGCCTCATCACTCAAAAGCAGTGTTACAGTTAAGCTGAGCATAAAGATGCATTTAAGAATATAAGTCTAATCTGCCCATTCTCAAAAGGGTGAAGAAACATATTTTACTTTCCTGAGGAAACATATTTCACTTTTCTGAGGAACTCTTGAAATCTTTTGCTTTCACATTTGAGATGGATTGCTTCAGTCATTCATCGAGTATCTATTGAGTACCTACAAGTTCTGAGAACCATGTTAGGTGTTGTACAAAACAGGTGCCAGCAGATGGTCTATTATCTCAAGATGCTTTAATGGTAAGGAAGAAATACACAAGCCATAAGAGGAAAGGAAGGAAGTATAATGGAAATGAGAATTCTAAGGACCACATGAGCAAAGTAATAGACCAGTGGAGTAGTAATGAAAATCTAACTGAAAAACAGAATGATTGTGTGAAGGAAATTCAACTGATGATGAGCCTTATTGATGAGCAAGTATGAGGATAATAATGAATATAAATCAACATCCCCACTTTCCTCTACCCAAATTGCACATACAGCACTTCTTCCTTTGATCATAATCACTTAGAGCTAGGTCTGATGTCACCAGTTGAAAGACACAATCCTCCAGACTGTCAAGTAGCCCAAGACTTAATATGCCAGGTGCATATTTGGGAGTCCCCATGACACCATCATTTCTGACCTCTTGCTTCAAGTCCAAAGTGTTCCTATTACCCACTCAAAATAATGTGCTCGTGATCCTTGGTATCCCCTCACTTCTGACCGCTGGCCCCCACTACTCCCTTGGATTCACTAATTCACTGAAATGAAAATGACTCACAAAAAGTACTATATTTACAATTTACAGTTTTATTATAGGGAAGAATATACAAGTCAAGAGAGATATAGGGTGAATCTAGGAGGGGTCCCAATGTAAATCCTCCATGTCCTAAAAATAATGTGCTGCATTCCCATGTACATCAATGTCTTTCACCAACCAGTAAACCTATGGAACTTGCATGCCAAAGCCTGTATTAGGGCCTCATTCCAAAAACCGAACTCACTGCCATCAAATCACTTCTGACTCATAGTAGCCCCCATTTGGGTTTCCAAGGCTGTAAATCTTTATAGAAGAAGACTACCTCATCTTTATTCAGCAGAACAGCTAGTGGGTTTGAATCACAGACCTCTTTTGGTTAGCAGCCAAATGCCTTAATGTCCACACCACCAGAGCTCCTTCTTATGATTTTATAATTGATCAGATCAAGCCACCTCCCCTGAGGTCAGCTGATATCTATGGTGGTCTTTTTGGCCTTGTTAGCCCTCACCTGAGTCACCTCATTAGCTTAAACTCTCAGGAATAGTTGGGAGGCTTATCTATAATAGTCACCTTGATTACTCAGAAAATACCAAGGATTTAGAGTTATGTCTCAGAAAGGAAGGACAAAGAACAAATTACGTTGGGTAAAGTTAGCATAAACTGAAAGCAGGTTTGTAAAAAATAAAAAGGAAAGAGTCTCTCAGCATAATATCTTAAGACATCTTCCACTGGCAGGGGAAAACAATTAGAAAATTCTATATATTCCCCTCTTGGAGAATATATTGAATATTAACATACACAAGTTTCTGAGAAGTCCTGCAACCTGTTTAGTTTTATTTGGTAGGGTGTTTCCCAAATGTACTTGACCAAGGACCTGGCCTTTCCTCATCCTCATTGAACACCAATGAACATTAAGAAACCCATGTGGGAAAGTGCCACCATATACAATAAGGTATCACTGATTGTTCTGAGGAGAAAGCTGGGCATAAAAAGGGAACAGTTAGAAAAAAGCTCATTTGTAAGATTGACTGGCCTATACTTACATACTTATGACTCCATACAAAGAAGTTCTATTTATACTCCCATTCCTCCTCTACAAGGTGACAAGCCCAACTGAAATCAAGTAAATATTTGTGCATTTCCACATCCATTACCATAGGGTTCTGACTCAGCAGCACTATTAAAACAAACAAACAAAAGCCAGTCATTGAGTCAATTCTAACTCATAGTGATGTTTTAGGACAGAATAGAACAGCTTCATAGGGTTTCTAAGGCTACATCTTTATCTACATCTAAATCTTTATGGAAGCAGACTGCCACATCTTTCTTCATGGAGCAGCTGGTGGATTCGAACCATTGACCAAGAACATGACTTCCGAGTACATGACCACTGAACCACCAGGGCTCCTATTTGGTATTACTGTGTGTATTCTAAAATGGTCTTAGATCATTAATGTAAAATTTAAGCCTACTAATTTTCAGAATATAGAAATCATTGTTGGTTCAGTGATAGAATGCTCACTTGTCATATATGAGGTTCAAGTTCAATTCCTGACCAATACACCTCATGCACTTCCACCACTCATCTGTCAGTGGGGCCTTACATGCTGCTGTGATGCTAAACAGGCTTCAACAGAGCTTCTAGGCTAAAATAGAATAGGAAGAAAGGCCTGGCAATCCACTTCTGAAAATCAACTACAATGAAAACCATAAGGATTACAACAGTCTAGTCCATAACTGATCATGGGTATTACACAGGACCAGATAGTGAGGCTTCCATTGTATAGAGGGTTGCTATGAGTCCAGGGCACCTAAATGGCAGCTAACAATAAAAATTTTAAGCAGAACAATTTTTTTCAGATTCAGTTTTTTATATACTAAGTCTATTGATTTACATTAACAGACACTTCAGTGCTAGTGGTATCAGAAGGCAGTGTTAGCTGCCACAGTTGAGTGCCACACTCTAAGAACAAATGCAATTCTCTAGAAAATGAAATTCATTAGCTTCTTTGACATTAAACAATTATAAATCCAATTGAAAGAGCTTCTCAAACTTGTGTGGGCCTATAACATTTGCAATCTGGACTATTTTACAAGATTTGGGATGCAATTACTATTTTGAAAGCTGGAGGAATCAAAATCTTAGGGAAAAAATGAAAGATGTTTGGACATTGAAAAAGAAAAATATCCAAATACAGAGGAAGGTTGTGTTTTCCTAAAACCAGACCATGTCCACCTTTTTCAAAGATTTGTTTAAAATCATGTATAAATAAATTAATAAGTAGACAAGTTAATATTGTAATGGCACCCCACCAGAACATTTTAAAATGTATAACAAAGAGAGCTGAACACAGAAAAGACAAAAGCCAGAAGCAAGTTTAAATATTTAAAAATTAAATCCTCGTTGTATAAATAAGGCATTGGAGAATTAAACAGAAAATATCTGTTTTATATTGACTCATTCTGAGCCTCTAGACATTATTTGTACTTCTTTACCTCCAACTTATAAAACCATATTGACAATAAATCCTACAGCTTTGACTTCAAAAAGTTAAAGACTATCTTAATAGAATCTGTGCTACAGGAAATATATGACTGATTTTTATCATGAAGAAGTCAGTTCTGCAGTCAAAAGTATGATTTCATTGTCCTCAATGGCCACATGGTAGAGAATATTTTCATCTCCAGTAACACCAAACTCAGTCACAGAAGTTGGAAATAACTTTCCAATTTCAGTGGAGGCTTGGGCCAGAAACAGATCATGTCTCCTAACTGGACCTCAGGTTCCTGGAGCTACATATATCCCAGGGAAAAATAGTCACAACTTTAAACATCGGGGTAATTCCCAAATCCCTAGAAAGTCAATTTTATCTCCCAATGAAATGTCTATGCCAAAGAGATAGCAACTCTTTTTGCACATTTACATTAGTGCATAGGTTGTTCCACAAGCATTTAGATTAAAAAAAAAAAGGAAAAAGGAAATTTTTAACTTTTACACATATGTTCATAGCAGACTCATATTGTGCTCTTCTGAGATTTAACCAGTTTTAGGATTTTGTCTTTGTTTTTGTGAAATTACTTAGTTAAGGAGCCATTAGTCCTCAGAAAATATCTTCAATATGAAAACACATATTTATTGATGAAACTGGCAACTGATTTTTTAATATTTTATTTTAAAATAATAGCTCCTTTATTCACTAATTTTTAATATTTGCCTACATTTGCTTTCTCACCCTTATTCTCTACACTGATATATATTTTTGTTGAGACTATTGAGAATTACTTTCAGACATCATGATCCTTTACTCCAAAATACTTCTTAGGATTTTTTCCTAGGAACAAAGTCATTTTTTTTTCACAAGCCCACAGTAAAATTATCAATGTCAGAAAATTTAATATTGACAATATACTACTAAACTCTCAACTCTAATACATAATTCATATTCAATTTTCTCCATTCTTCCAAAAATGTTCTTTATGGAATTTTGTTTTCCATGATCAAAGATTTACTCCACCATCATGTACTATATTTAGTTATCATGGTTTCCTTTTGTCTTACTATTATTTAATAATGAGAACAATAATGGAGACACAACAAATACTCCATCAGATTGGTTGGTACAGTCTTGGCCTGAGAGGAAAATCTACAGCAAATGACAAACGTAGTTCAGAGAGTTCCCAAGTTGACCAAGAATCAGAATAAAGGGGGTTAATGGTTTTAAAGAATAAATGCATCATTTCAAAACATGATTATTAACCATCTACCATCATGATAAACAAGATGACAATATTTATGTTGGTTGAAAAAAATAATTGTATTTTCTCCTTGGACTATTTTGAAGAAAAGTTTATGTTTTTCTTGAGGATATTAGTGCCTACCCCTGTGTGTTTTATTGTAACATTGCCCTTTGTCATAACATTTCCAACCTTACTGATTTGAGTATTTTTCCTTTAGGTTCATATATTTTGATGATATCTGACAATCTTAATTTCAATTAGTTTCTAATCCCTTAGCCATTTTTCTCAGCCATATTATACCAAAAGGCAAAAACCAAATCTACTGACATCAAGTCGCTCCCTACTCATAGTGACCCTATAGGACAGATAGGGTTTCCAAGACTAAATCTTTACAGAAGCAGACAGCTTCATCTTTTCTTCTTCAGATTGCTTCATTTTTTCTTCTTCAAACCCATCTTCAGTGGGTTTGAACCACCAACCTACTGGTGAGCAGCCCAATGCTTTAACCACAGCAGCACCAGAGCTGCTTCTTAGCCACATAGAGACATTTTTAATAACTTCCTTCCAAAGCCCTCACAGTAGAAAGATCTTGGTCTTTGAATTAAAGAGTTGTCAGTTTCTAATTCCAACATTCTAGAGTGGTATGATCTTATGCAAATTATTAAATTTTTCTCATATAGTAATCATTCAACATATAATAATGGAAATTAAATTTTGAGAAGCAATACAATACTCCATATAATTACATGGGGCTTTAGAACGCAGCAGTCTGGTTAGACATGCCTGTTCTAGAAACGTTCTGTTCTAATTTCTTTTACCGAAAAAAATAAATTAATAATGGTAACTATTTAAGTAATGAAGCTGTTCTATTAAATGAATTAAAATTTGTAAAATGCTTAGTAAAGTCCTAGGACATAAAACCAAACCAAAACCAAATGCACTGCTATGGAATAAATTCTGATTCATAGGGACTCTATAAGGACAGAGTAGAATGGTCCCATAGGGTTTTCCCATAACTGCTTCATCTTTCTCCCATGGACTGACTGCTGGATTCAAACTGTCAACCTTTGGTTAACTTCGGAATTCTTTACTACTGTGCAACTAGAGCTCTGTAAGACATAACAAGTACCCAATAAATGTTACTGATGTATTGATCAATGCTTTGGCATTAATAATGGTATCCACAAAAACAATAATGTTTCTTATAGACACCAAATTATCTTTTTCTTGGCCTTGACTATGTATGTTTTACATGAACTTCTCTCAGTCATCCTTTGTCCTAGCTGTTAGGCTAACAATTAACCAGTTGTTGACAAGTTAATTTTGACTCATGATAACCCCATGTGAACTGTGAGTAAAACTGTTGCTTCATTGGGTTTTCAATTACTGATTTTTTGGAAGTAGATCTCTAGGCACCCCTGGGTGAATTCTAACATCTAACCTTTTGGTTAATAGCCAAGCACATTAACCATTTTCACTACCCAGGGTCTGTTCACTTAGGATCTCATAACTTTCTTTAGACAGTGTGATTTGTCCCTCTCTTACTATATATGTGTGTGTGTGTGTGTGTGTGTGTGTGTGTATAAACATCCCTTGAGATGAAGGTTGAAATTCATCAACAAAGAATGAAAAGGATGGAGAAGAATGTGAGCAAACAACTTGCCTAGAGATTACATATTTAAATACATTAATACCAACATAGGGTTAGTTCTAACTAAATGAACTCAACTGCTTTCATCCTGAGTTGCCAGTCATCACAATTAAACTTCAAGCTAATAGTCAGAGACACCAGGACTAAGTGAGCAACAAACAGAAGAGGCTGGTTTCAAATCCAGCCCAGGAGCCCACAATGACATGGGTTGCTTAATGATTGATTCAGGGACTCAGCCCACATGAATTCAATGAAAAGAACGGATTAGCAGACTTAAAAGCACATGGCTTAGTATTTCTGTTCAATGTTCAGTCATACCACATTCACGTAGCCACAAAATGTCAGAGCCAGAAAAGGTCTCCGTGTTCTTCTGGCTCAATAACTTCATTTTGCAGAGACAGAGAGAAATCAAGTGACACATGAAAGATCACTAAATTATCAGTGGCAGAGTCTGACTAAATACTCTTTGTACTCTCACTGCTAGTTCTGGGAGACTGCCTTTTTCCCATGTAACATCAGAGGAGTTTAGTTAATATTTGATTAAACATAAAATATCCCTTGTTACATTTTACTTATATGTATTTTATTCATTATATCTTATTTCCTTTGTCTAGAAAAGAATACTCTTCAAATAATGCAAATTAGCTTCATTCACTTGCAAATATGATTGTCTGGATGATTTACTTACAAAAACGAAAATTGACAATTTAGCTACACAAATGAAAATCCTGCATATTTATTTATCAATTAATAGTTATTTAGAGCCTACTATGTACAAAATACTGTAGGCTGGAAAATAAACAGTGGTACTAGGTCCTGGTTCTGTGCAATTTGGTTCTAAGTGCTTTCCAGAGATCATTTGCTTCATACGCAAATGAAAGATCCTGCCCTCAAAACGCTTAAATCTAATAGAGGGAAAGAAATATACAAACAAAATCATGAGAATAAAAGATAGAATGGTTGAAGTGTCATCAGATTGAAAACAACAAAATTATGCAATAATTTGGAGGAAGGACAACAGTTTTTCTTAGAATGACTTTCACGGAGCTGTCAGCATTTGTCCTAACCTCTAATGTAGAGTAGGACTTGAAAGTGTATAGATGAATCAGGAAAGCTGTTCTGGCCTAGAAATGAAGAGTAAAAATGAGAACCAAAAACCAAACCAAACCCATTGCCATTGAGTCAATTCTGACTCATCATGACCCCATGTTTCCTTCTGTTGTACATAGGGTCACTATGTACAACACTATGAGTTGGAGCCAATTCAACAGTACCTAACAACAACAACCCGATGTGTTTTTACAGAGTAGTACTGGGCTCCCTACAGTTTTCTTGGCTATAATCTTTACAGAAGCAGATGGCTGAGTGTTTCTTTCATGGTGCCACTGTGTAGGTTCTAACTGTCAACATTTAGGGTAGTAGCTGAGAACAAAGTGTTTGTGCCAGCCAGGATTCTTTAAAAGTGGGAAAGTCCAAGGTTCATATGCTGAATAATGAAGGTCCTATTTGGTTGGAAGATAAGGCTGGATAGGAAGTTTGGGGCATGATCATGGACACCTTGAATGCCAAGGTAAAGTATAAAGAATTAATTAATCAGACAAAGAAGAACCTTAAGATAAATGGTAATTTAAATATTTTAAATTAAAGTTTTTATTTTGAAATACTTTTAGATTAGAATGCAGATAATAAAGATCCCGTGCATCCGTTCCCTAGTTTTCCTCAGTGGTAACATCTTGCAAAACCATAGTACATCACAACCAGAATATTGGCATTGCTACAGGGAAGATACAGAACATTTCCATCAATCTATGGATCCTTTATGTTGCCCTTTTATAGTGACTCCTGTGTCCTTCCTATCCTCACCCCCTCCTTAACTCCTGGCAACAACTAATCTCTCCTTGATATCTATAATTTTGGCTTTGAAATAATGTTATATAAACAGAATCATAAAGTATGTGCCCTTTGAGGATTGGAAGTTTTCACTCAGTATAATTCTCTGGAGATTCATTCATGTTGTTGTATGTATTGAATCATAATACAAATCACATTTGTAATGGGAATTTTCTTGACAGGTCCTAAGATAGATATCTTTAGAGAGAAATGCATTTATTTTTCTTTAATAACTTATGAATAGAGTTGAAAGATCTTATCATTTTGAAGAGGTGGGTGAACAGGAGAATTTGTTGGTGAAAATGTGGGGTATTCCATTTCTCTACTTCTGGAAGTGTAGCTGAATCTCTTATGAAGTCCTGAGTTATGTCTGAAAAAAACAAAAACAAACAAACAAACAAACAGAAGGGACAGCTCTTCCAGCATCCATGTTAGGAACAAAACAAAGCCTTGAAGGACACGATGCGGAGCACCCATGCAAGAGAGAAAATTGCATGTTCTTAGACAAGAACAGACAGGTCAGGAGATTGTCAACCCCACGTGTCTTCCTCATCCACCTCCATTCATGATTCAATTTCTACCTCAGAAATTCAGAGGTAGAAAATATGTGGCTTATCCCTCATGACCTTTTGACATACCTGTCCTCATTCTTTGAAATAGACTGATCCTCTCCAGCCTCTTTAGGCAAAGAAGTTAGGTCATCCCCACATAAACCTGGTTATTTTCCCCACCAAGTGCTGGGTTAGTTAGCAGTTATAACTCACTCAGAGGCACCTTGGAAGAAAGTCTACTTCCAAAGAATCAGCCATTAAAAACCTCAAGAAGCACCTTGCTACTATCAAACACATGGGATCATGTGAGTCTCAGTCAATTCCATGGAAATAAAAAAAAAAAAAGCCAAAGAACTCATCTAACTCCAGGAACCCTCCCTGCAGAGCCAAAGGAGTAGTGCCACTTGTCATCAGTGCCAAACAGCAGCAACCCTTACTAAACACTTAGTTCCTGCTGGGCACTATTCTAAGTGGCTTCAACACATTATCTCACTTTCTCTTCACAATTACCTTGTGAGATTAGTATTACTTTCTTCATTTAGTTGATGAGGGCACTGAAGCTCAGAAAATTTAACTCACTTGACTAAGTTACATAGCTGCTAACTTGCAGCACAAAAATCAAAGACATGCAGTCTAACTACATAATTCCCACTATATTCTTGATTAAAAAAGTAATAATAATAAGAACTGGACATTAGGTCCAGTCAAACAGTAATGAATTACAGAATATTATTAGTATTTTTTTTCTTTTTGTTAATATTTCAACATAAAGAAATCAAACATCTTCACAACTGGGCCAATATCATGATAAACACAGAAAATACTGAAGCTATCAAGGATTTTATTTTGCTTGGATCCACAATCAATGCTCATGGAAGCAGAAGTCAAGAAATCAAATGACATATTGGGCAAATCTACTGCAAAAGACCCCTTTAAAGTGGGAAAAAGCAAAGATGTCTCTTTGAGGACTAAGGTGTACCCAGCACAAGCAATGGTGTTTTCAATCACCTCCTATGCATAGAGCTAGACAATAAATAAGGAAGAATTTAAAATAAATGATGTATTTGCATTATGTAGAAGTTCTGGTAGTGTAGTGCCTAAGACACTTGACTGCTAACCAGAAGGCTGGCAGTTCAAACCCACCAGCCGCTCCTCGAAAGGAAGATAAGGCAATCTACTTCCATAGTGATAATGCCTCGGAAACCCAAGGAGGGGTTGCTATGAGTCGGGTCCAACTCGATGGCACATAACAACAACAACAACATGTTGGTGAAGAATACTGAATAAAGCAGGGACTTCCAGAAGAATTAACAAATCTGTCTTGAGAGAAGTGCAGCCAGAATGATCCTCAGAAACAAGGCTGATAAGACTTCATCTCACATACTTTGGACATGTTATCAGAAGATACCAATGTCTAGAGAAACACATTGTTGTTGTTGTTATGTGCTGTCTCATAGCGACCCCTCCTTGGGTTTCCAAGGTGGTATCACTATGGAAGTAGATTGCCCAACCTTCCTTCCAAAGAGTGATTGGTGGGTTTGAACCCCCAGCCTTCTTGTTAGCAGTCAAGTGCCTGAGGCACTAGTTTACCAGAACTCCCAGGAGAAGGACATTATGCTTGGTGAAGTAGAGAGTCAGCCAAAAAGAGGAAGACTGTCGGTGAGATGGGTTGGCACAGTGGTTGCAACTATGGGTTCCAATACAGCAATGATTGTGACGATGACACAGGACCAGGCAGTGTTTCGTTCTATTGTGCGTGGAGTCTCTGGGAGTCAGGACCAACTCAAAGGCATCTGACAACAATGCTTCATGAAAAGTCATTAGGAGTTTTCCATTTTCCAATATATTTTATTTTTTTCCTCTTTTTTAGTACTTAAGATATTATCTCCCAACTTTTCAAATGACCTTCTCTCCAGTGGTACTCAAACAAGTGTCTCTACAACTCTAATGCCCCAGGTCTTCTTAGGTCAAATAAAGTGTTTATATGCAAACAGTTAAGTTTGGAGGTTTGATTCTATCTAGAGGCACCTCAGAAGAAAGGCAAGCTAATCTATTTCTGAATGATCAGCCGTTAAAAACTTGATGGAATACTGTCCCACTCTCCCACTCTGACACACATGGACTCTCCGTGAGGAGTCAACTCAATGGCAACATTTTTTTAAAATAACATTGCAATGATTTTAATCTACCCTAGTTGGTTTTCAAAGGTCAAAGGCTTTACTAGAGCTCATCTCTTCCAACAGTAAAGGGGCAAATCATGCCTTGAGAAGAGGGTGAAGGAAGAAGTCCTCAGATTTAATTTTTTTTGTATGTACGTGTGTGTAGTTAAATTATGACTAAGAAAATATCAGGGTGGGGTTTGGAGAAATAAGTAATAAAGACTCAGGGAGATCATGGGCACAGATATTGAAGGAGGAGGAAGCAGCATATTCTATTATCATTATTATGGTGGTAATATTGATGTTTCTTCTTTAAGAAGTAAGTCAATACTTACTTCAATCCAGAAGCCTTCTGTATTGCCCTCTTCTGGTAACTTGGCTCTCTTATATAGTCCAGCCATTCAGTTAACTGAGTTAATAAAAATTAACTCAGTTAATCTTTCACCTAGAATTTATCTTTCTCAGCTATCATCCTGTCTACTTGCCTGTTTAATACACTGGCCTGAGAAATGGCAACCCAAAGGTTGAAATTATGCTTTCATTATGTATTTGTAGATCTAGTGCAGAGCTTGTTGCAGTTGTTGTTGTTATGTGTGGTTGATTCATCTCCAACTCATAATGACCTTCTGTACAACAGAACAAAATACTGCCTGGTCCTGTGCCAGCCTCACAATCCCCACTATCCCTGAGCCCATCGCTCCAGCCACTGTGTCAATCCATCTTGAAGGCCTTCTTGTTGACCCTCCACTTTTCCAAATATGGCATCCTTCTCTGGAGAATGGTCCTTTCGGACAACATGACCAAAGTAAGTGAGACAAAGTCTGGCCATTCTTGCTTCCAAGGAGCATTCTGGCCGCACTTCTTCCAGGACAGATTTGTTAGTTCTCATAGCAGTCCTTGGTACTTTCTGCATTCTTTGCCAACACCACAACTTAAAAACACCGACTCATCTTTGGTCTTCTTTATTTATTGTCCAGCTCTCACATGCATATGAGGTGAATGAAAATACCTTGGCTTGGATTAGGCACATCTGAGTCTTCAAGGAGATATGTTTGCTCTTCAGTTCTTGAAAGAGGTCTTTTGCAACAGATTTGCCCAATGCAACACATCTTTTGATGTCTTAACTGCTGCTTCTGTTGGCGTTGATTGTAGAGTCAAGTAATATGAAGTCTTTGACAGCTTCAATCTTTTCTCCATCTATCATGATGGTGCTTATTGGTCTAGTTGTGAGGACTTTTTTGTTTTCTTTATATTGAGGTATAAGACATACTGCACACTGCAGTCTTTAATCTTCATCAGTAAGTGCTTGAAGCCATCCTCACTTTCAGCAAGCAAAGTTGAGTCATCTGTGAATCTCAGGTTGTTAATGAACCTACCACATTATTGAAAGTTCAGATGAAATATATAGAACGAACTTGTACTCTGGCACCCTGGTGTTTAGCAAGTTCTTGGTTACACTTCAAAAAATATGTTTTATATGTAAAGCCCAAAGTCAAATATGTTGGATTTTCTATTGCACTAATTTTGCCATTTGCTCTTCCTACCCTTCTAAATCTAAAGGTAATGGAAAGGGTTTGGAAACCAGTGATCAAGAAAGTGAGGCTAAGAAAGAGTCAGAACCACTGAATACGTTGGTCTCAGTTTTCATTTTCAGGTTGTGGGTAAATAAGAATAATCTAAACAGAAACACACCCTTCTGAACACAGGCAGGAACACTGATCCTTAATACAAATACTATAGAGGATTCTGTGAACAAAAGACCTAACTTCACACAGGCTTATTTCAAAGAGCCAGCTTTGACTCTGATATGAATAATGGTGCTACTTTTGGTAAAAGCAACCTAAGTTTTACTTGATTCATCTCATCAGTAAAATGGGGATATAATAGTGCCAACTTGAGAAAATTGTAAGAATTAATCCCTGCAAGTATCTGGCTTAGCTTACAACTAACTTAGCATAGTATGCAGCCTGTAATACTTGATTCCTAAAAGTTAGCTGTAATAATTAACTTAATTGTAGCTAACATTGTTACTGCATTTTATGACACTTTCATGCACATTATTGCATTTGATCTTTGTAACAGCTCATAAAGTGAGCTAAGAAGGTATTTTTATTTCCACTGAATATATGAGGAATCTTTTAGGAGGTTTACTGTTTTTTCCACAGCTCAAGTTCACACAAGTAGGGAGTGATAGCACAAAAATTATGCTGAATCTTCTGATTTCATTAGTCTAGGCTGCTAAATAGAGCCCATGAATCACTAATTGTTCTTTCCCTTGTTGTACTTTTAAAATCAGAGTGTGCTGGTGAAGCAGCTAAGGTAACATTCAAGGTTTGGATTGGGAGATTGGAGTGGAGCAGGAGGAAGAAGAAGGGTGACTGCATGCAAGGCATTGAATTGCTTATTATAGGCCGTCTAGCATTAGTCCTCCATTTTGTGATGTATTGTAAATCCTAGTCTCTATGGCTGTTTACGAAGCTCTGCACACACCCATCCACACACCCACCCAACCTTATACCGTTCCACCCACCCACCCATCCATCCACCCACACGCCCCTCTATTCACCCTTTTACCCACCCACCTACCCATCCATCCAAGGCATTTGGCTGGAAGCCAGAAGGTCAGCAGCTCAAACCCACCAGCCACTCCATGGAAGGAAGGTGGGGTGATCGACTTCTGTAAAGATTTACCACCTCAGAAACTCAATGGGAGTTGCTGAGTTTTTTTGGGGGGGGGATGTATCTTGAGTCCCGCCTTGCTGGAGGGTGTGACTCAAGTCACCACACTTAATTTCCTTGAGGGTGTATATGTGAAAGTTCTAGCAAAGTTTGCTCACTTGCTCCAGTCCTGTGTCTTGTTCATTATCTCACCATTGGACTTGATTCAGGGACCAGTCATCAGACCCACCAAATAGGGCACTAGCTCTGCAAGCACATGAGTGAGAATCCTCCAGATCTAACTATGGACGTGGGACTTGCCAGCCCTCAAGCCTCCACCACCTTGGGAGTCATTTCCTGGGCAGTTTGTGAGTTCGGTGAGTCATTACAGAGAAATATGGAGCCCAAGATGGAGGGGGAGTACTGAGGGGAGGAGGAGGAATTGATGTTAGAGATGATGGAGTAACATGGCAGTTTGGAAAAGGTGGACATTTAGGACATCTTTAACCTCTGCCTCATAGAGACCAGACTTGTGCTGATCCTTCTAAAAGAAATTATTCGAGCACTGCTGGAAAGAAAGAAAGAAAAATGATTATGGACACAGGAAAAACAACATTTTTCTTTTCATATTGCCCATCAATTGCAAAGGAAGGCCTCATGCAGAGGGGAGGCAGTAAGGCTTATAGGTGGTAAATAACAACTATATAACATTACTCCTAAATGTTTTCCCTTCAAAAGCCCAAGTTTATCATTCTGACTTCGTTCCCTTCTTCTTGTTAGCTACCGTCGAGTCAGCCCTGACTCGTTGGCACCCCATATATAACAGAATGAAACGCTGCCTGACTCTGTCATCCTCATGATCATTTGGGGATAGACTGTTTGATCCATTGGCTTTCACTGGGCGATTTTCAAAGCAGATCACCAATCTTTTCTTCCAAGTCCCTCTTAGACTGGAAGCTCTGCTGAACCCTGTTCGTCATCATAGGGACATGCAATCACTCACTGAGAGAGGAGTGTTAACTCTGCATGAGGTGCATTGGCTGGGAATCCAGCCTACTTCTCCTGCCTGGAACGCAAGAATTCTACCACTGAACCACTACTGCCTTGTATTTGTTCCCTTCCATGTTTGTTGTATCCCTTAAGCAGAGGTTAGATAGAGCACAAGGGTGGAAAGAAGCATAAGAAGAAAGGAGCAGGTTGGAGAGCATTTTTTGTAAATAGCTCAGAGACCTCCTTGCTTGGTGCCTGAGAATCTAATTCCAAATCCCTTCGTATTCTACAGATGGGCAAACACTTCAAAGAAGGTCTGAATGATGTTGGTAGTGGGAGACTACTGGGTATCTAGATATTTTGTCCAAGCAAAGTAATGGAAGTAAAATGGTTATTATTAGAACGCCATAAAACATCTCCAGAATAGGATTTAGAACACAGAGCATTCTTAAAAGTGAATGTTAGTTCACAGACCTGGCAAATCTAGACCCCTGAATATAACTGAAACTGAGAGGTCTGTCATATGCTCTCTCCAGGCAGAAAGGGTTGGGGATAGATGAAAATGTTTAGCTACAACTTGCCCTCCGGATAATTGCATGTCCCAAATAACATCAAACAGAAAGGCAGTCCTGACTTCCTTGGCATGAAGTGCGATTAGGTTGTCAAGAATCCTGTGATCTTAAACTGCAAGAATAGACAGAAAATGACTGTGCAGATGATTTCATGGCCTTGCAGGATGTTCTCTCCTTTGTTGCATTATCATTTTTTCCCCATTCATTTTGAGTCACATTCTGGAGGAGAAAAAAAAAAGGGTATGGTTTCCCCAAAAGGCACAGAGAGCAATCTAAAGAAAGGGAGGGGTTTTGCCAAGTTTATGAAAGTCAAATCTCCTCTTTTACTCATCTATTTTTCAGAAGCCAAGAAGTGCAGAAAACTATGGTATGATCATGCACAATAGGTCAAAGAGAAGCTTTGACATTACATTTCTGTAAGTCATCTCCATTTCATTTGACTTTCCAGGGCTTTTTGGTTGTGACAGGTTATTTGCCACAGATTTGAAGAGAAAGTCAGAATGAGAAACCTGCCAAGTCAAATGTCTCCCCTAGAAACAGACAAAGTCTTTCAGCTCACGTCACAGGGTTACACGTGGGAAAGAATCTTGTCTATATTTAACCCAGTTCTGTCATCATGTAGTTGAAGAAATTGAGGCCCCGAAAGGTTAAGTTGGACAACTACTATCACACAGCTAGTTAGCAATGGCATCAGGACTAGAATCCTGAAATATAGGCCTAAGTGCTTAGTTGTGCACAAAAGTTCAGCAGTTTGAACTCAACATCCTTCCATGAGATAAAAAATTTAGCAATCTGCTCCTATAAAGATTAAACTCAGGAAACTGTATGGGGCAGTTCTATTTTGTCACATAATGCTGCTGTAAGTCAGAGTTGACTCAATGGCACACAACAGCAACATAACTTTTCCCAACACTGAGCTACACAGCAATTTTATAAACATAAAATATTTGCATTTTCAGGTGGAAAGTGACTTGAGAGCTTTTGGTATATATGTTATTGGCAGTTGTTTCATTTTGTCAGCTTAGCAAGCATGTGGGAAATCTAGTGGGTTTTTTGTTTGTTTGTTTGTTTTCTTTTTTCATTCTCGCTCCACATTGTTTGGGAAAGTCTGGACTCATCTACCTCTTCCAGCTTCAGGAATGGCATACAACCCAGGTCTGGCCAATCACAATTCTCATCTCCTTGGGTTTGGTGATTGGTTTAGGGTTAGGCACATAGCCCTAGCTAAGCCAATTAAGTCACTTTCCAGGGCTTTTATTGCACTATAGAGAATGAGTGGCTTAGTGCCTAACGCACTTGACTGCTAACCAGAAGGTTGGTGATTCAAACCCACCAGCCACTCCTCAGAAGGAAGATTGGGCAATCTACTTCCATAGAGATACCATCTTGGAAATCCAAGGAGGGGTCACTATGAGTTAGAGATGACTTGATGGCACATAATAATAAATAACAACATAGAGAATGATTGCTAATGCATTGGTGTGTAGAATAAGCTATAAGGGATGTAATTGCTATACAACTTAAATTTTGCCTTTTATTGTCCCCTAAAATATATTTAGTGATAGAAGTTCCTCTGACCCTGCATGAAAATTTCAACAGTTCTATAGAATTCTTTTCACTCTCAAGGAATCTAAAGTCCATTATATATTCAATATGCAACTTGGTTATTTCGAATGTCAAGTCCCATTTAATATTCAAAGCTTCAACTTTCTTCAAAGGTACAACTATTTGCCCTCCCCTATCCAGAGGTTAGGAGCTCTGGTGGCATAGTGCCTAAGGCATTTGACTGCTACCAGAAGGCTGGCAGTTCAAACCCACTAGCCATTCCTCGGAAGGAAAGTCGGGCAATCTACTTCTGTAGTGATACTACCTTGGAAACCTAAGGAGGGGTCACTATGAGTCGGATATGATTTGACATCGGTGAGTTTGTTTTCTGGGTTGGAACCAAAAATTGTGGCAGGCAAAAATGTACAGATTGGAAAAGAATGAGAGCATGATTTTTCCTTATTTCTCTCTTTCCTCAATTTGCACCTTTACCATCTCCTCCCCCATTTAGCCTACTCCTGCGTGTTTTATTGCAACATGCCCTTTGTCATAACATTTCCTACCTTATTGATTTGATTACTTTTTCTTTCGTTTTCATATATTTTGATGACATCTGACAATCTTAATTTCAATTAGTTTCTAATCCCTTAGCCACTTTTCTTAGCCAAATACCAAAAATCATAAAACCAAATCCACTGACATCAAGTTGATGCCTATTCATAGGAACCCAATAGGACAGAGTAGCATGTAACCCACCAACCACTCTTTAGAAGGCAGTTTGGGCAATCTACTTCTGTAGTGATACCACCTGGAAACCCAAGGAGGGGTCACTATGAGTCGGATCCTACTAGATGGCAGTGACTTTTTTTTTTTTTTTTTTCAATATATATGGTTGTTAAGGCTAACTCTTTACAGAAGCAGACTGCTTCATCTTTCCTTCTGCAGAGTGGCTGGTGGGTGTGAACCACTGACCACTTGGTGAGCAGCCCAGTGCTTTAACCACATCACCACCAGAACTCCTTCTTAGCCACATAGAGACATTTTTAATGACTTCCTTTCCAAAGCACACACAGTAGAAAGATACTGGTCTCTGAAATTAAAGAGATGCCAAATTCTGGTTAACTACTCTAGAGGGTTATGATCTTAGGTGAATAATTAGATTTTTCTCATATGGTAATCATTCAACAGACAATGGTGGCAATTAAACTTTGAGATTCAATATGGTACTTTATATAATCACATGGGGCTTTGGAACCCAGAAGTCTGTTTAGAAATGCCTGTTCTGTACTCACAGGCCTAAGGATTTTGGGACAAGTTACTCAATGTTCCTAAGTTCTAATTTCCTTATCTGTAAAAAGAAATTGATAATGGTACCTATTTAATAAAGTTATTCTGTTAAATTAATTAACATTTGTAAAATGATTCGCTGAGTTGCTAGGACATAACACCAAACCAAGCCCACTGCCATAGAGTCAATTCTGATTCATAGGGACTCTCAGGGAGCTCTGGTAGCGTAGTGCTTAAGGCACTTGATTGCTAACCAGAAGGCTGGCAGTTCAAACCCACCAGCCACTCCTCGGAAGGAAGATGAGGCAATCTGCTTCCGTAGTGATACTGCCTCGGAAACCCAAGGAGGGGTCGCCATGAGTAGGGTCCGACTCGACGGCACACAACAACAACATAGACAGCTCATCTTTGACAAAGGGCTGAAATCTATTAAAAGGGGAAGAGATAGCCTCTTTCATAAATTGTGATGGTAAAATTGGATATCCATTTACAGAAAAATGAAACAGGATGCAAGTGTCACATTATATACAAAAATTAACTCAAGATGAGACAAAGACCTAAATGTAAAACCTAAAATTATAAAAAATAATCAAAGAAAAAATAGCAGCAAACTCAGGGACCCTAATTTATGGCATAAATAGTCTATCAGACACAACTAAAAATGCACAAACAGTAGAAGAAAAACTAGTTGACTAGAAATCCTTCAATACTAAACATTTATGTGTATCATAAGACTTCTCCAAAAGAGTGAAAAGCGAACCTATGGACTAGGAAAAAAATTTGGAAACAACTTATCTATAAGAGACTAATGTCTAAAACTTAGAGAAAATTTCAACAGCTCAACAACCAAAAAAGATCCAGTTAAAAAATGGGCAGAGGATATGAATAGACATCCAACAAACAAATGCAAAAAATGCTCCCAATCATTAACCATTATAATCATTGCCATTGAGTCAATTCTGACTCAAAGCAACGCCCATTGAGTGTGTGAGGCTATAAATCTTTATGGAAGTAGATCACCCCATCTTCTTTCTGCAGAGCAGCTGATGGGTTTGAACCAATGACCTTCTGGTTAGCAGCCAAATGCTTTTCCCATACACCACAAGAACTCCTTCATTAGCCATTAGAGAGATGCAAATTAAAATGGCAATGAGATATTACCTCACCCTAGCATTAATAGTAAAGTTTAAAAAAAAATCAGAAAACAACAAATTCTGGAAAGGGTGTGGTGAGATTGAAACTCTCATATGCTTCTCATGAGACTGTAAAATGGCACCACCACTGTGGAAAACAGTACAGCATTTTCTCTGCAAGTTGGAAATAGAAATACAACATGATTCAGTAATCCCACTACTAGGTATACCTCCTACAGAATTAAGAGCTGTGCCATCAATGGATATGTACACACCCATATTCATCACAATATTATTCACAAGAGCAAAAAGATGGAAACAAACTACCTGTCCATCAATGGATCAGTGGGCGCCCACACACACACACACACACACACACAAAACTCACTACTGTCGAGTCAGTTCCAACTCATAGGGACGCCTCCTTGGGTTTCCGAAGTGGTATCTATATGAAAGTAGATTGCCCGGTATTCATTCCGAGGAGTGCTGGGTGGGTTTGAACTGCCAGTCTTCCAGTTAGCAGTCAAGTGCCTTAGGCACTATACCACAGGGCGCGCACACAATGGAATATTACACGAAGTTAAAGAATAATGAAGAATCCTTGAAACACCTCATGGTATGAGAACTTGGAAGAGATCATGATTTGTGAGATTAGTCAATCACAAAAGGACAAATATTGTATGAGGCCACTATTATAAAAAGTCAAGAAAAAGTTTCACATAGAAAGAAACATTTTTTGATGGTTACCAGGGATGGGAACAGGGAAGGAGGGAAAACCATTATTTAGAGAGTAGACATATATTAAGTTGGATGAAGGGAATGGTGGTAGATAATAAGGAGGTCAGCACAACATGACTAAGGCAAAGGAAGAGAATGGCAACTTCATGAGAGTAAAAGACAAGAAAGGTAAGTACTATTACATACATAGTCCTGCAATAAAAGTAATAACATAACAATAATCTACAAGTAAATATATAGGTAGGCATGCTGAGTAGATTTGAGAAGGCAAATGGTAGTATACCCATGAGTATATACAGGTATGGCAGAGAATATTTCCATATGTGTATTTGTATGTGCTACAAATATATTCAGGGATATAGCAGAGTGCACAGGGGCAATGTTATGAAAACTTCTAAGCTATAACCAAAAACTTTGAGGAAATGACTCACTGGAGCACAGTCTCAGGGGACATCTAGGTCATTTGGCATGACATAGTCCACAATGACAGTGTTGTACATACTACTTTGGTGAGTAGTGACTGGGGTCTTAAAAATCTGTGAGCAGCCATCTAAGATGCAACTTTTGGTCTCTCTTCATCCGAAGCAAAGAAGAGTGAAGAAAATCAAAGACTCAAGGAAACAATTGGTCCTAATGGACCCCACAAACCACAACCTTCACGAGCCTGAGACCAGAAGAACTTGATGGTACCTGGCTACCACTATCAACTGCTCATATCAGGATCACAATGGGAGGTCCTGGACAGAGTAGGAGAAAATGTAGAACAAAATTCAAAAATCCTAAAAAAGACCAGATGGTAGAGGCTTACATGATAGAGACTGATAGAACCTCCCAAGACTGTGGCCAATAGACACCTTTCAAGCCAAGAACTGAACCCACCCACAGGGATCAAATTTCAGCCAATCAATAGATCTATAAAGTGAACAATAACACCAGAGAGGAATGTACTCCTCAGAACAGTCAACCTTAGGAAATTGAAAGGGCACCATTTGCCCAAAAATAAGGCTCCAAAGGAAGAAAGTGACAAGAAAGAACAACAAATGGAAATGGAGAACACAGGCAAGAAGTGGGAAGAACGCTGTTACATGGTGGAAATTGCAACAATGGCACGGAACTAAATGTGTTTGAATTGGTGAATGGAAAACTAATATGCTCTGTAAACTTTCACCCAAAACACAATAAGAAATAGTAATAATTGTCAATCCTCCCATCAGCATTACAACTCACTTTCTCTGAGATACCAATGGAACTGTTACCAAAACAGGTCAAAAGTGGAATACTTGGTGATTATAATTTGGAGTTTGTCAGGTGTTCATTTCATCTTCTTGTGGGTGTTTGGCTTCTTGTGATGTAAGATATCTGCCACTCAACCTGAGACATTTGTGTGTTTCTGACATCTCAGCAATATGTAGTTGCCAAACATAACACCTAAATATGAATAACTTCCCAATAACCCCAATGTCCTTCATCAATAAATAAAAACAGCAATCAAATTTTCTGAATCATCCAAAACTATTTGGGAAAAAATGAAAAATCTGTAGCTATCTAACTGGACATTAATCACAAAAAGCACTGTGACAAAAATAAAGGTAAACGAAATATGTTGTTGTTACGTGCTGTCAAGTTGGTTCTGACTCATAGTGACCCTACATACGCTATCTAGGCCTGAGTCATTCTCACAATTGCTCCTATGCTTGAGCCCTTGTTGCAGCCATGGTGTCAATTCATCCCATTGAGGGTCTTCCTCTTTTTTGTTGACCCTCTACTTTATCAAGGGACAGCCGTCCTGATAATAAGTCCAAAGTATGTGAGATGAAGTCTTGCCATCATTGCTTCCAAGAAGCATTCTGTCTGCACTTAACCAGTGATAGATTTGTTTGTTCTTCTGGCAGTCCATGGTATATTCCATATTCTTTGCCCAGATCATAATTCAGATGCATCAATTCTTCTTCAATCTTCTTTATTCATTGTTCATCTTTTTGCATGCACATGAGACAATTGAAAATATCATGGTTTGGGTCTGGTGCACCTTAGTCTTCAAAGTTACATCTTTGCTCTTTAACTTAAAAAAAGGCCTTTGCAGCAGATTTGGCCAATGCAATATGTTGTTTGATTTCTTGACTGCTGCCTCCATGGGAATTAATTGTGGGTCCAAGTAAAAAAGAAATATAAACTCTATTAAACAGGTCCATTCTTCAGTGAGGAAATATAGACTGCTGAGAAACTGCTTTGGTAGAATGTAAGTGGAAGAGAAAGGCAAGCTGCTACTCTGACGAATGCCCAAATTAATCATGACAATTGAGATATTGTCATTTTATTTTTGCTTTTTCAACCACAGTATATGATGAGTTGCAATGGCTTTCTTGATATTGACTTTCTGGCCCTGGGTTTGTTATTCTTCCAAAATAATCAGTCAGGCAACAATCTTGCAAGTGATTTATCGTTGTACTGTCCACATAAGTTGGTGGACTTACTACCTATATATGAGATTTGCAAGTGATTGGTCAGTTTACTGTCTTCGTAAGAAACTTGCAAATCCATCCAGTAGGATTGGTTGGCTTGTGATCCACCTAAGGGATGGGTCAGTCAGTTTGTGAAAGCCATGCCCTGGATTTGAGAAAGAGTGTTCTTACATGAATGGCCAATCTCACTGAGGTTTTTGGGACTTCCTGATAAGTGAAATCCAAGAGGTGAGTGTATTCTTTGAACATGGGACCTTGTGCTAAGAACTTCCTAGAAGAGCTGAAATACAGGTCAAGGGCTATGGCATTGAGTTGGTAATGCTCACTGAGTTTGTAACATTGAAGACCTAGAGAAATGTAACAAGCACAACAGAGCTTAGTGGCAGAGTACTGACATATGGTCTACAGTGTGCCCACTCAGCGACACAAAAATGGGTACAGATAATTTAGGAAGGGTGAACTGGTCCCCTCTCAGGCATAAGTGGATTTCTCCCCTATGATGCTAAGTGGATGGAAAGGACAGTTCCCTTCAAATCCCCTCTTGTTGTTTACTGTTTGCTTTCTCTAAGTAATCTGTTTTTGTTGACTGTTCTTAAATAATAAAAATGGCTTTCAACTGCCAACAAGTGTCTTGCACATATGATCTAATCAAATTGCAGACCAGAGTCTTCATCCCAGCAGTATTATTGTTTCTTGTAATTTTGAAACAATTGGCATATGTTCATCCATACAGTTCAATGACAGAAACATTTATTTTGTGATAGGCATTGTTGTTGTTGTTGTTATGTGCCGTCGAGTCATCCCTGACTCATAGCGGCCCCTACTTGGGTTTCCGAGGCAGTATCACTACAGAAGTAGGATTGCCCAACCTTCCTTCCGAGGAGTGGCTGGTGGGTTTGAACCGCCAGCCGTCTGGTTAGCAGGCAAGTGTCTTATCCACTATGCTACCAGAGATCCCATGTGATAGGCATAGTGCTAGGCAATGTGTGTTTGTATGTATTCTATACAATTTCTAATAATCATGGTAACTCTACAAGGGAGTCAAGAAAGTCCAATATATAATGGAAACTGAAGCTGAAGGAGGGTAAATTATTTCTTCAAGTTCCCAAGATTAGTAAATTGCAATGTTGGAATTCAAACTTCAGAAGAGAAGACCTCAAAGGGAGCTCTCCCCACCAGATTTCAAAAGGGATGCACAAAACCTCCTCAAACATTGCTTAAACCACTCCAAAGAGACAAACTTTACACTGCACCTGGACCAGCCTCCTTGCAGTAGAAAGGATCAAAGAGAATGGGTGCCAGGGTATACTGAGGTTCTTCTCTCCTCTCCTTTTATTAGAGCTCTGAATAAGAATCAAGAGAAGTTACTGGGGATAAAATAATATACTCCCTCTGCCCTGACATGTTTTCACTAAGCCAACTAAACCATTCATTTATTCATTCATAGCTTTGTTTATTCATTAATTTATTGACTCAACTTTTTTTTTTTGGTTTTCTCTTTATTCTTTGCCCTACTCCTGACAGTTCTGCCACTTGCCCCTCCTTAGTCAAACCTCCACACACAGATGGATTCCTGAGCGCAAAAGAATATTCCTGCCCTACGCTTCTTAGTAATGAGGAACCTAGAGTCACACAACCACACCCAGCTCCCATCTACTGTTACTGCTACTGGTAGTTTTATGACAAGATAATGGGACTAAACCAACCAGTAATAAAACACTTGACAAAAATTGGGAATAGATTGTTTTTATCTCAATTGAAACTCCAAATGAGTAAATAGGCTTGAATGCCTGGAGTTGCCTGTACTCAGGCAGCCCTGTGTTTAAATTCTGGTTTCACTAGTTCTAGTCATAGAACCTTGAACAAACTGTTCAAGTCCAAGTTTGTCACTTGTAAAGTGGGGATAAAGATAGTACCCAGAACAAGATCATATAAAAGAGCACAAATGGCGAGGCTCAGTCAGTCTGTGTTCCAAGTACAGGCGATACAGCAAAGAAGAAAAGCAAAGTGAGTCATATTTATAGGCCCAGGAGTTAATTAATTTCTTTATGAAGATATAATTCAAGGCACCGAACAAACCCTGTGCTTCAAATTAGAGCCCATGTACTTTAGCTCACACCTCCTTTCATCCAACACAGGATTATTAAGAATATATTCTATACAGCTCTATCTGAGCATGACAGGACACCTTCTGCAAACAAGATAGAATAATCAAGATATGCCTCTTTTTTGCAAATGTCTTAATCCTGGTTTTCAGGGATTAGATTCCCAAGGTCTCTTCAAAAGACTTTAGGGCTCTTAAGCCTGCTTGGGCATCCCAGAGTCTCTGAGACATGCTACACACTAGATTCTGAAAAACCTCAGGGTCACTAAAAGAACTTGGTACCATCATTTAGTAAGTAATTAGCAGGTGTTTCTCAAAAGCACCAATAGATTATGATGATTTTAAACTTTCCATTTCTCTAAGGATAGGCGCCATTACTACCACCCACTCAGTTGCCATGGAGTTGATTCTGAGTTATGGCAACACCATGTGTTGCTGAGTTGAATTGTGCTTCACAAGGTTTTCATGGCTGTAACCTTACAGAAGTAGAGCAGCAGACCTTTCTTCCAGGCCACCTCTGGTTGGGTTTGAACCACAGACTTTTCAGTTAGCAGTTGAGTGCTTAACTATTTGTGTCACTCAGGGAGTCCTTTGGTCCCAAAGGAGATAATAAACTCTGTTTCGGGAGAAATGTCTCCTCTACCTAATCATAATTAGAATGAAGGAAGGAAGTGAGGGAGGAAAGAGAAAAGGAAGGAAGAGGGAGGGGAAAGGGAAGGATGGATTAAGGCAGGGAGGAAATGAAAGAAGGAGAAGAAGATAGGGCATCTTAACACAGCTAACAAAACACCAAGAAGAAGCAAATGGCTTCCTCTTGCTTTCTACTCATTCCTTCCAAACCAAACCAAACCCACTGACATCAAGTTGATTCCCACTCACAGCAACCCTACAGGACAGAGTAGAACTGCCCCATAGGAATTCCAAGGCTGTAAATACTTAAGGAAGCAGACTGCCTCAGTTTTCTCCCAAGGAGCAGCTGGCAGATTCGAATCTCTGACGTTTTGTTTAACAGCCAAATTCCTTAACCACTGTGCCACCAGAGCTCCTTGCCCATTCTCTCAGGACAAGTAAATGTCATTGACATGAAGGAGCTCTTAATGTCCCATGAGGAATCGCCACTGCTCTCAGACTACACAGGTTAAAGCAGTGGTTCTCAACTTGGGTCGTTTCGTTCCCTGGGGACATTTGGCTATATCTGGATACTTTTGGTTGTCACAGCTATGTTGGTGGATGAGAATACTAGTGGCATCTGGTAAATAGAGGCCTTGGATGCTGCTGATATTTTACAATACACAGGCCAACTTTTGTGTTTTAGAGGAAAAAGTAAACTCAGCTGACATTAGCTTTCACTGAAAGTAGACCTTGAAAAGGTAATAAGATTTAGATTTTTGAAAAAGTAATTTTGAGGCGCAACTGTATGAAAAAGATTACAGATAGGGATGAAATAAAATATTTTATCAAGGGAAGCCATGGCTGTCAAGACTATCCACTTCTTCCCTTAGTGCAGGCTTCTCAATCTCAGCACTGGTGACATTGGCTGCTTTGTCTACGCATAAATTGTCTGCCAATAATCAACACAATTTCTTTTTCCCTGTCTTATGTCCTAAGTAGGAGCAACTTTTTCTGGAATAATTCAATACTTTGAAGAATAGCCCAGAAATTAACATAAAGGCCATCCACATCCTCTTCCAGCCAATAAAGCTAAAGGAAAAGGGTGTCCAACTTTTTTTCAGGAATGCATTCAATTCATTTCTCTATTTTGGAATGTGTGAAAAATATTTTTTAAAATGCCTTCTCTTTGATTTCCCTGTTTTGTTTTCTTTTTGCTGCTCAGGAGTATGGATAGAGATAGCATAAAAGGACAGGACCAAGAACTATTTTCGTTCTTGAGTTTTTGTCACTGAAATAAAATTATTACAATAATAATTGTTATCTGCCATTGAATCAGTGACCTATGGTGACATCATATGACTCATGGTGACCCAAGAACAATAGAACCAAAAGGCCCTGTGCCATCTTTCTGGTTGGTTGTGGCTTAGGCCACTGTGATCCATACATTTTCATTGGCTGATTTTCAGAAGTAGATTACTAGGATTTTCTTCCTAGTCTGCCTTAGTCTGGAAGCTCCACTGAAATCTATTTAGCATCACAGCAACCTGCAAGCCTTCACTGACAGATAGGTGGTGGCTGTGCAAGAGGTGCACTTCGCAGAATGAAGCCTGGGTCTCCTGCATGGAAAGTGAGAACTCTACCACTGAACCAATATTGCCTCCATAATAATCCCCATAATAATTATAGTCACTATTTACTAAACGACGTTAAACACATCATTATCTCATTTAATTCTTTCATCAGCATGCAAGGTCCTTATTATTTTCTGTACTTTATTGATGAAGACTGTGGTTCCTGGTGAGTTAACTTGCCCAAAGCCAGAGTTAGGTTCGCCCTGCTAAGAACCATTGTCCTCAACTGGACACTTGGCACTGACAATCTTGTTTAATCTTCACAGCATCCCTAGAATAAATACAATATTATCAGTATTTTCATAACCTATCAGAGTCACAGTCTAAGTGATAAGTTCTGGGCAGATTTCAAACCCAAGTCTTTCCAACTCCAAAACCTATTGGCCTTTAGGTTAGTCATTTTGTTGCTCTACAAACATTTTCACGTCTTATCAGAACAAATGCCTTGATTTTTAGTTTAAAATAGATGGTCACCATGCATAGGTCATAGTTATGCCATTAGTCTTTTACTGTAGAGTTCATGAAAAGCATTTTTAAAACATCCTTTAATAAGCATTTACTGAGGCCTCCTCGGGGCAAGACCATGGGCTGAACACTACAGGCATAGCTGTGATAGAGATAGACTCAGACTTTGCTTGCCCTGGAAGAGCTCACAGTCTGAGGTAGGGCACAGAGTAAAACTGGATTAAATAGCACAGAGTCACACACTTACATGAGATGAGGGTATTGACTAACTGAAAGCGCAAGGCAAATTATTCTCATGCATTTTTAAATTATGTTTGTAACAAGTATTGGGAAGTATGATAGTTAAGGTTGTGTGTCAACTTGGCTGGGCTATGGTTTTAAGTGGTTTGGCACCTGGATGTAGTCATTCCCCATGATGAGATTTTAATCATCTCTATGGAGGAATCTGCTGGGAGCACCTCACTAGTTGAACAGGAGTTCCCTTTCGGGTATAGCCTGCGTCCAGTATATATGAAAAAGTTCTGTGAAAGGTCTCTAGCTTTTTGGTACATTTGGATAACCAGTGGCCTGCTGTGTTTCCTGTTGGTCTTGGGATTGTGCCATTTTACCTGTCAATCTTGGTTCAACAGCCTCAGCTGTCAGCAGCTGTTGAGTCAGAAGAAGCCTTTGGTTTGCTCCAGTGGGCCTGGAACAAAAGGCAGAGCTGAAGCCCAAGGTCAAGCGGCCAGCACCTGGCCCCTAGTGCTGGAACTCTGAACTTGGGTTTCTAGCCTCTGGTAGCATAGTGGCTAAGACACTTGCCTGCTAACCAGACGGCTGGCGGTTCAAACCCACCAGCCACTCCTCGGAAGGAAGGTTGGGCAATCCTACTTCCGTAGTGATACTGCCTCGGAAACCCAAGGAGGGGTCGCTATGAGTCGGGGCCAACTCGACGGCACATAACAACAACAACAACAACAACAAACTGTAAGAGGCATTTGACTACTAACCAAAAGGATGGCGGTTCACACCCATCAGCCACTCCTCGGAAGGAAGGTTGGGCAATCGACTTCCGTAGTGATATGGCCTCAGAAACCCAAGGAGGGGTCACTGTGAGTCGTATCTGACTCGCTGGCAGTGAGTTTGGTTTTTGTTTTGGTAAACTGTAAGAGAATAAATTCCTGTTTGTTAAAGCCGTCCTCTTGTGGTATTTGTCATAGCAGCACGAGAGAACCAAGTCAGGAAGCACGGTGCTGTAACAAATTTAGTGTTTACTTTTCAGCCACTGAAGGAGGAAAATATAAAATGAAGAACTAATCTAAATATAACTATCTTTTACATATTTCCACAAGTAGGATAAAATTTCCCTCATTCACTACAAATATGTTTAGCCCATTAAGTAATTGCTATTTCCTATAAGGTCCATGGTGACATAAACAGTTTACACTCAACTGGTAGCATAGTGGCTAAGGCACTTGACTGCTAACCAGAAGACTGGTGGTTCAAACCCACCAGCCACTCCTTGGAAGGAAGATGGAGCAATCTACTTCCGTCGTAATACTGCCTCGGAAACCCAAGGAGGGGTCGCTGTTAGTCGGGTCCGACTTGACAGCACATAACAACAACAACAACAACAACAACTAACCTAAAGGTTGATAATTTGAACCCACTTAGCAGAAGGAAGAAAGGCCTGGTAATCTGCTCCTGTAAAGATTACAGCCAACAAAATCCTATGAAGTTCATTTCAATTCTATAATACAGGGTGTTGCCATGAGTTGTAATAATGCTTGTGTATGCCTCAAAAACAAACCAAACTCACTGCTGTTGAGTCGGGTCCGACTCATAGCGACCCCTCCTTGGGTTTCTGAGGCAGTATCACTATGGAAGTAGATTGCCCAACCTTCCTTCTGAGGAATGGCTGGTGGGTGGGTTTAGAGCAATTTATGATTTACATGTTTATTTTTGTGTATTTAACATCTGTTTTCCTTTTAAGCCTAATCTACTACTAGATATCTAAGCCCTAGGCCCATCCAAGGCTCACAGTGGGGACTCAGTGCATATTTAATTAACGAATAACAAATACATGCAAAGCAGAGATAAGAGGGACCACGCGTTCCCTACAAGAAGCAAAGAGCAGCCCCAAGTTCTGCTAAACCCTGGTTGTATCTGTTTCTTTTTCAAAAATATCTGTGATATTCTTTTTTGTTTGTTTATAAAATTCTTTTTTCTTGAGCCAGCTGGAATGAGTCTCTGTTCCTCACAACACTTCTGCTATAACCAGAGAACGGGGCACATTGACAGTCAAGTGAATATGATAATAAAATGGTAGCATTCCAGCAGGAAACATCAGAGGGAAGAAGTAGTCCCCTCAGTATTGTTTATCTTTTTTTTCACCCAATCTGAAACTGAACCCTTCAACCAAATTTACTTCCTTAAGTTAACCCTTTAATAAACTGGCTTCTGACTCCACCTGGTGGACATCTATAAACCTATGGAAATAAACCAATCCAAAAGAAAATGAAAAGACATCAGCCATCCTTCAAGTCTTCAAAAGGAAAGACAGATACAAACCCACAAAGTCAAAGAAATGACCTTCTGGGAAGTGTTATATACATTCAGAGGCCCTGTAGAGGAAATAGGTTAGGGTACTCACTGGCCTATTTGTTCTTAGCCACCATGCTGACCTTCTGTGCTCAACCATGTCCATGAACCCACTGCCATTGCGTCTACTCTGACTTATAGTGACCCTGTAGGACAGAGGAGAACTGCCCCCATAGGATTTCCAAGGCTGCAAACCTTTATGGAAGCAGACTGCCTCATCTTTCTCCCATGGAGCAGCTGGTGGGTTCAAACTGCCAACCTTTTGGCTGGTAGCCGAATGCATTAACAACCACTGTGCAACCAGAGCTCCTTTACGTGTACATTAAGAAAGCTTCAAATTCCATTTCCTCAGTAATTCGCCAGTTGGCTTCTGATTAATTTCTACCAATGAGAAGCAATGGCAAGAGTTTGGAAAGCAGGAGTGGTGAAAAGAACTTGCTTTCTGCTCAGATTCTATTGGCATTTTTCCAGCATCAAGGGACAGCTGGCATCCCATCATCTATTGGCACTTCTGCCACTCACTGCATGGACTTTATCATTTGCTGAGTAGCACCCTCTCAGCAGTCCTACTACTTGTCAGTGGTGCTTCACTTATGGTTTTATGATTAGCCCAGGCAGGTCCTGGAGTTGGGTGACATAATTTCCTCCATTTACTTCTTCAGCCAGAGGGCTGTAACTGTACTTAGTAGCTGCTCAACCTACAGTTATCTGGCTATAACCAGGTAGATTCCTTCTGTTGAAAATCCTAGTGATTTCTGATCTACATCTGTCTTAAAGCCTGGATATCCTGGTTCAGATCAATTTTGGAAAATAACCTGATAAATAAATATATTAAAGACTTTTTAAAAAACACAGAAGATACATACATATCTTCATATATATGAAGACACACAATAAATGACAGTAAAATGGTGACATATTTGCTTAATAGACATTTAAGACTTTTTAAAATTCCATATTTAAATAATTAAAAAAAAAACTTACCCATTCAAAAGGAAATCTGAGAGTGAAAAAATATTTTAGTCACTGCCTTAGTTCAGACATTTATCTATTGCACTATGGCAAGACCCTCCAAACTGTTCATCTGCGTTGACAGTTCAAACAATTGCATGGAGTGAACAGTCATCCACAGCAGGACTTGTTTGCTAGGCAACTGGTACAGGGAACCATCAGAGGGCCTGAAAATTGCTGAGAAAGAAGAGAAGGGAGCAGAGGAAAGATTATGTGCCCTTTTGCAGCAAGCTGAGTAGTCTTATGTCAAAGAGCTCTGAGGTACAGCCCCATTCTAGGGTCCTTCGTTTGTTGTTGTGTACCGATCGATTCTGACTCATAATGACCCAATGTGACAGAATAAGCCCGCCACATAGGGTTTCTTAGGTTGTAATCTTTACGAGAGCAGATTGCCAGCTTTTTGTTTCTGTGGAGTGGCTGTTGAATGCAAACTGTTAAGCCCTCTGGTCAGCTTAACCAGTATTCCACCATGGCTACTCAGGGTCCTTATAACTACAGAATTTTATCTTACTGTAAAGTAATTAAGCAATTGGCTACTAACAGAGCAATTGGTAGTTTGAACCCACCAGCCACTCCATGGGAAAAAGATATGGCAGTCCACTTCTGTAAAGATTTCAGCCTTGGAAACACTATGTGACAGTTCTACTGTCCTATCAGTTTTATGGTTTTATCAGTTTTATGGCTAACAGATGTAGTTTATTGAGGTATATAAAACAGGCAGCTTCCAAGTACCTAAAATTTTGCTTATTTGGGATATTTTTAAGATACTTGGATGTGTACAAATTTGAGTTTGGTGCTGTTTCCCTACTAGCAGTCCTCTGAATTTCATTTGGCTTTTGGATCACTAGATTTTTTTTTTTTTTAAATTTTTATTTCATTTTATTTGGTTTTCCCTTGCATTGCCCCTCAGGTCCATAAAAACCATTCTCCTTTTCTTTCACTAAACTTTGCCTTTTAGACATAATCAGCCAGAGTTCACGTTTGCAGGCAAAAATACCCAACTTCAACACCTTTGAGAAAACAAATTTGTTGCAAGAAAATCAGAGCTCACCAAATTAATTGGAGACTAAATATCAGGCCTAACAAGAGTAGAAGTAAAGAGCTTGGATGAGTTGGGCAGAAGAAATCACTGCAAAAATCAAGCAGCTAGAACAGTGTGGTCCGTAGGAATCACTAAGAGCGTATTTTTACGTCACTCACGTGAGAGTCAAAATTACTAAACGGATCTTGTGATTGGCTGAGCCCTAGTCACATGCTCACTTCCTGGCTACATCACGGTAGAGAGAGGAAAGATGTCGCCCTTTGGCTTTCATTGGTGAGAAACTGCCTCCCACTGAGTGTCTACAAACAGACGTCAACCTCCCCTGCTGTATGATTTGTCAGGGAGCTTGAATGCTAGATGGCCAAAAAGTAGCAAATGTCCATTAGGGTAAAATTTATTTTTATCATTTTAAACATGGTTTTAATTTTTCTTTCACAGTTACACACCTAATTGAAAGATTTAAAAATATACTACACTGTTATTTCCATGTGCGAATTCCTCCCTAGAATTTCTTAGGAAATACATATTTTTCTGAATACAAAGAAAAATATTTGAGAAATCAAGGAAGAGGGAAAACAATTAGGATTTTTTTTTTTTTTTTTTAATGAGAACTAAAGGTTAACAATCATTATAGAGGTCACTGATTCAAAAGAATCACCTGAAGTCTAGTTGAAAGCAAAGTGTTTAGTGGCTGAAGATTAAAGCCGGTATTTCCAGGAACCTAGAGCATGAGCCTTAGTGGTGCAATGATTAAGCACTTGGTTGCTGACTCGGAAGGTCAGCAGTTTGAACCCACCAGTCACTCTGTGGCAGAAAGATGTAGCACCCTGCTTCTGTAAAGATTTTTAATCTTGGAAACCCTATGAGGCAGTTCTACTCTGTCCTTTAGGGTCACTATGAGTCAGAATCAACTTAATGGTAATTTTTTTTTTTTTTTTTTTACATGTAAGAGAAACAGGAGCTATGTAATCAGCCAGTCTTACTGTATCTGTTGTCATGTTATCCCTTTCGACCAGTGGGACATACAGTGCCCACCTATATTTTCCATCTCTTTTAGTGGGAACTTGTAAAAAGGTTGTGGAGGTGGTATCCTTTCACCTCCTCTAACTTCATGAGGGGAAAAGAGAATCACCATCAGCAGCCCAAAGTGTACTCCTATGAAGTCAGATATGCCAACTCTGACACCAACCATCCTCCATGGCACTCACTACTTCCCTGGGGGGTTCAATAATTCATTGCAAAAGCCACACAGAACTCACAGATAATACCCATGATTATGGGATTTACTAAGGAAGGAACAGGTTTACAATGCAGGGTCAGGAATGCACTCAGGAAACAATTTTTCCATAAGAACAGCCTCCCCTTGGCCATGTCCAAAGTCATGCCTCTCTTTGGCCCTTGACCTCTTGGCCTGGCCTATGCCCTGCTCTGGCAAGTGTTACATAGCTCTTTTAGCTCTGTCAATAGGTGCACCTAGGTACACCCCATTCTACCAGCAGGCCTCCTGACTAAGGGCACTGAGTCTTCTTGCTCAGTGGGCAGACGAGCCCATTGTTCCGTCTTGTGTCGGTCTCTGTTCTGCTGCTGTTGTCTTTCTGCTGTCTGTCTCTGCCAGTTATCTCTGCCAGTCCTCTCTTCTGGTCTCTCTGCCAAGGTGGCTCACTTTAAGCCTCGCAGAATGACAAAACTGACCAATCCCAAAATTAGTGTTTCACACACCTTATTTCCATAGTCCCAGCCTTATTCCACTATTAGCAAGCTATCCAATCCCTTTGGTGGGCAACAAACACCTTATATTTGCAAAGTTCCACACAGTAATCTGGTGGGAGTCACAAAGACCATGGCTAGAGAGCCATCCCAAGTAACTCACTGCACCACAGAAACTTTTATCCCATTTTTAGTGGATGCTACCATCTGGTGGGGGCCTGTATAACTGTATGAATCTGAAGACAGTGACCTCAACACCAGAGACCCCTCTGAACGTAAGTGTCCCATTAATTGTATCAAACTCCATATTATCTCAAGAAATATATTTTTTCCATTTCTTTCAAAATACTTTCCATTATTGAAAACACATGATTTCAACAAAAAATTCAAAGCAGAAAATAATTTGATCTTGAAAGTGTTATAAGTTAATATCCATGGTTCTCTTTGCTAATGACTAGTCTTTCTTGGAAATAAAAAAATATCAGTAAGTTTATCCTAAAGCATTTGACTGCTAACTAGAAGGCCGGCAGTTCAAACCCACCAGCCACTCCTCAGAAGGAAGGTTGGGCAATCTATTTCCATAGTGATACTGCCTCAGAAACCCAAAGAGGGGTTGCTATGAGTCGAGTCGGGCTCGACGGCACATAACAACAACAACAAGTTTAGCTACATAGAATAAGCAAATTCTATGATTAGTGTGCTAAACAATAACAAGTTTGGAAAGAAAAAGAAGTCCTTATTTTGCCAACTTTGATTTCTGATTTTGTGTAGTACTTTTAACCATGCCAACAAATTCTAATGATTCCTTATTATGATAGCTAAACCAAACCCATTGCCATTGAGTCAAATTTTATCTCCTCGTCACCCTCTAGGATAGAGTAGGACTGTCCCCTAGGTTTCCCAAGGCTGTAACTTTTACAGAAAGTCTACCAAAGCTTTCTCCCATGGAGCAGCTAGTGGGCTTGAACCACTGAACTTCTGCTTGGCAGCTGAGCACTTTAGCCATTATGCCACCAGGGCTCCTCTTTATTATAATACTATCCAACAATATTTGCTGCCATTTACCAGTGTTTGAATATTTGCTCTAGTACAGCTCTTTATAAATACTTTAAGAGAGGTTAATGCAAAAAGAAGAAGAAATGAGTACTGTTCAGTAAATACGGCCCTGGAAAATCAGAAACTGATCTAAAATATGAATTTGTAAAAGCAATATTGATTTCACCAGACAAACCAAAGTTTAAAAAAAAAAAAGTAAAAAAGAAAATGAGCTTATATGAAACAACATGTATTCTAGTTTAAGATACATTTGAATTCACTTTAACAAGTGAACCAACATCAATGAAAAATTTTAAAAATTTTGTCACAATACAATGATTAAGACCTTTGTATAGGGCAATGGATAACTCATTAAAAAAAATCTTTCTAAGAATTTCAACTTTTAATCATTAAACATTTATATTATTCAGCCTTGTAAAGCAGACATCAGAGGAGCCTGTGACCACTTCATGACTTCCACCAACCAGAGCTCCCAGACACCCTTCCTCTGTGAATAAACAAGCCTAGTCTTCGCCACCTCATGTCCTCTTATCTGGAGGTTTCCTTACGCTCTCCCAGAGCCCAGGTTGCAGAATGGGAAGTCAGGTGCAAAAGCTGTGGCTGCTTCTGTTGTTGCTGCTCCTGAGCTGCACAAGAGAAGACCCCAGACCCTGTCCACCACAGAGGCCTCCTTCCAAGCCCAATTGAACCTCTATCCTCCTCACGTTCCCGCTGTACATGAATGCCTCTGTAGTTAGCCTTCTCAACCTCCAGGAAGGAGCTCTGGTGGCAGAGTGCCTAAGACATCTGACTACTAACCAGAAGGTTGATGATTCAAACCCACCAGCCACTCTGTGGAAAGAAAACTGGGCAATCTACTTCCATAAACCCAGTGGGGGTTGCTATGAGTTGGAATCAACTTGCTGGCAATGGGTTTTTTTTTTTTTTTTTTAACCTCCAGGAAGGATGACCCCAGATAGTAGGAGTTCTGAGATTCCTATGGGAACACTTTTATTGTTCAAGTTCAATGTTGGAGAATATCCAATGATGGGATCCCCAGTTCCTATACTTAGTATTGAGGAGCTTCTGTGGGAGCCCAGGGAGTCCTTCTTTTACCTATCCTTGAATGTATTTATGAAAATAAAATTCCAGTTTCCTAGGGGAGGGGGACATATGCTATTATCTTTACAATTTTTCAGTGTTTTTTTTTATTTTGCATTTGTTTAAATGTAACCTTCTTTTAATATTTTCTATTATAAAAAGTCTTTTTCAGGTAGAGAATATTATAATATTTCATTAAGATGTATACTTTCATCACCATATATTTCTTCATAAAAATAAAAATAAAGAAAACTTCTTAACTTTTACTAAATAAAGCATCTGACTGCTAACCAGAAGGTTGGCAGTTCAAACCCACCAAGCCACTCCTGGGAAGGAAGACTGGGCAATCTACTTCCATAGTGATACCGCCTCAGAAACCCAAGGAGGGGCAGCAATGAGTTGCAAACCACTCGACGGCAGTGAGTTTGGTTTTTAGTTTTGGATATCAGAGAACAATGGCTCATTCTTTATTATTATTATAGTCACTTATTGTTAATTTACTGAAAAATGTACGTTGTTATTGTGTACCATTGAGTCAGACCCGACTCATAGCGACCCCTCCTTGGGTTTCAGAGGCGGTATCACTGTAGAAGTAGATTGCCCTGTCTTCCTTCCGAGGAGTGGCTGATGGGTTTGAACTGCCAGCCTTTTGGTTAGCAGTCAAAAAATGTAAGTAGTGTTTTTAAAAATAGAGAATTACTTATTCCAGAAATTCTTAACAGTTCCTGGGAATTATGATTTCTCATTTCCAAATCACAAAGACTAATATTTATTTGGAATAGAGATTTGGGATCACCATAATATTGTAAGCCCATTAGTGTTGAGAGTTGGGAGCTCTGGTAGCGAAGTGCCTAAGGCACTTGACTCCTAACCAGAAGGCTGGCGGTTCAAACCCACCAGCTACTCCTCAGAAGGAAGGTTGGGCAATCTACTTCAGTAGAGAGAACGCCTCGTAAACCCAAGGAGAGGGGTTGCTATGAGTTCGGTCCAACTCAACTACACATCACAACAACAGTGGTGAGAGTCAAGAGGTAGTGGAGGGACAGGGAGCTAGCTGGATCTGCCACCAGCTGGCAGCAGTGAATGTGAGTGCTGAGGTCTGAGATGGGACAAGGCCAGAGAGGACAAGAGGACCCATGATCAGAAACCACTTAGGTTAGCCCTCTTAGTGTCCTTGAAAGGTAATGAAATATCTAAGCTGTCAACTGACTAATTTACATATTCTGATTATTTATATTTTGACTTGAGTTTGATTGATTAGCAAGAAAATATAACTATTGAGGGTTTTTTTGTTTTCCAAGTAGAAGTACTTAGCGTTAGATTCCCTACTATAACCTTACTGTATAAACTTTTATACAATAGCTACAAACCACTATATTGTTTTTAATACACAATTTTAGCAATCCTTCAGGGATATGGTGAGAATCATTTTTGTTGTTGTTGTTGTTATGTGCTGTCAAGTCAGACCCGACTCATAGCGACCCCTCCTTGGGTTTCTGAGACGGTATCATTATGGAAGTAGATTGCCCCATCTTCCTTCTGAGGAGTGGCTGGTGGGTTTGAACCCCCAGCCTTCTGGTTGGCAGTCAAGGCACTATGCCACCAGAGCTCCTGAGAATCATCTTAGCAGAAGTTATTAGATGTTTCAGAGATACAGTTTTAAAAGATCAAGATTGTTTTCTTTTATCATTGCAAATTGCCCTTGTCACCTTTAAACCAAACCAAACCAAACTCACTGCCATTGAGTTGATTTGACTCATAGTGACCCCTCCTTGGGTTTCCAAGGTGGTATCTCTACTGAAGTAGATTGCCCAACCTTCCTTTAGAGGAGTGGCTGGTGGGTTTGAACTGCCAGGCTTCTGGTGAGCAGTCAAATGCCTTAGGCACTAGGCTACCACCAGAGCTCCCTTGTCATCTTTACTGTATATAAAACTGGGATCCAGTTATCCATAATCTGCATATTTGTTTTGTGCTACTACTGCTCCTAATCATTTACCAGCACTACAAGCGTATATCACATTCTAAGTCAAGGACTGTCTTACTACTGCTGCTGTTGTCAGCTTAGACCCATGGTGACCCCATGTATGATGGAACAAAATCTTGCTTGGTCTGTATCATTTCATGATCACTGGTATATTTCAGTCTGTTGTAGTAGCCACTGCATATTTTGAGTGTCTTCCAACCTGAGGGACTCATCTGTCAGCACTGTGTTTCCAGTATTTTACAGTGATCCATGGATTCTCATTGCATGATGTTTGGAGATAGATTGCCAAGCCTTTCATCCTAGTCTGTCTTAGTCTATAAGCTCTGCTGAAACTCGTCCACCACAGGTGATCTGCTAGCTTTCAAAATACCAGTGGCATAGCATCTGGCATCTTAGCAACATGCTAACCACCGCAGTATGACAAACTGCAGATGGGTGGTGGTATCACTGCTCAGTCCCACCTAATCTTTAAACTGTCTTTATCCCAAATATTCTGAGGAGTGTCATAGTTTCCAGAAATGTCAATTCAACAAGATTCATTCATATCATATGCCTGCTATTGTAATTCCTAACACATATAGTGTACTATGTGCCAGACCCTGAATCAGGCATGCCACAAACAGTAATTCAGGGAACACTCACAAAACCCCATGGAGTAGGTACAGGATTTTGCAGGGGAGGATTGAGGCTAACGGAGAGTATGTCTTTCCCCCGGTCATGCAGTTAATGGTAGTTGTGCTGGAATTCCATCTGGAGTCTGGATTTCTCAGCCTATCCTTTTAGCCATTGAACCAGAGCATTTTTCACCACACTGAGTAGACTATCCCAAACCAAGCACTGCTAAGGACACAAAGTGAAGAAGCCTTAGCCTCTGGCCTTCAAAAGTTCAAACTCTAATAAAGTGGATTTTAAAAAATAAGCAATATAATAACAGTAATAATAAAAAGTTGTAAGTGCTAAGATAAGGCTTGAACCATGAACTGTGAAATCCAGGGAGGTGGCACACCACAGCAGATAAGAGCATGAACTCTGCACAAGACCTTGAGCTCCAGTGCCAGCTCCAGAGGTGTCCCAGTCTCAGCATCTCAGTTCTCATGTGCCTAGATGATAAAATAAGAATAGTCATCACAGACCCTCAGAAGACAATAATGGGGACTGAGTGAGGGAATGTATGTGGGTGCTCAGAGCAGTATCTGCAGCCCAGAAAGCTTGTATAAGTCTTATTATGATCACACAAGAGAAGGTTGTTGAAGCTAATGGCAAAGATCTGGAAAGACTTCTTGGAGGATCTCAGACTTAAGCTGAGTCTCGATACAAGTTATTAGAAGACTGTAGGCTGAGTGCAGCACACAGAGTACCTTCCAGGCAGCGGACGTGACCAGGAAACAAACAACAAACAGACAAAAACAATACATCTCAGTAAGGGGCCTGGTGTATTGAGTGGAGCATTGGGAGGGAGAGTGAGTGAGGTTTGCAGAGATTCCCAGGGAGTTAACAGGAATTAAAGTCGGAACCCTGGAAAAGGACTAGAACCTAAAACAGAGAGGGCTTTTAGGTACCTCAGCCTGCACTGATTATCAGTTTTCCTTTACCTAAATGAAAACCTATTTTTCATGTCAGAGAATCCTGATTTGTTTTCTTATTTGTTTTGTATTTTAAATTAAAAAATTGGATTGTAAGCCTTTAGGACCCCAGTAGATTCAAATGTTATATTCTTCTCGCTCCTTTACCTTTTCCCAGAGTGCATGTCATATCATGGTAATAATAATAGTGAGTTAATTAAAAAAATAAAAGACAGATAAGTTAGGTTTGAGTTGGGAGGGTGTTTGCTTGTTGTTTCTTTTTAGAATTAGTAAGACAATCTGAGCAAAAGCAAGCCACATAGGTAATCTCAGCAAGAGGGGTTATCATCCTGAAGTGTCATAGGACAGTCCTTTTCATTGCTCTACTTATTAGTTTTGATTTCTTGAGAATGTTATAAATAAATAAATAAAAGAAGAAGAAGTTTGAGCTCCCCCTTGTGGTAATTCATTTTGAGAGTGTTTTTTTTTTTTTTTTCCTCATTGTTAGCTGAAATTGGAGATTCTTTGTGCAGAGAAAACATGGATGGATTATGACTTTACAGGATTCACTCTCTGTCTCTCTCTCACTGCCGTCAAGTAGGATCTGACTAATAGCGACCCCTCCTTGGGTTTCCAAGGCAGTATCACTACGAAAGCACATTGCCTCATCTTCCTTCCAAGGAGTGGCTGGTGGGTTTGAACCGCCAGCCTTCTGGTTAGCAGTCAAATGCCTTAGGCATTATGCCACCAGAGTTCCTAAGGGAAGAAAATGCTCAGGATTTTTCAAGAGGGTTAGGAGAGAAATTTTATTATCAAAAGGAAAAAAAGAAAATCCGGAAAACCCACACAGGCAGGTTCAGAATGTGCAACAGAGGGCTGTTTATTTAAAGACTTTCTAATATCGATGTACCATGATGCCCACAGATGGTGTATGCGTGTGAGAAAGTGAAACTGAGACAAAGAAAGATTTGTCCTAATAACTAACATTTAAATATTTTGATATTTCACATAAAAATCTAGGTTTTCAGCTTCTCTCTAAAAACCAGAAGATCTGGGAACCCTGGGTCTGCTAGTAGCAAGCCGGAGCAGAGAAGTGGATGCTTTCTAAAGAGAGGACGTATTCTCACCATGCCACCACAGCCTCCGCAAGACAGCTTCACTCATTTGTGATCTTTTCTTGGCCCCAGTTGGCATCTGGGTTTGTGATCCCTGTGAAAGCAGGAAGTGCATGGCAAAAGGCTCCCACATTGTTGAAAGAACACAGAACATGGAATGAAATGCTTTTCTGGTTCCTAGCTTTGTCACTTCCTGGCTAGCTCATCTTGAGCAAAACCATCTCTTTCTTTGAGCCTCTCTATCCATTCAATCCTGCTGGCTTTGTTTACTTAATAGAGCATTTAATATGTAGAACAGGTAAGGATTATACTGTACAACACTATGGATTTTTTTGTTTTGTTTTGTTTTTGCTTTCTCTAAAACAAGCTAATGATGGTTTGAGCTCCCAACAATCTGGCTCATGGAAACTTCATTTTTATGAGCCTCCCCCATACAACCCCGCAAATGGGCCCTAAGAGATCAAAAATGTTCAAAAAATTGTCCTATGGTTGTTCCCTTTTAATTAGGTATGTCTCAGTACCAGTATCACTTTCTAATACAAACATCCCTAAAGCAGCCCTCTATGTGCCAGACACTGTATCAAGCATGCCACCGACATTAACTAAGGGAACACTCACAAAACCCCACGGAGGAGGTACAGGATTTTGCAGGGAGGTTTGAGGCTGTGGGAGAGCATGTCTTTCCCCTGGTTATGCAGTTAAAGGTGGCAGTGCTAGAATTCCATCTGGCCTCTGGACTCCTCAGCCTATTCTTTTGGCCATTGAACCAGAGCATGTCCCTTATTTTACTTTTTTTTTTTTTCTTAGCTATTATCAGTTGCAGAGGTGATTTTATTTTTTATTTGTTTATTCATAGATTCATTCCGTTTATTTATTTGTTTTTTTAATGGTTTATTGTCTAGTTGTTTCTTTTAGAAATTGATCTATTGTGTCCATTGCTGGGTTGCCAGAATCTAGTACCCCACCTGGCACAAACTGCCCACAAATGTTTCTGTGCCTCAAAGGGTAATATTTCCCATCCTATTCTGAAGACTAGTAAAGTCTCTCTATTCCCTCTTGCTATGTCTGGGCAGATTAGAAAAGGAAGAACAAGAGTCATCAAAGTCCAGGTGATGCTATCAAGGCCAGAGGTAATGGTTAACTTGCTGAGCTGTGTATCAGCACTTAGTCAACACTCTCAGTGGTGGGTATCCAGTAGAAGTATAACATGAGCCAAAATGCAAGTCACAGAAGTGATTTTAAATTTTCTAGTAGCCACTTTAAAAGAAGGAAAAGAAATGATTGAGATTAACAATGTATTTAATCAAGTATACCAAAATAGTATCTTTTCAACGTACCATCAAAATGAGAAATATATATATTAATTATATAATTTACATTAATTTTTCATATGAAGTCCTTGAAATGTGGTATGTATTCATATTTATATTGTTTGTCAGGTGCCAGCAAATCAATTCCAACTCATGAAAACTCCCCATGTCAGAGTGGAACTTCCCCATAGGGTTTTCTAGGCTGTACTCTTTATGGGAGCAGATGATCGGGTTTTTCTCCCACAGAGATACCTGGGTGAGTTTGAATTGTCAAGTGCTTGACCACTGCACCACCATGGCTCTTTACATACTTAGAGTTCATCTCAATCTCCAACCATGTTTCTAGTGCTCAATAACAGCATGTGGTCAGTGACTGTTTATTGAACAGCTTAAGTGTAGACCATAAGAAAATAATTTTAGGAATCACATTATGAACCTCCTTTCCTTCATTCTGTTGTACAGAGGGTAGCTATGAGTTGGATTTCATTCTCTGGCACATAACAACAACAACAACCCTTTAGATTATTGAGACCCTTTTAATTACAGATAATTGAGACTCGAAGAGGTTACATGATTTCTAACAGTCAAACTGAAATAGTAGCAGAGACCACTGAGACTCTTACATGCTAACACTCAATCATATGCATTTTTATTCCCTTAATGGTGCTATTTATGGATTGAATTGTGCCCCTCTGTTGGAATCTTAACCCCTATACCAATACATGGGTATGGTATTCCCTTTGGGAATAGGGTATCTTTGTAAGTTAATGAATCCATAGCATATCACTATGGAGTGTATACTAAACCTAATTATTTCTGAGTCACGAAAAGGACAGATAGACACAGGAGCAAGCACAAATAGGGAGAAAAGAGATGACAAGTGAAAATTGTCAAGGAACAGAAGAATGCTGGGGCTATAGAAGCTGAGACAGGATCTCACTCCAGTGAGGACATGAGGGTCTTCCTCTAGAGCTAGTGGCCTGAGTTTGAACTTCAAGCCTTCTAAACTGTGAGAAAATAAATTCCTGTTCTTTAAAGTCTCTCAAGTGTAGTCTTTCTGTTATATAGCAAGAGATAACTCAGACCGTGGTTCTCTTAAATTTGTTAAACCTTTCTGCCACTAAAACATGCCCATGTAAAAAAATAACATACCAAAATAATCTGAATAGTTATTTTGGTTGGATCTGTGAAAAGATATAGTTTTTCCAAATGAGTAAAGCCTACCTTGTAATTAGTTTTTAACTGGTAACTATCTCAATTAGATTGATTAAAATCACTCTAAATTTTAAATTAGAACATAACTAAATTTTTCAAGTAAAACTAATGGATCAACACCTAAAAATAAAATCGTAGGTGATATTTATCCATTTCTTAACTATGTGCTTGTCCCCATGCTCAAAGGTTTTCGGCATCACTTCATATAATCCCTGCAGCAACTTGAGTGGAGATGATTAAAATCCATTTTTCAAATGAGGTAATTGGGGCTTAGTGAGGTTAATAATTAGCACAGATCAAAAATCTAATAATGGCGATAATAGCCACTAATGCTTATTGAGCTCTTACTTTGGACCAAGAATTTGAAAATGGCTTTTCATCTGTCATTTAACCTAGTAAGGAGTGGAGTTGAGAAGTAAATTTGAGAATCTGATCTCATAATGCACATGCTTAACTGCCTATGATTGACAGCATAGTCCAATTGGGAGGATCCCAAGAGATCATCTGTTCCAATCACTTCACCTCATGGGTGAGGAGCCTGACATCCCAAGGAGAAGCCCTGCTTCAAGCCAAGTGGCCAGTGAATAATGTTTACAGTCAAGTACAAAACTCAAATTCAAATTTCAGTCTTAATTCCCAGGCTAGTGGTCCTTTACCCTGCCACTCAGCTACCACCATAGCCACATTGCAATCTGTACAGTTGAGATACATGAAGCCTTTTCTATGATTCAAGTCTAAAAGGCTTATCTATTGTTCTGCTAGGGACAAGGATTTCCCATGGAATCAACTCATTCCATGTTCCACTGAGATCAATTGTAATTCCAGCCATGGGTCCTTTTACAGCAGGCTGCTTAAACAATATTGAATTCCACTACAAATGCATTTTTTAAATTAGTCCAAGAGATCAATGACCCAAGAAACTTGTCATTCAGACCTGTTACTGTTATCTCATTTAGGGTTATCTTCACACTATGCATAGCAATATGACATTCACACAAAATTTCTATTAATATCTTTTTTTGATCTCTTAATACATAAAATCCATTTTCAAAAATTTATACTGAATCTGTTTCTATTATCAAATATGAGTTATATTCCTTTGAAAAAAAAAGTTTGTTTCCAAAAGAGGAAAAAAGTGTGTATTATCATTTTTAACAGTCAATTCAGTGAGACTCTCTGCTCCTGTTGACTCTCCAGCCATATACATTTAGACCATTTATGTAATTTCCACAAGATATTATCCACAGCTATAGAACCTTTCAAATAGCTCTGGTGGTGTAGTGATTAGGGCATTTGCCTGCTAACCAAAAGGTCAGTGACTCAAATCTACCAGCTGCTCCATGGAAGAAAGATGAAGCAGTCTGCTTCTAAGATTTACAGCCTTGGAAACCCAATGAAGGTTGTTGTGAGTCAGAATTGACTTGATGACAGCAAGTTTATAGCACTTTTCCCTCTAATTTATAAGCACATTGGTATCACAGATGGTTGGTTCCATAACTGGATTATATGAGAGACCCAGTAAACAAGTGCTTAGAAAATCAAGACAGCAGGATTTTTCCCCCCTCAGAAAGAAGTATTTGATTTCAGTATGCATGTAAATTTACTGTTTTAAAGCTAGTATTGCTTTTATTTTAAGTTAGGTATTGGGGAGCTATGTTATTTGCATTGTGTAGGGCATGTAAAAATCCTGATCATGCTCAGGCTAATTTTCATTTCAAAAGTGTTCTCAGAGTTTGCATGTATGGTCAATCAGGAAATTTATTTATACCACAAATATAAATACTTAGTATTCCACATAATCAAGAATTACAACTATTATTGGGCACTGACTATGTGTGCAGTATGTTTTGTACTTTGCATACCTTATCTCATTTAATCCCAAATAAAAACTTTGGGAAGAAGAAATGCTATTATCCTCCTTTTCAGAGTTGAGAAATATGAGGTTTTGAGAGGTTGAACAAAGTCAACACAACATCTTTTAATTCTTGCCTGTTTTAAATGAGCATGAATATATCCATACTTGGTTGGCTGACTAACATATAAATAAAAAAAATCAAGGTGGAATAAATGAAAGAACAAATGAAAACCAGAATGAATGGCATTTTTGTGCCTCATGGCCTACAGCATTGATGAAATCAGTAGATGCATTCTTCAGCTTCATTTGGACATAGTTTCCACTATTTTACAGGAGGCCCTGGACCCCAAGTCCAGATGAATTGATCAGATGCATAGGTATTGTGTTAGTTTCCTGGAGCTGCCATAACAACGTACCACAAATTGAGTGGCTAAATACAACAGAAATTTATTCTCTCACTGTTACAGAGGCTAGAAGTCCAAAATTCAAAGTGTTGGTAGGGTCATGATCCTGCTGAAGAATGTAAGGAAAGATATGGTCCATGCTCCTCTCCCAGCCATTGGTGGCTTGTGAACAATTGTTGGCATTCCTTGGCTTGCAGTGTGCATCACTCCAATTTCTGCCTCCAGCTTCACGTGGCCATCTTCCCTCTGTGGGTCTCTGTCCAAATTTCCTCTTATAAAGACACCAGTCACCCTAATCCAGTGTGACCTCATCTTGGTTTTATTTGCAAAGACTCTACCACTAAATAACGTCAGATTCAACAAGTTCTGGATGCACGTGACTTTTGTGATGACACTATTGAATATAGTATGGATATGAACACATGCTAAGTGAGAATAAGCCAGTTACATTTATGTATCATCTACCTACAAAACCCCAAAGTTTTTCAAAGCACTCAGTAGTTGCATTATCCAATTTTTTTTTCTTCTTTTCATTTTTGAAACAAAAAATTTCATTCCTGTTTTCAGTTGAAAGAGTACAACATAGAGAGTAAAACTGAAAGTTCTCACTTTTGGTTCTGTGCTCTGTTGAGCAGTCTTGTCCTCCCCTCCAGGTCTGAGCTGAAAACTTAACTCTAGGATGCTCTGAGTTCTGATTTCTGAATTTTACACATACTGCAACAGGCAGGTCACCTAATTTATGCCTGCCTATAAATTGGACTTGGGGTCCAGGGCCTCCTGTAAAATAGTGGAAACTATGTCCAAATGGAGCTGAAGAATGCACCTACTGATTTTCATCAATGCTGTAGGCCACGAGGCATAAAAATGCCATTCATTCTGATTTTCATTCGTTCTTTCATTTATTCCACCTTGATTTTTTTAATTTATGTATTAGTCAGTCAACCAATTTATTTGAATGTAAAAGGTGTATAATTGTACTCTATCTCAACGGAGATCATAAAGTTGGAACTTTGCCATCCTGTTGGAAATCAAGTACCCAAACTACTACTAATAATCTGGCAAATTATTGATTTTTTTTTTTTTCTGTCTGAAGCACTAAATGATCTCTGAATGACCCTTTCCAGTTCATCCTCACCGCTTATTTAAGCATAATGTGTTGGTTGGTGCAGAATATTGTGCTTACATGAGAAAGTGAACTCAGAAGATGGAATACAATAATGGAGTCTTGAACTATTTAAGACCTCTATATCCATTGCTCTTAACTGCTCTCAGTAAGTAAGAGCTTTGGTGATGAGGCAGCAATTGATTAACTTGATCAGTTCTTTTTGAATAATTTATACAGATCCACAATTTTAGAGTAGTACAGGGAACTAACCTGATTTAACATGGTATCTTTCCATTAAAATTCTTGATAAAATACTTCAATGTTTGGTCAGGGTTTTCAGAGCCTAAGTCACCTTCTGAATTCAGTCCAGATATTTTGGGATATGCCATGATCCCCTTGACATGACCAGTTGCAGATTTTTTATGTTATGACTCTATTTAGAATTAGGAACTTTCTCTGGGTTTATATATGATGCAAAGTGAGTGATCTAGAAGAATTTTGACTGGCACCTTACCATGGTGGATAAGATGCCAACATCACACCCAGATTTTCCTTTTGCATAGAGATGATCACCCAAGAAATGTGGCTCTCAACAACAGCAACATACAAATTAAGTTTCTCATGAAATATGACAGAATCTACCTGGCTTCTTTGATTTAAAGAAAAAAAAAAAAGAATGGGTCCATTATTTTCAGTAAAATCAAAACATAAATATGATAACTATGACCAAAGCAAGGAGCTCTAGTAGTGTAGTGCTAAGGCATTTGACTGCTAACCTAAAGGCTGGCAATTCAAACCCGCCAGCCAGCCACTCCTCAGGAGGAAGGTTGGGCAATCTACTTCCATGGTGATACTGCCTCGGAAACCCAAGGAAGGGTCATTATGAGTCGGAACCGACTTGACAGCAGTGGGAATGACCAGGCTGTAGTAAATCAAATAAAATAGGGAAATAATGTTGACTTCCCAGCAGGCACTACAGACTGGTTATGAAATCTGAATGATTCTTGATTTAATACAAAATGTGAGATTAGACTTCCAAACTAAGAAAAAATATTTTAAATATATCCTTTAAGGAGAAAACTTCTAAATAAATGAGACAGTTCCTAAAAAGATTTTATGTACCTGAAAGTAAAAAAGTACCAAGAGAAAATTTTATTGACATTATTTCTAATTGTTCTGAAATAGGAAGCACATTCTTAAGGACTGAAAAGTAATATAGTTGCATCAGTTACATTGATTGAAAACTTCCTTCAAGTGTGTATATCCAAAACCAGAAAACCAAACTCACTGCCGTTGAGTGGATTCGACTCATAGCGACCCCTCCTTGGGTTTCCAAGGCTGTATCTCTATGGAAGCAGATTGTCCAATCTTCCTTCCATGGAGTGTCTAGTGGGTTTGAACCATCAGCCTTCTGATTAGTAGTCAAATGCCTTAGGCACTACACCACCAGTTTATATTGAATTAAAATTCAATTTTGACAAAGTTGGACTTATGCACAAAAATGTATTCTAAGAGGATTCAGATTTAAAGCTAATAATTAAATTCAGAAATATAAATATATAAATTGTTATCATACTTATAGGAAATTTGATTACATGGAGCAAGAACTTTTAGGATGTTTTTTTTTTTTTTTTTTTTCTCAGTAATTCCTTATGAAGGCATTTACCCTTAGGAAATAATTATAGCTTCAGTCAAAGATTTATGGTTAAAAATATTCAAAGCAAACTGAATGTAAAATAATAGTGGAATGGTTAAACCATTATACTATATGGATATGAAAGAATAGTTTATAACCATTAAAACTGACTTAAAGTAATTTTAATGACATGGGACATGTAAAATGAAAAAGAGTAAAAACTACATATATCATATGATCCAAAATATTTTACTGAGTTGCTATGTTTATGAGCTAAAAAAAAGAAAAGTTATCAAAACCATTCTGAGTTGTGGGATCATAGGCTTTCTTGTAACTTTTTATATTATGATATATTTTCTAGGGAGCCCTGATGGTGCTGAGCTACTAACTAAAATGCCATTGGTTCAAACTCACCAGATGCTCTGTGGGACAAAAGTGTGGCCGTCTACTTGCACAGAGATTTACAACCTTGTAAACCCTATGGTGTAGTGCTACTCTGCTCTATAGGCTCACTATAGAATGGAAATTGACTAGATGAGAACCAAATATGTTTTCCAAATGTTCTATCATGAACATGTACTACTATTATAAGTTTCAAATAACTATGATATATATGTGGCAGTCAACCACAGTGATCCAGGTGAGGAGAGGGAACCCAGGCATGCCCAAAGCAGCAGGGCAGGAGAGCGGGAGAAAGGGGATTAAAAGGCCCTGGAACTGGGAGAGAAGAGCAGTCAGCCACAGAGATCCAGGTGAGGAGAGGGAACCCAGGCAAGCCCAAAACAGCAGGGCATGAGAGTGGTAGAAAGGGGAGGAAAAGGCCCAGGAACCGGGACAGAAGAGGAGTCAGCTGCAGGGACCCAGGTAACGGTGGCAGGAGAGGTTTCCAACACAGAGACAAACTTGTCTATCAGTTTGTCCTACCAGGATGACGTGTTGATGTGAGTTTTGAGGCTCAGCCACTGGTGTTTCAAACCCAGCAGGATGCACATGGTACACAGGTGTCAGCTCAGCTTACAGACTGAGACAGACTAGGAAGAAGGAAGAAGCCATCCACTTCTCAAAGAATTGGCCAGGGAAAACCTTATGAATAGCAAAGAAACACTGTCTGACACGTTACTGTGCAACTTTATGAATAGTCCGGTTAGGTTAGAATGTTCTCAAAATAGGACTGGGAAAGAGCTGCACCATGAGAGTAAACCCAGCCTTACTCATATGGATAAAGTAAAGCTTTTGAGACCTCCATTTGCTGATGTGGCACCACTCAAATTGAGGAGAAACAGCTACAGACATCTATTAATCATCGGAACATGGAATGTACGAAGTATGAATCTAGGAAAATTGGAAGTTGTCAAAAATGAAATGGAATGCATAAAGATTGATATCTGTGGTATTAGTGAGCTGAAATGGACTGGTTTGGGCCATTTTGAATCAGACAACCATGTGATCTACTATGCTGGGAATGACAGTTTGAAGAGGAATGGTGTGGCATTCATCATCGCAAAGAATGTTTCATGATCTGCCCTGAAGTAGAATGCTGTCAGTGATAGGATAATATCCATCTATCTGCAAGGAAGACCCGTTAATACAACTATTATTCAAATTTATGCCCCAACCACCAAAGCCAAAGATGAGGAAATTGAAGATTTTTATCAACTTCTACAGTCTGAGATTGACTGAACATGCAATCAGGGTGTGTTAATTATCACTGGTGACTGGAATGCAAAAGTTGGAAACAAAGAAGAATCACCAGGAGTTGGAAAATTTGGCCTTGGTGACAGAAATAATGCTGGAGCTCGCATGGTAGAATTTTGCAAGACCAATGACTTATTCATTGCAAACACCTTTTTTCAACAACACAAACAGTGGTTCTACATGTGGACTTCACCAGATGGAACACACAGGAATCAGATTCACTACATCTGTGGCAAGAGGTGGTGGAAAAGCTCAATATCTTCAGCCAAAACCAGGCCAGGAGCTGATTGTGGAACAGACCATCAACTGCTCATATGCAAGTTCAACTTGAAGACAATTAAAACAAGTCCAAGAGAGCCAAAATATGATCTTGAATATATCCCTCCTGAATTTAGAGATCATCTAAAGAATAGATTTGATGAATTGAACACCAACGACCAAAAACCAGAAGAATTGTGGGAGGATACCAAGAACATTATCCATGAAGAAAGCAAGAGATCCCTATAAAGATGAGAAAAGATGAGAAGACCAAAATCGATGACAGAAAAGACTCTGAAACTTGCCCTTGACTGGAGAGTAGCTAAAGCCAATGGAAGGAATGACAAGATAAAAAAGCTGAACAGAAGATTTCAAATAGCACCTTGAGCAGACAAAACCAATTACTATAATGAAATGTGCAAAAACCTGGAGTTTGCAAACCAAAAGGGAATAACACACTTGGCATTTCTCAAGCTGAAAGAATTGAAGAAAAATTTTAAGCCTTGAGTTGCAATATTGAGAGATTCTATGGGCAAAATATTGAATGATGCAGGAAACATCAAGAGAAGATGGCAGGAATACACAGAGTCACTGTACCAAAAAGAACTGGTCAGTCTTCATCCATTTCAGGAAGTGGCATATGATCTAGAACCAGTGGTACTGAAGGAGGAAGTCAAAGCTGCAATGAAAGAATTGGCGAAGAACAAGGCTCCGGGAATTGACGGAATACCCGTTGAGATATTTCAACAAACGGATGCCCCATTGGAGGCACTCACTCAGTTATGCCAAGAGATTTGGAAGACAGCTACCTGGCCAACTGACTGGAAGAGATCCATATTTGTACCCATTCCAAATAAAGGTGATCCCACAGAATGTGGAAATTATAGAACAATATCATTAATATCACATGCAAGTAAGATCTTACTGAAGATAATTCAAAAACATTTGCAGTAGTATATTGACAGAGAACTTCCAGAGGTGCAAGCTGGATTCAGAAGAGGACGTGGAACAAGGGATATCATAGCTGTTGTCAGATGGATCTTGGCTCAAGGCAAAGGATACCAGAAAGATGGTTACTTGTATTTTATTGACTATGCAAAGGCATTTGATTGTGTGGATCATGACAAATTATGGATAACATGGAGAAGAATGGGAATTCCCAAACACTTGATTGTACTCATGAGGAACCTGTACCTTGACCAGGAGGCTGTCATTCAAACAGAACAAGGGGACACTACTGGTTTAAAATCAAGAAGGAAGTGTGTCAAGGTTGTATCCTTTCCCCATACTTATTCAATCTATATGCTGAGCAAATAATCCGAGAAGCTGGACTATATGAAGAAAAACGTGGCATCAGGACTGGAGGAAAATCATTAACAACCTGAGATATGCAGATGATACAACTTTGCTTGCTGAAAGTGAGGATGACTTGAGGCACTTACTGAAGAAGGTTGAAGAATACAGTCTGCAGTATGGTTTATGTCTCAATATTAAGAAAACAAAAATCCTCACAACTGGGCCAATGAGCAGCATCACAATAAATGGAGAGAAGATTGAGATTGTCAAAGAATTCATGTTGCTTGGTTCTACAATCGATGCCAATGGAAGTAGCAGTCAGGACATTAGATGACGTGTAGCATTGGGAAAGTCAACCAAGAAGGAACAGTTTCAAGTGCTGAGGAGCAAGGATGTCTCCTTGAGGACTAAGGTGTGCCTGACACAAGCCATGATATTTCCAATTGCCTCGTATGCATGTGAGAGCTGGACAATGAATAAGGAAGACCGAAGAAGAGTTGATGCTTTTGAGTTGTGGTGCTGGTGAAGAATGCTGAAAGTACCATGGACTGCTAAAAGAACTAACAGATCTGTCCTGGAGGAAGTGCACTCGAAATGCTCCTTGGAAGTGAGAATGGCCAGACTTCGTCTCACCTACTTTGGTCATATTGTCAGAAGGGATCACTCCCTGGAGAAGGATGTCACGCTTGGTAGGGTGAAGGGTCAACAAAAGAGGGGAAGGCCTTCAACGAGATGGATTGACATGGTAGCTGCAATGATGGGCTCAAGTATAGCAGGGATCATGAAGCTGGCATGGGATTGGGCAGTGTTTTGTTCTGCTGTGCATGGGGTCGCTATGAGTCAGAAACGACTCGACAGCACCTAACAACAACAACAAATGATACATTCTATGAAAACTTCTTGGTAGTGTGTTTGAAGAAGATGTGTATTATATCATGTCTAAAGTTCCTAGAAGATGTCAACTATTTTGTGTGCATATTTTTTCATAATTATTGAGCCATCAAGATTGGTTCTCAAAAGACAGATGGATCATCTAAGACAAAGTGTCCAAGGGCACCCAATGAAAGAGAAGTTTAAGCAAAAGAACACTGAAAATAGGGGGCAGACTCCTGACTTCATCAAATTATGGTGTTTCTTTCTTGCAGGAAATAGATAGGAATAAAATGTATGGCTATTGTTTCTTAAGAACAAATGAATAAACAAATTTACGCTTAGGTTGCAATGTCCTTGCCAAAAAAATCTAGTGACTATTTGCATTGACAGATGAGAACACCTTCAAATCCCATCCTTAAATCTCTTGTATTTGAAGCCCTGCTTACTTATTCTTTTGGTATTTATTTCTTTACAATTACATTGTGGAGACACTTTAATCTTTGTAAACCAAACATGGCAAAAGAAATTTATGCCAGGATATTATCCATATTTTATCATCAAGGTGGCAATAAAAGCCCCTCTCCCTCACTTCCATTCTTTTGCTCTTTGCTGAACCACTTCTTGGTTTTACCAACCAGGACTTGGTTTGGGTTGCAGGCTAAACTCCTGGGTGTATATTCCATTCCTCAGCAAACAATGCCCAGTCTGAGGTACAGAGTTATTTGTTTATCAAAGAGTCCTCACTTCAGGGGAGGCTTGGAGAAGGTGAAGATAATATCTGTATTTTCCTTGACATTGTATTTGATAAAGATAGAGCAAATCTCCTTACCAACTTATAATGGCTTCATATTGTGCAATCTGTGATATAGTGAAGAAAGCAAGAGTCTTCACTCAAATGCCTTAATTTTTTTCAACCCTAGAACAGCTTTATAAGTTCCAGTATACTCATGGAAGATGCTAGAAACTAAAGAAACCAACATGGTACAAGGGACAAAACAGTGAAAAGAAATTTAGAGAGCAGGTGGTACTTGGGATATAGACACATAGTAGGTTTTTGATAAATACTGAGCAAATGGATGATGGTGGACTGGCCTCATCATATTTTCTGGTTACTGCACCCAGTGACGTACTCAGGTTCAGTAAAGGCCTGCTATCTCACCATCTACACACACCCTTTTGAGAAAAAAAAAAAAAAAAAACCTCACTGTCATCAAGTCGGATCTAACTCCTAGTGACTCCTTCTTGGGTTTCCGAGGCAGTATCACTATGAAAGTAGATTGCCCAACCTTCCTTCCAAGCAGTGCCTGGTGGGTTTGAACCACCAGCCTTCTGGTTAGCAGTCAAGTGTGTTAGGCACTAAGGCTGGTAAAACAAAGTAAATATCCTAAGTTGCAGTCAAGTTGACTGGGCTTAAGGCAGGACTCTAGTCCATAAAATTCACTGGAGTGGGGGCTAGGCAGCAAAATTAAGACAAAACCTCTCCTTATAAACTCATTCACTAGGCAATGAAAGTAGTAAAAACTGTACTCTAAGGCTCTGGTTAGCATAGTGGCTAAGGCACTTGACTGCTAACCAGAAGGCTGGCAGTTCAAACCCACCAGCCACTCCTCAGAAGGAAGATGAGGCAATCTACTTTCGTAGTGATACTGCCTCGGAAACCCAAGGAGGTGTCGCTGTGAGTCGGTCCAACTCGAGGGCAAACAACAACAACAACAACAAGGCTCTTCAAGAACCAGGACTCAACCTCTGTCAATTGGTCAACAAAATTTATCCCAACTTCACCATTTGCTAGGATTCAAGTTCCTACTATATTTCCAGATATGGTCAGTATGGTCTATCCCATTTGTACATTTTTATCAGGATAAGAAAGCATAGTTCAGGCCAATATTTTGTTTTGTTAGTATAACAATTCATCAATTGCCATTAAGTCAATTCCAACACCTGGTGACCTCATTTTTATCAGAGTAGAACTGTGCTCCATAGGGTTTTCAGTGGCTGCTTTGTTTTTCAGAAATAGGTAACCAAGGCTTTATTCCTAGGCATCTTTTGGTAGACTTGAACTGTCAGCCTTTTGATTAGCAGTGGAGTGTTAACTATTTGTGCCATCCTAGGATAAACTCTTTACTATGGCTTATACCAATTTATACAAGGACTATCAATTGCCATCAAGTTGTTATCAACTCATAATCCCTTAATATGGCTTAAATTATGTGTTCTTCACAGAAGCCAAAGGGAATAATTCAGAGTGTCCTGAAATGTTAATTGTCAGATTGTTAATTAATGGTAAAGTTTTTCACATAAGTAAACTTGGGTTTCCCATATACTTATCAGAACTTATAATTTTCTAAATTTCTCTCTGAAAGAATAAAAAGTATAGCTTGTTTTTCTTCTAAATTTTCCCTATTGCCTTGTCCATAATACAAGAAAATAAAGATTAAGAGATAAACGTAGCAATCAGATCCTTCCAGTGCACGACTCTTACCTCAACAGCCATCAAGCAATAGCATTCACTGTTTCAGACATTAGATCCTTGCCCATGTAGCAGAATAGGAATATTTTCAACAGCTCTATAGAGTAGTATCTAAAAATGCTTAATTTAAATCAGGTTGGTGTTTAGGTTCTATAAAAACGCAATGTATTTTTAATTCATAGAAACATTTAAATCTAGTGTATCATGTCTGAATGTTTATACTGTGAACATTTGTTCAAAAAGTACATTGTCTTCAGGAGATGAATGCCCTTAGGGAACAATTTGTCATTTCTCATCATCTTCCTTCTGAAGTAGATAAAAGATAAGGGGGGTATCATCCATATTGCAAATTTGGCAGCACATATAAATCAATTATATTATCTCATTAATACAGAGAACAAAAAATGATCCAAGTAGAAATAAACACCAGCTTTACTTATTCATTTTCATTACATTCTAATGAGATAATAAACTCAGCATATCAACAATCCATTTCTTGCATCATAGTGATATTTTTCATGCAGGTAACAGAAGATTTTGATTCACAATACAACTGCTGTAAGTTAAATTGATTCAATTTAATTAACAAGCACTTTTTTTTTTTTTTTTTTTTTGGAGTGCCCACCTGTGCATAGCACTATACTGGCAATATACAGCATACAAAAGTGTTAGAAGATAAAATCCCTGCTCATAGAGGGCTTACAATCTGGTTAGAAACGATGGCCCATGGATGCAAGAAACATAAAAGAATCATCAGAAAAGCACATGACAATATAAATTATTGATTGTGAAATAATGAATTAAAAGGAGCCTCTCAAAAGAGTGATATAATTGGGAATGGAGACTATTCTGGAAGATTCACCAAAGGAAGTAAGTCTTGAATTTAATATGAGGGAGGAGATGAACATAGGATTGGCAGAGGAACATTCTATGGGTAGTGGAAGATTAGAAGGAAGGAAGAACTCAAAGATAAAAATCAGCAAGTCAGTTGGAGAGAAGGGCAAGCAAATTGACTTCTTTTCAGAAGAGAGCATGAATTAGGAGATGCCATTGAAGTCACACAAGGCCAGCTGAAGCCACTGAGTGTTATTATTCAAAGTCAACTGAAACTTCAAATAAATAATAATACTTAAACACTTCTATTAACTGAAGCCCCAACTAAAAGTGTTTGTTTTCCTAATCTTACAACAAAGCAAAGAAAAATAGAATATTAGAATCTAAACTCAGAAGATAAAATCATTGGAGGCCAAGTGAGCAGACTGACAGAGCAGCAGTCACAAATGTTGTCTTTTTGTTATTATTGTTAGCTCTGGTGGCATAGTGCCTAAGACATTTGACTGCTAACCAGAAGGCTGGTGGTTCAAACCCACCAGCCCTCCTTGGAAGGAATATCCGGCAATCTATTTCAGTAGAGATATCACCTGGGAAATCCAAAGAGAGGTAGCTATGAATCGGATCTGACTCAATGGCAGTGAGTTTCTTTTGTTGTTGTTGCTGTTGTTGTTGTTACTCACTGCCACTGAGTCAGTTATTAACTCCTAAATAGTTTGTCTTAGATTTGTGTGCCTCCTCAAAGTGAGAGCCCTTCAACCCAATCAAGTTGCTAATTCATTTAGAATTTTTCCTCTGAAAAGTCATTCATGTTCATACCTAATCCAGCATCAAGTAAAAAGGTCTTGGGTGTATACTTGTACAGATTGCAGGTGGGGGAATAGATAGATAAAAGGAAGTAAAGAGTGGTTTGTTTCAAATAGTAAGTTAATGAATAATTACAATGAGTGCTTTTTTATCAAGATATTTCTGAATTTAAAGGGGAAAAAAAAAAAGTATGATATATTCCAGTCCAAGAAAAACTAAGGCAGTAGAAATGTGTAAAATAGAAGTCTATATGAGAAAAAAATGTTTTTAAACTAACCCGAACACATTAAATTAATCACATCTGCCTTTAAACTCAATTTCTTAGGGAAAATGTCAGGGCAATGGGTCACGGGAGAAAGTGACAGCACAGGAACGAGTTCTTTTGCAGAATAACCCAGAGTTCCTTCTTGTCAAACTAGGATTGGTGATGCCTTCATTGACCAGCATGAACTTCATAATCCATCAGGGGTAGAATAGGGAAAAGAAACTCCAACATGTGTGTTCACTGGACCTTGGCATACTCATTACCCATAAACAGCGCAGTGAGACAGGAGGAGGACTTCTGGGCCCCAGGCATATCTGTGACACTCACTGGCCACCAGCAACTGCTGCTGTTCCAAAAACAAAAAGAGAGAACAGAAACAAAGAATATGAAGAAGAAAAAGAAACTTAGCTTTTAGTGTGGCTAACAGTTCTGAATGAAATGGCCTCAACTCTGCATCTTCCAGATGCTCTACACTTTGGCTTAATGTTTAGCAATTTAAGATTTAAAATATTTGTATATATCTTATTTTACAAACACCTCATATAAATTTTAAAAGCATAGAATGGAAACTCTGCTGTTTATAACATGTATCCACTGCTGTTTATGGCATTGATATATGTTCCTTTAAAATTTTTCCAATAAAATAGTTTTTCATTGTTGTGTAGACGTTCAATAGATATTTACTGAATGACTGTTATATGTCAAGTTCTGAATTACGTTTCTGAGGAAATAACTAACAGAGGTTGTAAATATCTTTAAGTAGAAATTATAGGAAACTGCTGGAAAAATAGCATGCTGTAACATTATATCAATATTTAAATAAGAAATATGGCTTAACTAGAATTCAGGTGCTCACAGTAAGAACTTTTGATTAACCATTCTTCACACTAATTCAGCAATGTTGATTTATAGCCACATTGAACCACATCTCAATGATATACAAAAGTTCTGCTATATATGTGTGATATACATGCTTCTGTTACCTAATCTTTGCAAAGAGTAGACAATACTAATCAATTCTTGCTAACCAAAAAAAAAAAAACAAAACAAGCTCACTGCCATCAAGTACGCAATACAATGCAATGCAATGCAATGCAACGCAACACAGCGCACCGCCGTGGAGTCAGATCTGACTCATAGCGATCCCTCCTTGGGTTTCTGAGGCGGTATCACTACGGAAGTAGATTGCCCAACCTTCCTTCTGAGGAGTGGCTGGTAGGTTTGAACTGCCAGTCTTCTGGTTAGCAGTCAAATGCCTTAGGCACTATGCCACCAGCCATCGAGTAGGGAGAATTAATTCAAGACTCTAGCTTAACACAATAACTCAGATAATCACCATAGAATGAATAAGGTCAAGATGTAGATACAACCATTGGTACTCTTCGTGTAGGATATGTGAAGTGTTACCTATGCTGTGGCATTACATGAAATTGCACTTTTGGTCTCTCTCAAACATGGCAGTAAAGGAATCTTTTAGGTATGAAACTATAATGGTGGGAAGAACAGGAGAAAGACAGCAGTGATGCAATTTTAGAAGCTGAAAAGCAGATGGATTGGTAAATGATCTATCAGTTCTGACAAATTAGAATTCCAAGCCAGCAGAAGGAAAAAATGGGAAGCAACATAATTTACGCTGAAAATTTCCAAAAGGCTCAGTAATTGGAAACAACAGATTCATCTCAAATTAGGGAACCCAAACTAAAGGATGGTTTGGATTTCTGTTTAAAAGGTCGTTAGAACCACAGGTCTACTCTTTCACTTGGCAAAAAATGGCTTAGTCCCCTTTCTCCTGACCTGGTAGAAGACTGGAGGAATTTCCTCCAGAGAGAGCAAAATAGGAATGCCTGTGGGCTAGAAGTACTACAAGGAGAACAGGAGGTGTAAGTAAACATTTATAAGTTAAAAGTCAATACACTATGTCCTGTTTCTTACTCAGGTACTAGAATACAGCCAGATTAGCCTTCACTTTCCAGGCAGAAGTTTGGAAGCGGCTTTTCTGAGGGAATCTCATCAGCCCGATAGGAAAAGTCTAAAGATATTGACATGGGGTTCATCAGACAGTCCAGGCAGAGCCCTGCAGTAAAATTCACATAACAAATCCTTCCTGTTCCACCATTAAATATAGGCGGACAGCAAAGAATGAAAAGGCACCTGCAGTAAGTCTCTAATATGAAAGAGAGACCAATAAGGCAATAAAATGGACAAAGAAGCTTGAATGAAATAAAGACTATGAAAGGGAAAGAAACATGCAAAAAGATTTATTAAAATTCTCATGAAAAAAAATTATTATACTCATTTAACAAAACAGAATGCTATTTTAAAAAAGGATAATTGGAGCGCAAACAGCTTTTTTAAAATTAAAATTATAGCAGAATTGAAAAGATCAAAAGAAAGTATTAAAAAATTTATGTGAAAGACTTATTCATGAGTAAAGCAAAAAGATAAAAATGAGGTGCATAAAAAAAAGTAAGATTATTAAAGAACCAGTCCAAGAAATCTGATAAACAAACAGGAATTCCAGAAGGAGAAAACAGAAAATGAAAGGGAAGAGATCAAGAAATAATTCAAGAAATTTTCCTATAGCTGAATAGTAATAGTCTCCAGAGTGAATGGATCCCATTGATGAGCACATAGAATAAAAATAAATTTACTTCAAGATACATCATTATGGAATTCCAAAATGTTGGAGATAACAAGTAGATCTTACAGCTTTCCAGACAGGCAAAACAAATAAAAATGGAAGTCGTATAAGAAGGATTAGAAGTCAGAATGGCTTTAGACTCTCCAATAGCAGTCATAGAATAGAAGACATTAGGAAAGTATCTTCAAAATTCTAAAGAAGTATTATTTTCAATCTAACTAAGTAGTTTTTATACCCATCAAAACTTAAAGAGGAGGGTAAAAGAAAAGCTTCAGACATATAAAATGTACAAATTTGCCTCTCATGGAATTCATTCACCAAAACATGTAAGCAATCTAAGAACTAAGAAGTTATGGAAAAAGGAAATAGGATCCAAAACAGGATACAGTGATGAGAGATGATAGCAAAGAGAAAGGATGCTAAGGATGTCAGTTAAGGCAGAAGTTCAGAAGCTTCTGGGAAAAATTTCTCCAAGTAGATGAAATGGATACAAACCAAGTCTGTCTGTATGTTGAGAGTATAACTACTCGGCATGGAAAGTTGTTGCAGACTTCCTGCTGCCATCAGATGAGCCATCATGAGAGTGCTGAGATAAAGAATCGTAGAACAAAGGGGCTCGGTCCTGGTCACATTCTAAACCTGGAAACAGCAGAGCCTGAAACCATATATACCATTTCTCTGTTGGGCTGTATAGACTGAGAAAATCTTTTTCTTTTTTTTTAACTTTGTGTGTGTGTGTGTGGACGTACACACAAAATGCACACACACACACACAAATGCAGTGCAGGCTTAACTTTTTTTTAAACCCCGTATGGGTTGAATTTTCTATTACTTGTAGGAAACAAAACAAAAAACAGTGAAACCAATGAGAACCGGAACTCGACGGGACTGCCTTGCTTTTCTGGGTCTCGAAAGTTTTTCACCTTTGATGGGGTGCAGTCATCATTTTTCTATCGATCTCTATTGAGTGGAAATTATTTGAGTTTTCCTTCTCTGACAGGGTTCCGCCTTACACAGATACTGGCTTTCGCAGGTTTTACTTTACTAATAATAACACAAAGAGTTTTAAAGTTAGGAATGAAGGAAAAGTTGGAAACAAGACACTGGATAAAAATGGTTTTCACTGAAGCTCTTAGGTATCACTTTTCTATGTAGAATCTTGAAGCAGCATACCATTGGCTGGCAAGTAAGAGCATGCCTTTCTAATACTATACATACTAAGGAGATATTAAAAAAAAAAAAAAAAAAGTCAAAGTATTATCAGTGGCTTCTAGAAATCAGTGGTATTGAGCTCAGGAAACTCTCTTGGGATCTTTCCAGTGTATCTTTCTGTGTGTGGAAAATAGGTAAAACAGCAGGAGAGAGTCTGCACTAGTATCTGCCACTTGTATGTGATTGCATAGATATTTTCTTAATTTTATTCAATTTTCAAAGTAACTTTCTTTTTTTTTTTTTTTTTTTCTATTCACTCTTGCTAACTTTACCACACCTCAAGTGTTCTTTCTTCTTCCTTTCTCCCACTAGAAAACTCCAAACTCCCTAGGTGTGATCCCTGAGAATGGCTAAAAAGGTGAACAGTAAAGGTTGGGGAACGGTTCAGAGCACTAAGACATTCCACATCAAATGCCCCATTTATAAGGAAAAAATACAAAGGACACGCTAATTGTAGAAGAAAATTGCAAACACAAAGGTACTTCCAACCTGCTCGTGCAGCTGCCATTTTCTTGTTCCGCATTTTGTTCTCCAGAGCTTGCTTCAGGGAAAAAGGAGGGAAAAAGGGGATTAGATTTCACAGTCCTTTGTACCACTTGCCATTAACAAATACAGTAATCCTAAGAAGTAAATTGTATCCTACCATTTTCATCTTCTTTTTTAGATCCAGATTTGCTGCTTTCTGGCCCTTGGCAGTAGCGTTGAGATAATAAATGGTCAAACTAAATTAAAAACAAAAACATCATATATAGGGTTTTTTAGTTCCTCAAGATTCCTTTCAAATTAGCATTTACCTAGTTCGTTGGAGCGGATTTTAAGATACTTTCTATTACAAGCATCTTATTTTGCAGATAAGGAAAGAGATGTCCAGAGAAGAGGCACACTCAGCATCGCACAGCATCTAGGCATGGAGCTGGGAAGGTGGGCCCAAGGCTCCTACTCCTCAGCCAGGTGCTCTGTCCGCTACACTTCACTCCCTAATTTCAGCACCTGCTTGGATATGTATTAACATCCGTTTAATTTATAATTAAAAATCAATGACAATTGCATCCACAAGAATGGAATATCTACTGAAGCTTAGAGAACTAAGAAGATAATTCTTCTTATTCATAGTTAATTAACATGGATGTTTTTCATGATATTTTCATTTGCGTGAGAGAATCTCTGAGTGCTACAAATAGTTAATGTGCTTGCCTGCTAACCAAAAGGTTCGTGTCCACCCAGATGCACCTTGGAAGAAAGGCCTGCTGATCTACTTCTGAAAAATCAGCCATTGGAAAAATCAATAGAACACAGTTCTACTCTGACATGCATGGGCATGGGGTCTCCACGGGTCAGAATCAGCTCAATGATAACTAGCATCATTTGCATTTCTCCTTCTCTCAAAAAGAAAATGTTTCATTAAAAAAAATGTTTTTTAATAACAATTACATTTCTAGAAAGAACAAATCAAGGTTACTTTAGTCAAACAATTCTTTAAAAATAAATGAACCCTTCCTCACTCAACAGCAAAATGAGCAAAGAAAAAAAAATGCAGTGAAAAAGGTAACTGATATTATCCTTTGTTGCAGATAAATGGATATTCAACACATTTCCTCTGCTCACCAACATGCAAAATCATATACTTCATGAGCCATCTGGTGTGAGCAACACAATTATCGATATGGTTCAGCAGGGCTTGTTTATCTCTTATATGAGTAATGGAAGTTTGAATAAAATTTTACACATGAAAGCATCTGGTGCAATATCTGCCATGAAGTAGGTGCTCAATAAATTTGTGTGTGTGATAAGGATTTCTTAGCAAACTGACTATATTTGGAGGAGGAAATTAAAGAGTTTACCAGTAACTTCCAGTTCCAGGGTACACTATTTAGTCATCATTTTTTTCCTGCCCTGAAATGAACCTTAGATTAGATATCCCTTACAAATCATTTTGTAGTCCTCAAAGGAATGTAACTGCCTACAGAGAGAGAACATGAACTTTTCTATGTACTCAGTTACCCGAAACCAGCCAAGCTGATTAAACATGGATCCAGTGGGGACATTTACAACTCTTGTAACATTTTCTAATTAAAGGAAACAACAAGTCATGCCAACTACATGGGCACACAAAATAGAAGATGAAACCTCAAAAAAAGAAAAAACAACAACAACAGACTCACTGCTGTGCAGTCGATTCTGACTCATGGTGACCCTATAGTGCAGAGTAGAACTGCTCCATACAGTTTCCAAGGCTGTAATCTTTACAAAGGAGAATGCTGCATTTTTCTCCTGGGAAACAGCTACTGGGTTCAAACCGCTGACCTTTCATTAGCAGCTAAGCGTTTACCACTGTGCACCAGGGCTCCTTAGACAAGATCTTAGGAATCTAAAATTGAAATCAGGATCAACTGAAGTTTGTGTTTGAAATCAGAACCTCTGAATGAAAACCAGTGTTGGAGATGATGTATTCGACCTTTCCATGTTACCAACTTCCCTCTTTGCTATTGTTGTGAGCTGCTGTGGAATTCACCCTCAAATCATGGCAACCCCATGTCCAATGGAACAAAACATTGTCTAGTCCTGTGTCACCCTCATGACCCCTTACATGACGGATTGTTGTGGTTTGTAGGGTTTTCATTGGCTGGTTTTTCAGAAGTACATCTCTGGTATCTTCCAAGTCCATCTTAGTCTAGTCCCTGGGTGATTTAAATGGTTAAAGTGCTAGGCTACTAACTATAAGATTGACAGGTTGAGTGCGCCCACAGGTGCCTTGGAAGAAATTCCTGGTGGTCTACTTCCAAAAGGTCAACCATTGAAATCCTATGGAGCACACTTCTACTCTTACACACATAGGGTCATCATGAGTCGGAACTGATTTGATAACAATTGTTTAACTTTCCTCTAGACTTACATATGCTAAGGGTCAGAAACCACGTCTGTCAGGACAAACCCAGCCAGCTATTGTTTTGTGTAGCCCACAAACTAAGAATTGCTTTTACATTTTAAAGGGGTTAGGGAAGTATTTATATAATACCTTAAATTCTGTCTTCTTGCCCACAAACCTAAAATATCTACTGTCTTGCCCTTTAAGAAAAAGTATACGAAACCTGGTTCTACACCATCCCTGTCAAATGGCGTTAAGCCCTTGTCATGAATTCAGTTTTTGGTACTGCAAAAATTGGGGAGGAATAAGAAGTGGGAAATACAAAGACATGAATGTGAATCTAACTTATTGGCCACTTAAGTTGGAGGTGTTAACTACGCAGAGCTTCATGTGCTGTGGTAACATGATTACTGGGGCCAACCTCACTGTGGGGATTAAGTGATTCAATGAATGGATGGTGCCTGGAATAACAGCAGTCCACAAATCAACATTTGTTCCTTTCTCACTCTCCTGAGACTGCTTACTGAATCCTTAGTGACATTAGAACAATGATGTTCCTTGCTGGAAAAGAAATCTATGTCAGGAAGTTAAGAACACAGTAATAACATCTGATATTTAACTTTTGTAAGTTATATGTTTGTTTTTCAAGAAACAAGACCTTAATTATATTACTAAAAAAAATGTAGCCATCAAACTGATAGCAACTCATGGAGACTCCATGTGTTAGAGAGTTGAACTGGGCTGCACCCAGTTTTCAGTGGCTAAAATGTTGGAAGTACATCACCAGGCCTTTCTTTCATAGGCTTCTAAGTGGACTTGAACCACCCACCTCCATTGGCAGTGAAGCAAATTAACCTGTAAGCACCACGCAGAGACAATTATATTGCTAAAGGGCCTTAACTCTTAAAGGCCATCAAGATATTCATTAACATGTTCTCAGAAGTCACTCTCTTAAAGAAATGTGGAGAGAGGAAATCATTTCAGGGGCCACACTGTATCAAACCGGTCATTTTCTAATCATCTGCACTAAAGATTCACTATGTATTCTTAACACCAACCGGGATCAAGATTCTGTAACATATATAAGAGTACTGTGCTTTATTGCTTAATTATCCTTGTGGACTATTGTCATTCCTGGAAGGCAGGATGGTATGAAGGAGTGAGCAGTGGATTTACAATTCAAGGACCTGCACTACATTCTATTACCATTTCACTCCCTTACTCACCTAGGGAAAACAACTTCACTCCTAGAAATCGGTTTCTTAATTTATAAAATTGAAGAAGCTGACATCTGCCCTTGATACCTAAAATGGCTCATGATGATAATGAAAATTATAATGATGCTAATGATAATTGGGCTCAGAACACCAGCTCACTGGCTTCCAATCAATGAGAATTTTCTCTCTGAGAAGCTCTAGTTTTATCCTTATTTAAACAAATCCATTCCTTTCTTTCCTTTTCTTTTTAATCAGCTATCATTTCTAAAGGAGCACTGGTGGCGTAGTGCCTACGGCACTTGACTGCTAACCAGAAGGCTGGTGTTTCAAACCCACCAGCCACTGCTCAGAAGGAAGATGGGGCAATCTACTTCCATAGTGATACTGCCTTGGAAACCCAAGGAAGGGTCGCCATGGGTCGGGGCTGACTTGACGGCACATAACAACAACAACAACATTTCTAAAGTCTTTCTGGGGATGGTTTAATTCCTGCTTTCTCATCTGGTAGCACTGACAGTTACAGACTTTGTTTAGCAAAGGTGAAGTAGTTAAAGCATTTGGCTACTAACCAAAAGGCCCACAATTCAGACAGACGAGCAGCAGCAGTACGATGAGGTGGTTTATCTCTGTAAAGGTTTACAACCCTGGAAGACCTATGGTCAGTTTTACTCTGGGCCAGAAGTGATTCGATGGCAGTGGAGTTTTTTTGGTTTTGGGGGATTAAAAAGAAAAGCTAGGGCACTTTCTTAGCTCTTCCACGTCAAGCACATACTTTCACTTAGATACAAGTTTATCTGTGATTGTCAAGAGTCACAAGTCAGTGATGGCCATATGAGAACAAAAGCTTCCTCCCAAGGTCCCCTGGGTACTCCTCTGACTTTGAAAGGGTGCACTGACCAAATAACTTTTCTGAAACCCTTTAGTTCCTGAGATTCTATGAATCATGAGTACACACAGTTATTGACGGTCCTTTCGGAACAAGGTAGGAATAAAGATGGTGAGTTTTAAGATCCCTCAGCTTTTAGTCCTAAAATATAGCTTTTAGGGTCCTCGAGGGGAATGTTAACTTAGAGGCTCATCATTTCTGTGTATTCACAGCCATCTGCTTTATGAAACTAGAGGTGGGGGTCGGTTGTAGAGGGAAGCTCCCTGTGCTGATTAGATCTAGCATTTAGCATTTATGTTTCCCTTGCTTTCACTGTTTACTAATAATTATTTTGGTTACTTGGGAACAAATCTTATAATCCTGGGGAGGCAAAGACAGATGCAGATGGCTGTGAATTACATGCAACAGGATCAGAATACGGCTCATGAATTTCAGCCTCTCACCACCATGTAATCAGTGCTAGAATTGGTTAGGTTACAGCATAGCCCTCGGGGAGAGTGTAGGAGCTGAAAAGGCTGAAACACAAAAGGAGCCAGGAAGAACATTACAAAGACACTTTCTAGGAGGAGAGGAGGCACATACACCATCACCAATATGATAGCAATGACCAGTCCAGGGTTCGAAAGCTGTCTCAAGATCTTTGCCATCCAGCTGGGGAAATCATGCTCCAAGGTCTCCCCAATGACTTCGAACATCCGATTTTTGCCACTGGGGGGTGTGGGAGGGGGGAGAACAGGAAGAGAAGTTCATTTAAAATATGTAGGAAAACATTAGCTATAACAAGAAAAGGAAGAAAAGTCTGGAAATCTACTTTCAAACACTGTTGTTGTTGTTATGTACCATTGAGTTGGACCCGGCTCATAGTGACCCCTCCTTGGGTTTCTGAGGCAGTATCACTACGGAAGTAGATTGCCCAACCTTCCTTCCAAGGAGTGGCTGGTGGGTATGAACCGCCAGCTTTCTGGTTAGCAGTCAAGTGCCTTAGGCACTGCACCAACAGAGCTGCTCAATGAAAGTCCAATGGATCCCAAAGGTTCAATCTACACCAATCAGTGGGGTGGCAAACTGTTTCATTTACGTTTGCATGGGATTGACATGAGTTGGGGGCTGACTCAACAGCAGCCAAAAATAGCAACCGCTAGGAAGAAAGCTAAAAATCTTTCCCAAACACCACTGATTAGATATGTTTTAAGGTTAGGAATCTGTATTTAGCTAGTACAGCTCCTGATACTTTGACCTCAGTCTGTGGATAAGATATGAGATATGGAGCCAATGCAGTTAGGAAGTTAACCCATTGCTTTAGACTTTCTTTAAAAGTATATATATATATATTTCTAAGATTTTGATTGAAATGTATTTTGTAAAGAGTTTGTAAGTCTGCCCCTCAGCCAGCTGTTCTTGTAGGAAAATGGTCTTGCGCTGAAGAAAGAGTATACTCGATTTTTTAATTAATGTTGGACGTGACCATATGGAATAGCTTAATGGAATAAGATCTGCAAATAATCCATTATCTCTTTCCACCCAATAGCTTCCATCTCACTTTCCGCCAGACTTCTTTCATCAGAGTTGTTAATAAGTCTTCTCCCCCTCAGTGTGTCTTCTCCTAGACAGACCTTCATGATTACTAGCTTAGCTCCACTGCTACAAACAGAAAGTGGGAAGAGAAGGAAAATAAGTCAAAAAAGCAGAAGTCCTGAATGACTTGACTCACAACCCATTAAGTTGAGAATCATCCCTTACAAATTGGAGAAATGAGAACAGAATGTCTGTCTTAGCTTAGCATATAATGTGCAGAACTATAAAGTAATACAGTGGAGCAACTTAATTTTTTTTTTCCTGTATATGTATACTGAGTCTATTATGAAAAGAGGTAATTTTTAGAAAGGCTATTGGGTTGTTTTTGCCAACTTGTATGTTGTTGTTGTTATTTGCCGTCGAGTCGGCCCCGACTCATAGCGACCCCTCCTTGGGTTTCCGAGGCAGTATCACTACAGAAGTAGGATTGCCCAACCTTCCTTCCTTCCGAGGAGTGGCTGGTGGGCTTGAACCGCCAGCCTTCTGGTTAGCAGTCAAGTGCCGGAGGCACTATGCTACCAGAACTTGTATGTATCACCAGAATAAAAATTGGTATATAATTTAATATAATATTTTTAAAAATCTTTAAACAATCTTACCTACTAAATGAGCATGACCCATATGGATAAAGAGTTTGTTTGTTTGTTCATTTTCTCTTGATATAACTAAAATGATCTTTCAGCAGACCAAAAAACTTCCAAGTATCTTGTCAGGAGTCACTCTTCTACAAAAGTAGGGGAATTTACTTCACAAATTATGGATTCAGATACTAATTAGCAAGGCACATGATACATGAGGAGTTCATGGATGGTGCAAATGGTTAAGTACTTGCCTGCCAACAAAATGTTTGGCAGTTCAAATCTACCCAGAAGTACTTCAAAAGAAAGACGTGGTGATCTACATCTGAAAGGTTATAGTCATTGAAAACCTCATGAAGTATTTCTATTCCAATCAGATGAGGTCTCCATGAGATGGAATCTACTCAACACCTTTTTTTAAAAAAATGATACACAAGGAGGAATGAAGCTTAGAGACCACTGGGTTTCTTCTTCATCATTCCATTCTAATTGGCCATGCTCCCCATCTGCCATATGGAATACAGGGTAAGAAGATAACCAAAGAGGACCAGAGAAGATGAAAGAATCCACCTTCTTTCTCCAGCCTCTCAGGCCTAAAGTTGATGAATGGGGTCATGGGAGGGGGACTAGAAATTTAGAAAATAATCTCTACCCACAAAGGTCTTCTTAAGATCCAGTGAGTCCCAATATGAAGTCAGTAGAATCTCTAGAGGTTCTCAAGTGTGTTTTCCATGCAAGCCTCTTATAAGGAGTCTGGAATTCTTAATTATACACAGACTACAGAAGGATCTACAGAACCCTGGGAATCCCTTCTTCTCAGTTAGGCCAGGTATGCCCTTTTACAATATTCTAGAAGTCCTTTCAAGTCTGTCTGAGACTATAGAAAGGAGTGAAATGCTATCACACTTAACTTATAGCTTGCCTGTCAGTATAGCTTCAACTAAAAACAAAACCCACTGCTATCAAGTTGATTATGACTCACACCATCCTTATTGGGCAGAGTAGAACTGACCCATAGGATTTCCAAGGCTGTTTATCTTTACAGAAGCAGACTGCCTCATCTTTTCCCCCCCGCAGTGTCTAATGAGCTCTGCCAAACTTTTGGTTAGCAGCCCAGTGCTTTAAGCACAAGTCTACCAAAGCTCCTTGGGTTTATCTCCATCCACCTTATACTGGAAAGGTCTATGAGCAGGCCTGTCTTGTAAGCTCCACAGATGAGAATCTATGTCAGATTACCCTCAGATCTCCTCCAATGCTTACTTCACAATAAACTAAAACCAAAACAAATTCACTACCATCAAATCAATTTCAACTCATAGCTGCATGATCCAAGTAGCCATTATTCACTCATTCAAAACATTGACCAGCACTCCTCAATTGTGTTTTGGACTCATAAAGATTAAAATACTTTGTCCCAATCTCTGAAAGTCAGTCACACTATTAAGGGAAAGAGACACGTAGCATATAATTATGAATGAGTCATATACTAGTAGTATCACAGTATAATGTCAGTTTTTAAAGCTCTATATCAGCCTGTTCATATTATGTGATCTCAGTTATGACTAACCTATATAAAAAGAAAACCAGACTATAAAACACTAAGATGTGGAGAGTTGTTACTCAGGTCTTTGGGGTTGTCAGTAGTGTTTGTTTTCATGTTAAAATGTTTTCACAATTTCCAGATTGTCTAGGATAAACATTAATATCTTTGCAGTAAGATGAAAATAATTTTTTTTAAAATTACCATAATGTATACAGGGAGGTGTGTGAGAATTTAGAGAACTGAAAATTGTTCAGAATTATCACACCAGAGGGGGAAAAAATCAAGAGTCAGAAAATGGGGTGGGGCAAGTAGAAGAATGTTCTTCATCTGGACATCTAAGAAATTGTTTTTAAATTGTTGAGCAGGTAGATGTTCACAGTCTACTGGAATCATTTCCCAGAAAATCCACCCCCATAGGCAGGTCTTATAAAACAAGGCTAAGATAAAACCTCTGAAGTGGCTTTGCTGAGTGGGATTTCTCAAGGGATGTAATCATCTTACCTGTAAACCCATCTGCACTTGGGAGCAAAGTCCCCCAATCCAACTGGTCATCACTTTGATGGCCCCACGTGTCAAAGAACAGAACATTGCCTGGTTCTGCACTGTATTCATGATCCGATGTATCTATTAACCTTTCAAACACATGTTTGTCAATTTGCTGCCCACACAGGGGGCAGGTAGAATCAGACGACCTTCACTAAGTAGGCTGGACAAACCACTTACAACTCAGAGTTCCAAAGGATGGTAAACTCTAAGGCTCCAACCAACAAACATGTTCTCTATTCATTCCTAGAGCAGGAAAAACCTTTTCAACTTTGAAGTCAAACGAGTAAACAATGAAAATATCCTGTCACCCCAAAATAAAAACCAGAAAACCCACTGCCATTGAGTAGATTCTGACTATAGCAACCCTATAGGACAGAGTAGAACTGCCTCACTGGGTTTCCAAGGCCATACATCTTACAGAAGCCGACTGCCTCATCTTTCTCCTGCAGAGAAGCTGGTAGATTTGAACTGTTGATCTTTTGGTTAGCAGCTGAAAGTCTTAACCACTGTGCCGCCAGAACTCCTTTGTTTCAAGACAGAATGTCTAAACAGGATAAAGAGACACCCTTTGCCCAGCATTCTACAGAAAATTAAAGTTCTCTGACCTCAAAATAGTGAAATACATGAGGTGTTTTTGCTTATGTTTGCCACTTAGGAAACACTTGATCAAAGCGAGATACTGTGTCATAGATACAGACTCAGTTATTTTTCAGTAAAAATCAGAGTAATTGGGTCTGTGGCATAAAGAGAGGCACTTGAGTTAGGGCTCAAAAGATGAAACTTGTGCAGTAATTGTATGTGTCGAGCTCAATGACATTTTGAACATGAATGCATCTATGTAACCACCATTGACTCCACTTTTTCATTGGGTGGTTTTCTTTCTAGGTGGCTAAGGTTTTGGCTATGTTTACTGAGAAGGATCAATTTCCAATTAAAACACAAAAAGCACATGTAAAACTTATCCTGGACATTAAGTTGTTCTGGTAATTTAAAATTAGCTGGAGTATTTTCATGGCTTGCTCTTTGTACCTAAGATCCATTAAGGATTTGTTGTTGTTGTTGTGTGCCAAAAACCAAGATTTCCTTCAAAATGCAATTTCATATTTAGCCTCCAGATGTCACTGTCTGCATTATTTATTTCCGCCCAGTTGCGGGAGAGAAAAAGAGGAAAAAGAGAAAGAAACTTACAGGACTTTAACACCAGCCTCCTGAATAGGACAGAATTTCAGCTGGTTTTGCCCTGTCAGCTGCCTTAACATGTCTTTTTTTTTTTTTTTTTGATAAAGTAATAATAACTCAAATTACTATTAGAATGAAATGCCTCTTTTATCCTTACTCTGTAGGTAAGGGACATTTTGACTTTAGTAATGTGGGTCTGACAGCATGAAAGGGAAATTATATGCGGCCATTATTACACCACGTGTGCCATTCACATTGCTTTTCATGTTCACATTTGCTCCCTGAAAAGGAGAATTAACTTAAATGCATGATGACTAGGAACTCAACACGCAGAGATTGTTAGGGGACTATGGTAGATCAATTTCCAAAGCCCTTTAGGGAATGCAATCCCAACACTCCAGATCACAATTGAGTTTGCTTTCTTGATGCATTTCATAGAAAGAAGTCAATCATAGAGAACTAGAAAACTTCCTCTTCAGCTTGGATCAGAGAGCCTTCTTAACTCTTCATTATTAACTTGAGTGATGTATCCCTGATATTTGAAGAGATGATACATGGGAAGCATCCTGAATTTTCCTTTTTAGCATGCAGCATTTTACCTTATAAATTGTGTGGCCCTCTTCAGATTCATTATAATATAATAATCATTCCATTGGCAAGGTAGCTTGTGGGGCAATCTATTATTTTTTCAACGTGGTGGTCCATGTGAAAAGGAGTAATAGGTCATTGTATCTGGATGCAGTATCCTAGCATTGGGAAAACTTTCACATCCAGACCCATGTAATCTACCTTGCTCTTAGTTATCTCCTAGCATGGAAATTGCTCAGATTCACCATCCACATTTTACCCAGGCAGAGACTGGAGCAATGAAATTATTTTCTCTTTTATGACTCCCACAAGAGAAAATAAATGGAACTTGCCAAACAACTTTATCTCCACGTCACACAGTGAACCTGAATACCTAAAGACTCTCATTTCTACAGAATGGAAATGCTACTGTTTGAAACCAAAATTTAACTTATACAATGAGTGACCATTTCCACCTCTACTCCTGAAAGAAAAATATACCCAAATGTAATTTTTAAGGTGAGATACCTGAATGGGCCACAATCAAAAGATGGTGGCAGGGATACAATCATGTACAGGACAGGCATGGTGGACAGGAAGAGGATGAGCAATAGCATGCCCAGGTAAAAATTATTTGATCTGGAAGCTTTGAAGACCCTGGCTTCAGGAACATTGCAACACATCACAGCCCAGCACTGGAAGTACATGGATGTGTGGAGTCGAAGAATGTTGATGCCTGGGAGGCAGGGAGCATAGAAGGAGCCCATCCTAGAAAGAAAAACAGAACTCTGCTCAATTTTGAGTCTTTACATCATAACAAAGTCACACACCTGCTTGTTTTATATCCTGATTATTTTCTGAAGGCAGAAAATACATTGCCACTTTCATCCACACAAAGTTGATAAATAAACTTGGTCTATCTATTTCTGTCTTCTGTAAACTTGTTACTGTTATTTCATTATTGTAGGTATTGTGTTATGCTCTTCTGTAAGTTTCATGGAAATTATGCAGTTCACTAAATATATCTGCAATCGTTAATAAATTTAAACTATAAAAGAATTAAATAGTATATTACATTTCTATCATTGATTTAATTTTTTTTTAATTCTGAGATAAACTAAATTCCCTCTAATACTCCTATCACTCAATAATATCTCTAAAAATTTAACTTCTTAAGTAACTGATCATTAACATTGTTCATTCTATTCAAATAAACTATACATTTAGGACAATTATTTGCATCAAGGCTAATTAAGTTTTGCTTAATAAAAAGAAAAAGCTAAATACATTTTCTTCTGATGCTGACCATTTTTTATTTGTAGCTGCTATGGTGTTCTGGTAGCATAGTGGCTAAGACACTTCCCTGCTAACCAGAAGGCTGGCAGTTCAAACCCACCAGCTACTCCTCGGAAGGAAGGTTGAGCAATCCTACTTCCCGTAGTGATACTGCCTCGGAAACCCAAGGAGGGGTTGCTATGAGTCGGGTTTGACTCGACAGCACATAACAACAACAACAACATGGTGTTTTAAAGCTGTTTAGAATGATGCATTTGTGTCCTATATGACAATATGTTTTGTTGATAACCCACTCCATGGGAGAAAGATGAGACAGTCTGCTTCCATAAAGATTTACAGCCTTGGAAACCCTATGGGCCAGTTCTACTCTGTCCTATAGCATTGCTATAAATCAGAATTGACTTGATGTCAGTTTTTTTTTTTTTTTTAATGTGTTTTGAGATGAAAATGCTATGTATCCACTTAGTTATGTTTATCTGTTTAGTTTCTTAATTTAGATTGTCCTAGGAATCCCCTGCTTTGTGCACTTGACATTTTAAAAACTGATTTAAAGTATCACTTTAAACCAGGAACCAGTTAGGAGAAGTCACTTTTACTCATGGCTTAACTGACTATTTCAACAAAATAAATTTAAATTTTCTTTGATGAGAAAGTCTTTTAGCTCCATAAAACAAAAATAAATAGCAATTTATTAGTCCAAAACTAAAAAGAGGATACATGTGCACTTTTTAAAAGTATAAATAGAGTCTTATCATTTAAACTGCCCCAATTATAATAACGCCCTCAATATTCCTAGTTATGCTTAACATTTTATACTTCCTGAATATGTAGTTGTTTAAATCCATCCAGTGCAAGTTTAGTACATTATAGGAGGGGGGATGGTTGAATTAGATGACGAAATTATTTTCTGCTATAGCTGAACTTATGCCAACCTGAAGTTGACTCATTCCATTGAAAAGTGGAATTTTGCCTCATTGTGGGTTGGTTTGTTGACAAGACTCCAGATGATAGATCTGAACGATATCTTTCCTATACTGAATGGACATTGTAGAAAGTCACACTATTAAAAAAAAAAAAAAAAACTGGGAAACTAGGCTTTGGAATAACACAGTGTCTCTTTCTTATAGGATAATAGAGAATTGGAAACTCCAAAAAGTAAGTGATAGTCCCAGCTAAAGGGTCAGAATCACAAAGCACAACCTATTGGTACCAGATACTATAGTTGTGATATAATACACTTATAGGGTGATGATATTCCTCCTCTCTTCTAAAAGTCAGGTTTGGACATATGAGTTGTTTTGGCCAATAAAATATGAATATTGATGAGGTGTCTCATTACTAGGTAGAAACTATAAGGGTCTCACACATTTTTTCATTCTCTTCTCCCTATTTCTGTGATCAGCAGTGTTCCAGATGGGCTCTATTCTTTCAGTCTGAGACTCCAAAGTGAGGATATTTAGAAGAGCAGAGCTCCTTACCAACTCACATAAGCCACTAATATTTTGGGGGTTATTTAATTGCAGCATGGTCTATTCTACCTTAAGACATAATTGTACACATAATTCAAATCCTAAACAATAACAAAAACAACAATAAAAAAAAAAAACAACACTGTGATTGACTCAATTCCTACTCATTTGTTGTTGTTGTTATGTGCCGTCGAGTCAGCCCTGACTCATAGCGACCCCTCCTTGGGTTTCCGAGGCAGTATCACTACGGAAGTAGGATTGCCCAACCTTCCTTCCGAGGAGTGGCTGGTGGGTTTGAACCGCCAGCCTTCTGGTTAGCAGTCAAGTGCCTTAGCCACTATGCTACCAGAGCTCCCTATTCCTACTCATAGTGACCCTATAAGGCAGAGTAGATTTGCTACATAAGATTTCCCAGGCCGTAAATCTTTTTGAAAGCAGACTGCCTTATCTTTCTTGCATGAAGCAGCTTGTGGGTGTGGACCACCGACCTTTTAGTTTACAGCCTAATGCTTTAACCACAGCATCACCAGAGCTCCTTATTCAAAAGCTGGACTTGCCTAAAACCACATGTATTTGTAATTATTGAAGCTGGACTTGCCTAAAACCACATGTATTTGTAATTATTGTTTGTATGTGTGCCTATATATGTTTATATACATTATAGGCACATGTATCTACAGATAAATAAATTTCAAAATTAATGTCCCTTAGACATTTTGAACAAATGGCTCAAGAACCATACTTAGGAAAATAGACCCTGACGCAGTGATATCTGAGCCATCATGCTCATCCTAGCTGTGTTGGTGACTTACTAATCAGCTCAGCTCACTAATTCCCTTATCCAGTCTTGATCCCCTCATCTGTCAGTTAAGATCTCTGTAAAACCTGCATCTTATAAAATGCTTTTCTTCTAAGAAGATCAAAGCAAATGAAGATTTCTTTTATTTAATTCTCCTTACTACTCCAGTGACATGGTTCATGGCAAGTAAACAAACCACATTTTATCAACTGAGAAAATGAAGAGATAAAAGGTTAAAGGACTGGGTGCAGAATACATAATGAGGCAGTGTTTGGAGTGATGGCCAAAACTCATCTTGTCTCTCACTATGTGTGCTCTGTGGACATTTCATCCTTGAAAAATATTATTACAAAGGCCCATGGTGTCTTATTTTTCAAATTAGTGTGTAATATAAGGACATCCTGACAATTTCAGCCAAATTATCATAACAAAATGGATTTTACAAAAAAGGTTTGCCTTCAATAACATCATTGTAAAGAACGTCTTCATTACTCAGTAACTCCAAAAGAGTAAGTGACAGACCAATTGAAATTACACAAATTCTTCATTTCCTTTTGATTATTTCTGTAGAAAATGGCCACGCTTGGCCATCGGATCTTCATATCTCATAAATTAGTGAAATTGCCTTATGTGAGTACCCTTTGGCAGGGTGAGCCTTCTAAAATTACATTATATACAATTCCCACACCTTCTTTACTGTCCCTCACTCCCTCACCAACCTCCTGGGAATTAGGAAAAAAAGCATTTGTACAGACAGTTGACCTGAGGTGAATAATAGGATTTTGTTTATATTACTATCGTGTTTTTGTTTCTGAAAATTAGAAAGTGTGTGAATATGTGTGTACACTCAAAAAACCCAATCACTTTCTAAAGTTCTCTTCAATCTAACAAGAAGCAAGACTTGACCATTGTCTGAAGAATAAATACACAGAAAGTGATGGAACAATCCTGATGGAACAATGGGTGAGAGATTGTGATAACAGGTTTGCCTATGAGAGAACTGAATAAGAATTTTACATTTCAAGAATTATGATATGAACAATAGTGGACTAAGTAGTTTCAAAATTACAAGTAAAACCAACCAGGATAGCCATCACAATGGCTTTTCTGACAATAAAAATGGATTTCTAGGCTGATCTGTTGTCTTAACTCTGAAAGAACACAATAGACAGACAGCAGATGTCTGCACAAATGGCACCCACTGGGCCTGAGGGATTTATGTCACTTTGCGTAAGAGCCAGAGAGTGTTAAGACTGAAATATAAGGCAGTGGGTTCTCATTACTCCAATAGCAGTGCTAGCCATTTTCTGCCATGACAGCAGAATTCCTTTCAGGAAAGGAAACTTCCAGAACCCACTGAAGCTGTTCCCTTTGCTATCTCTGTCAGTAGTCACACTTTGGGCCACCTTGATTTTCCTCCCTGCCTGGAGAATAAAAGATGTCTTTCACTCCTTAGTGCTTCTCTGGACACATAACCCATAACTTAAAAAATTTAGAAAGTGAGGGGACAGGAATGACATTTTTAGATATACCTAGTAATGCAGAAAATAGTTTTTGTGTAGTCTTTTCTTCACACTGATTCACCTAGTAAGACACAGGAATTTAACAGGCCTCATGGCAGGATGATAGGGCCCTTGAGAGTGGTTTTTACATGACTGAAGCAAGACAATTTTAACATTTGCAGAGAGGTCCAGTCAGCACATACATGTTTAATAATTTAAGCCAGCTATGATAGAAGTATTTGAGTAATATATGAATCTTGTTAAAAAATTGAGGTTAGTTATTGGTACTTGTTCATAAAGCCATCTTACGGCTGATATCAAGCATGTGTCAACAGGATAAAGCAGCTCAATTGTCACTGCTCCAGGGTTGGGTAACTCTTAGTTAAGAGTGACAGATTTCCACAACACATGGTCCACAGAGGAATCACACGCTGTGATTCAATTTTTAAACTCAAAAACTGTCTCTACTGTATCAACTCTTCTTAACCTGTCAGGGTCTATAGTGAGAATCCTCTCATTCCACAAAGGATATGACAATCCTTCCCACATCAAAAGAAATAACTTTGATGTGCAAATGACTCTATGAAGTGAGTTACAAAGGAAAGATCGTATTTTCAACTTGACCTTCCTAAAACGTGTTTCATTTCTAAATAACTGGATTTGGTAAGACATTATTTTTTAAAGTACATATAACTTGTATTTTAAACTTACTCTATAGTGAAGACACAATAAAATCAGTTTCTCAGAAAGCTCTTAATTTATTTCATACTTAACACATGGTAACATGATGACTGATAGATATTTTACCCTTAGATCCTAGTGTGACTTGTTATGGAAATATGAACAGCTTCAAAGAAATCGATCAGTAAACCAGTTGTCCTTGAGCTGATTTGACTCATGGTGACTCTGTGTGCGTCAGAGTAGAACTGTGCACCACAGGGTTTTCAATGGCTGGTTTTTCAGAAGTAGATCACCAGGCCTTTCTTCTAAGGCTCCTCTAGGTAGGCTTAAACCTCCCATTTAGCAGGCATTCAGTAAGCACCACAGCATAGTAATTGCTTGCACCTCCCAGAGAAATCTATCAGACAGAAAATAGACTCCTATATTTGACAAAAAAGTTCTTTGTGAAACGGGCATATCTGCCTTTGAGGTCAAGTTGATTCTAACTCATAGTAAAACTCTAAGTTGATTCTAACTCATAGAAAATCCAAACAAACTTCTAGAAAAGCAATTAAAAGAGTTAAAAAAAAAATCTCATTGTCTTTGACCCTTTAAGTCTAATTCTAGGAATTTACCTTAATGAAGTCATCTGAAATTCTAATAGCTTTTAATGAGCAAAGATGAAACAATCTAAACAGAGTAGAACTGCCCCATAGAGTTTCCAAGGCTGTACATCTTTATGGAAGCAGATTACCATATCTTTCTCCTGCAGAGTGGCTGGTGGGTTCAAACTGCCAAACTTTGGGGTTAATAGCCTAGTAGTAACCACTATACTACCAGGGCTTCCTAAGTTTAAGATATAGGGGAGGAAATAAACTACTCATCACCAGAGTAGAGGCGTATAAGTTAGACACAGATTGCAGTCTCCTCTGACACCAGACTGCTGTGCTTTCTGCAATAAGTGACTTTGGACACTTATCCATAGCGATCAACTGCCCCATTGCTGGCCTACCAGATCATGCCTTGGTTGAAGATCAAAGCGAGGACATTGCCACTGATGTCAAATTCCGTGTATGAGGGCTAGAGGAGACACAGACATTCACGGGATTAGCATCTAAAATAACGAAAATTGAAAGGCAAGTGTTTCTGCAGACATGGGTAGGCACTCAACTACTTTATAACAGCAGTGTAATACACTGATATGGCTCCTTAACAATAACAACAAAAATAATCAACATACTAAATCATTAGACATAAATAAAATAACAAGAAAGCATCATTTTTTTTTTTTTTTAAACATAGTAAGACTCATTTAAAAATGTTGTCATTCAACGCTGTCAAAGTATGGCCAGGCTGAGTCTCCCATACACTGCTGGGAAAAGTGAAAATCAAAACAAACTTCTAGAAAAGCAATTAAAAGAGTTTTAAAAAAAATCTCATTGTCTCTGACCCTTAAGGAATTTGCCTTAATGAAGTCATCTGAAATTCCAATAGCTTTTAATGAGCAAAGATGAAACAATCTAAATGTCCAACACGGGTTAAGTAAAGGCAGTATAGCTATACCAAAATGTCTATATTACAGTTAATTACAATGACTCTGGAAGAATATTTACACACATGACAGAAAATTATGCTCTAATGTTAAACAAGAAATAGGTAAAATTATATGATATTCATTATTTTTATCAGCTATATGGAGCTATAGATAAAAGATTGGGAAATAATCAGCAAATTATTAACAGCTGTGATATGTGGGTGATACTATTATGGTTTTTATTTTCTTTAAGATTTACATATTTAAAAAAAACTTCAACAAGATTGTGAATTTCTTCTATATTAAAAATAAAGAAAGAAATATAACAAAGTTTAAGAAGTTATTTAACTCTTTGTCTAGTGTCTTTCTCCTAGACATCACTACCCTGTTTAGGGGAATAGCACCAGGCTGTTCTTCAGGCAGAGGGGCCACCAATAACCAATAAGAACTAAGGTGGGCATCTGTCCTGGAATGGCTCATTCAAAGGCTTCCTGGTGACCCATTAGTCATTCTAGAAGGAAAGCTTCTATCAATGAGGTCAATACTAATTAACAAAGGCAATAAAACTCTTATTTAATTTGGAAGAGAGAATTCAGAGGAAACTAATTAGTAACAGGAGGATAAGACAGCAGCAAGTATAAAGTAAAGACCAAGAAAACCATGAAACCATGAAAGAGAAACTAGCACTGCCTCAGATCTGACATGTCCAAGTGTAGCTTCAGACAATGCATATACTCACAGTAACTCCTCTTCCTACCCCCCCCACACACACACATACAGATATGCACACACATAAATGATGCGAGAATCTCTGTTCTTTCGAAATCCAAGAATCCCTCTGTCTTAGTTATCTAGTGCTGGTATAATAGCAATACCATATTTGGATGGCTTTAACAAACAAATTTATTTTCTCACAGTTTAGGAGGCTAGCAGTCTGAATTCACTTTACTATGTCTAAGGGAAGACTCTGGTAGCGTAGTCCCTAAGGCACTTGACTGCTAACCAGAAGGCTGGCAGTTCAAACCCACCAGTCACTCCTCGGAAGGAAGGTTGGGCAATCTACTTCCGTAGTGATACTGCCTCGGAAATCCAAGGAGGGGTCGCTAAGAGTTGGGTCCGACTCGACAGCACATAACAACACATAGCAAGGGAAGACACTTTCTCCAGGGCAGCTCTAGGGGAAGGTCTTTATTTCAGCCCTTATTCCTAAATTCCTTGGCAACCATGTGGCTTGCATCTTCCTCCATCTCTGCTTATTTCTCTGTCCTAAGGAGCTCTGGTAGCATAGTGCCTGTGGCACTTGACTGCTAACCAGAAGCCTGGCGGTTCAAACCCACCAGCCACTCTTCAGAAGGAAGGTTGGGCAATCTATTTCCGTAGTGACACTGCCTCGGAAACCCAAGGAGGGGTCGCTATGAGTTGGGTCCAACTCGATGGCACATAACACACACACCAATCTGCTGTTTCTATATCTCAAAGGTAATTGGCTTAAAGCACACCCTACACTGATATGGCTTCTTAACAATAACAACAATTCCCAAATGAGATTACCACTACATATATAAGTGTGAGGAGTTATAGTCTATGTTTTTAGGGGACAAAATTTATAGTACCTATCAAAAACTATTTACAAGAAGGTAGAATAGGTTTCTGATTTGGAACACTAAAAACTATTTACAACTTTCAAATGCCTTGCCCAAGAATCTCTTAAGTCTAGGCCTCAACTTCATCAGTTTCTCACAAGGCAGTAGTACTCTATTATGCAGTGGAAAAATGTGGGCATTTTGCCCCATAACATTCAGGGAGAAAACACGAAGTATGTCATAACAAGAATGGTTAAATCACAAGTTAAAATGATAAGTTGATAAGCAGTAAAATAATAAATAGTTTTGTATATTAGGCATAACAAAGATGACCTAGATAAATTCAACATAAATTTATTAATGATACTGCCAAAGGGTATAAAAAATATTTCACTAGTTTGTTGATTATCTTGCAGCATGATATCTGAAAGATGCAGAAAAACTTCTTTCACAGTTTTTTTTCTAAAGTCAACAATGGGGAAAAAAAGCATATACCCCAAGGATAAAAATGAATAGCTTATCCTGTCCAGAGTGTTAACTCTGAGTCTCTTTCCTTCCTCAGGAGTGTATTTCTGTGGATCTTCTACATTTTCTCCTGGAGCCCAGTGTGACCACAGAAAACATCAGGAAAATGTTCCGTTGGGTGTGAGCTATATGTGGCCTTGGAATAGTTTTTCTTTGTGCCAGTTCCAGAATCAAATTTTCAACCTTGGCCTCCTTGAAATAATATCATGATAGAGGCCACCAAAACACTGACAATGAAAAAACTCAAACTTCTTGGTGTGTATTTCCTTTACTCTCATAAAAAAAAAATTAAAAAAAAAAAATCACTGCTGTTGAGTCATATCCGACTCATAGTGACCCCTGCTTGGGTTTCCCAGGCACTATCACTACAGAAGTAGATGCCCAACCTTCCTTCCGAGGAGTGGCCCATTGCTGTCAAGTCCATTCCAACTCTTAGCGACCCTGCAAGACAGAGCAGAACTGTCCATAGGGTTTCCAAGACTGTAATCTTTACGGAAGCAGACTGCCACATCTTTTTCCTGTGGAGCAGCTAGTGGGTTTGAATTGCCAACCTTCTGGTTACCAGCCAAGTGTTTAACCTCTGTATCACCAGGGCCCCTTTAAGCATATAAGCCTCTTAAAGATCATCTGAAATGAGGTATTTTTGTAACTAGGTGACTAGAAAAGCACAAAGGACATCCTGGAAATCCTGGGCCTCCCTCTGTGTTTGAAGCAGTGGTAGTTGAAGGAATAAAATTTTCGTGTGTAAATTGACCTAAAGCAGAAAAAACACATAGCGCAGCCTTACAGTGCTACATGGCTTAGAGGTGCAGACATTTGCCTATGATTCAGACTTGAGTACTAAACTATGCCCTGATATTTTGTAGTTTGGTGAAGGGGCCAGTCACTTTATTTCTTTAGGCCTTTGTTTCCTCACAGATAAATTAATGAAATGAACTAGATCAGGAGTCAGCACACTCTGGCCCAGAGGATTAATCTAGTCTGCCACCTGTTTTTGTAAATAAAGTTTTATTGGAACATAGTTACATTCAGTCATTTATACGTTATCTATGGCTGCCTTTGAAGTAAAACAGCAGAGTTGAAAAGTTATAACAGAGAACATATGGCTTAGAAAGTTGAAATATTTACTGTCCTGCCCTTTTACAGAAACATCTTGCTGATCTCTGAACTAGATAACTTCTAAGGTCCCTTTCTAACCTAAAATTTTTAATCAGTTGAAAATTAAGTCCGGTTATTAAAAAAATGTTTCTCTCCAAAACCACAGAAAAGGAATTTAATGTTCTATACATTAAACTCTCCACCACTCATCTGTCAGTTTGTTATACTGTGATGGCTTGAGTGTTGCTGTGAGGCTGGAGGCTATGCCACCTGTATTTCAAATACCAGCAGGGTCACCCATGGTGGACAGGTTTCAGCAGAGCTTCCAGACTAAGACAGACTTGGAAGAATGAAGGACCATCCACTTCTCAAAGAATTGGCCAGTGCAAACCTTCTGAACAGCAGTGAAACATTGTCTGATATATTACTGGAAAAATATATGAAGAGGCCTGAAATGTGTGATATAGGGGCAAAAGATGAAACACTCAGGTCCGAAGGCACTCAAAATATGACTGGGGAAGAGATGTGTCCTCAAAGTAGAGTTGACCTTAATAATGTGGATGGAGCCAAACTATGACCTTGATTATACCCCCTCTGAATTTACAGGTCATCTGAAGAATAGATTTGACATAATGAACACCAATGACTGAAAACCAGACAAATTGTGGGATGATATCAAGAACATCATCCATGAAGGAAGCAAAAGGTCATTAAAAAGACAGGAAAGGAAGAAAAGGCCAAAATGAATGTCAGAAGAGACTCTGAAACTTGCTCTTGAATGGAGAGTAGCTAAAGCAAATGGAAGAAATAACAAAATAAAAGAGATGAACAGATTTCAAAGAGCAGCTAGAGAAGATAAAGTCAATTATTATCGTGAAATGTGCAAAGACCTGGAGTTACAAATCCAAAATGGAAGCACATGTATTTCTCTAACTGAAAGAACTGAAGAAAAAATTCAACCCTTGAGTTGCAATACTGAAAGATTCTGTGGACAAAATATTGAATGCTGCAGGAAATATCAAAAGAAGAGTTACTGTACCAAAAGGAATTGTACATGTACCTATTTCAGGAGATGGCATATGATCAAGAACCAATGGTACTGAAGAAAGAAGTCAAAGCTACACTGAAGGAACTGGTGAAAAACAAAGCTCCAGGAATTGACGGAATACCCATTGAGATGTTTCAACAAACGGATGCCACACTGGAGGCACTTACTCATCTATGTCAAGAAAATTGGAGGACAGCTATCTGGCCAATTGACTGGAAGAGATCCTTATTTTTACCCATTCCAAAAAAAGGTGATCCAACAGAATGTGGAAATTGTCAAACAATATCATTAATATCACAAAAGTAAAATCCTTCTAACGATTATTCAAAAACAGTTGCAGCAGTATGTTATGTTGTCAGAAGAGACCATTCCCTGGAGAAAGATATCATGCTTGGTAAAGAAGAGGGTCAACTAAAAAGGGGAAGGCCCTCAATGAGATGAATTGACACAGTGGCTGCAACAATGGTCTCTGGTATAGCAAGGATTGTGAGGCTGGTGCAGACAAGGGTTTCATTCCACTGTACATAGGGTCACGATGAGTCAGAGCTAACTCAATGGCACTTAACAACAATAACAACATGCATTAAACTCAGAAACACCCAACCTAAAAATCAAACAAATAAAAGGCAAAAAAAAAAAAAAAAAAATTACGTACACACACACAGACATAGGGAAAAAAAAAAATCAGTGCCTATTTTTTTAGAGGTGGACTTTTCTTAAGCATGTGAGATTAGATTATATTTAACAATTCTTATTTTTTTAGAGGTGGACTTTTCTTAAGCATGTGAGATTAGATTATATTTAACAATTCTTAAAGTAATACTCTACTGATATAAGTGTAAATAAATTTGGAATATATTTGTTTAATTGCCTTCAAAATATAAAAGGCTAAAAGGAAAATGATGTCTGGGGGTGGGGGGGGCATATAAAAGAAACATACTTTCTTGAAACCTGAGATAATGAAATGATTCAAATGGAATAAGTGCAATGAGCTCACTAAAGGTCATGCATCCCTCATAAGATTTTTAGGGGTAAGCAACAGAAGAGCCCATTTGAGTTTGGGCTGAGGTTCATAATAGCCCAGGGATTGGAAATTATCTTGTTTTATTTTTGGACCTTTCTTTGTGGTGGGCTAGTCAGTCGTCTACCCAGAGGGAGGACATATGGTGCTCATTGGACTAAAGAGCCTGGGAAAATTCTTGCTCTGTAAATTTAGTTATTTAGGGCATATTGCCAACCTATGGATATCATGAAATGCAATTCAGCATCTCAGAGAGAATTCTGTCATTGCAATGACCTGCCTGATCATTGGGACACAAATCCCCTTTCCCACATCTGGAAACACTATGTATAGCTGCAGGCTGGCCTGGCCTGTGGCTTTAGGGCAGAGGTCTTCAAGTGTGGACCCAAGATCAGAAAGAGCAGCAATACCTGAGAACTTACTAGTAAAGCAAATGCTCAGGCCCTGTCCCAAATGAATTGAATTAAGAACCCTGTATTTTCATAGACACTCCAGGAAATTATGATTCAACCTTAAATTTAGGCAAATCTTAGTTTCATATAGTTGCATAATTCAGCACTTTGGAGTTTACACTTCAATGTTAGTTGAAATTAGGAACCTCTTAACTGCAGACTCTTTCCACAGATTCAAGTGAAACTTCCAATACAGCTTGTGTTCTTCTGTTTCATGTTCTTACCCCCTCATTGGACACCCATGCCTTCCTATGGCTCTTGCTCATGCTCTTCCTGGACTGCTGCATAGTATCTCCAAATTTCTAGCCAGAAACTATCATTGTAGCTTCTGACTTTTATTCCAACCTCTTCTGCTAACCCCAGTCTACTGCAAGTAACCTGTCTATGCCTGGGAGCATCTAGAGTCACAAAAGCTACAGATTGGCTCATGAATTGGTCATGTTTTGGCAAAGGCCTAGAAATTTGTAGGACTAAGGATTCAAAGTGAAGAGTCAAGATGATGGGAATCTGGTTGATGGTTTTTCAGAGACAGTCATGGGTTTGAGTCCTAATGCCATCTCTGACCAATCTTGTATTGTTAAGCAAATTTTTAGCATCCTCTTAGCTTCAGTTTATTATAAAGTTGGAATAATATAAACAATCTCATGGCATTGGTGGTATGACATAGGATAGCATATATGAAGCATTTTCTCAAGTGTCTAGCACATAATAAGTACTACACAATAATATAATAGAATACAATATAATATGATAGAGAATCTACTCTGATAATCATATGCCTTATAATTACGCATGGATAATCTCGGTCCTCTTTCATCAGATCTCAAGGAACTCTCCTACATTTTCCATTTATATAAATTCAATAATAGCCGTCTTTAAAATATTAATAATATAACCTTAAATAAGATACTAAGTTTTTCGTTTGAACATGCTCTTATTCCAAGCAATATATTCAACTTTATTTCTTCTTGAATACTCTTTATCTACTTTATTTGATCAAAGACTACAGTCTTCAACATGGATTACATCTCAACATAAAGGAAACAAAAATCTTCATATCTGGACCAATAAGGAACATCATGATAAATAGAGAAAATTTGAAGTTATCAAGAATTTCATTTTACTTGGATCCACAATCAATGCCCATGGAAATACCAGTCAAGAAATCAAACTGCACATTACATTGGGTGAATCTGCTATAAATGATCTCTTTAAAGCCTTAAAGGTCAAAGATGTCTCGTTGAGGACTAAGGTGCACCTGACCCATGCCATGGCATTTTCAGTCACCTCCTATGCACGTGAAAGCTAAACAATGAACAAGGAAGACAAAAGAAGAATTGATGTCTTTGAATTATGATGTTGGAGAAGAATATTGAATATACTATACACTACCAGAAAAATGAACAAATCTGTCTTGGAAGAAGTATAGCCAGAATGCCCCTTAGAGGCAAAGATGGTGAGGCTTCATTTCACCTACTTTGGACATGTTATCAAGAGTGACCTGTCCCTGGAGAAAGACACATAGGCAAAGGAAGGGTCAGTGAAAAAAACGAAGGCCCCCAAAGAGATGGATTGACACAGTGGCTACAAGGAGCTCATATCATACTTAACAATGATTGTGAGGATGGCACAGAACTGGTTACATGTTTTTCATGCTGTTGTGCATAGAGTCACTCTGAGTCAGAACTGACTTGATGGCACCTAACAACAACAGCTTTATTGATAAACAGCAAAGATGGTGTCAACACAAGTTAAAGTGTGTTGAACTGTTGCAGAAAACCCCAGATTTACAAGAGGTCTTAACTTTGCTGAATCAAGACATTTAAAATATTTCTTGGAAGGAAACTATCCCTCTCACAAGAAGTCTGTGGACTCTTTAGAAATGTTGAGAACTATCTATTATGTTGAGAGAAGCTTTGGGAACTATGAACTTACATTGCATTGTCAATCTGTTCCTAGCCAGTCATTTCCACAACTCAGTTTATCTTCATAGGTTTGTGGTGGTAATACTTTGATCATAGATTTATGGCACAATACATAACAGTCACCTAAGCTGATTTCCTGGTGGCACAGTGGTTAAAGTTCTTGGCTGTTAACCAAATGGTCAGTGGTTCAAATCCACCAGTGGGGTGAACCACCAGCTGGGTTGCAATAACTCACAACTGACTCAAAGACAATGGGTTTGGTTTTGTTTTTAACCTGATTTACCCAGAAGCTATAAATAGATTATTAATATACTTAACATAATATGGGACCTCTGGTGGCATAGTGCCTAAGGCATTTGATGAGCACATCAGAAGGCTGGAGGTTCAAATCCACCAACCACTCCTCAGAAGGAAGATTAGGCAGTCTACTTCCATAGAGATACTGCCTAGGAAACCCAATGAGGTGTCGCTATGAGTAGAATTGACTCAATGGCAGTGAGTTTGGTTTTTGGTTAACATAATATATTTTTTCCAGATTTTGTCCTTAATTATTCCATGACTATATAAATTTTTTGTGGTTGTTTGCCATTGAGTCAATTCCAACTCATAGCCACTCTGTAGGACAGAGTAGAACTCCCCCCTCCCCCCCATAGAGTTCTTACGTTGCAATCTTTATGAGAGCAGATTGCCAAGCCATTCTCCTGTGTAGGAACTGGTAGGTTTGATTAGCAGCTGAGGACCTAATCATTGTGTAACCAGGGCATATATAAACTTGTTGTTGTTGTTGTTGTTATTTGCCGTCGAGTCGGCACCGACTCATAGCGACCCCTCCTCGGGTTTCCGAGGCAGTATCACTACGGAAGTAGGATTGCCCAACCTTCCTTCCGAGGAGTGGCTGGTGGATTTGAACCGCCAGCCTTCTGGTTAGCAGTCAAGTGCCTTAGGCACTATGCTACCAGAGCTCCTTATATATATAAACTTAAAAAAAAAAAAAAAAAAACCTCACTGCAGTCAAGTAGAACCTGACTCATAACAACTCCTCCTTGGGTTTCTGAAGCGTATCACCACAGTAGTAGATTGCCCAACCTTCCTTCCGAGAAGTGGCTGGTGGGTTTGAACTGCGAGCCTTCTGGTTAGCAGTCAAATGCCTTAGACACTATGCTACCAGAGTTCCCACATTTACAATTCAGAGACTATCAATTTTTCATAGGTAAAATAAAGACATCATGAATGATTATGAAAAAAATCCATCCAACTTTAAAATACCATAGGTCTCCGAATCTAATGCTGGAGAGTCTGAAAAGTTTAGTTTTTACTGAGGTTGTTATAATAAAACTGTAAGGCCTTTTTAAAAAGTACCTTCTCTATGACCTAGTAATTCAACTTAAAGAACTTTTATCATTTTAAAAAAATTGTGATTTATCTACAAGGATATTTATCTACATGGATATAAATATAACAACATTTATTATAATGACAAAAATTAGAGAAGTTTAACTGACAATGAGAAAAAGTTAATTACAATATATACATATGTACAATTCATACATTTGTTTAAAAATTATGCTCTAAAAAACAGGTAATAGCATGAGGAAATGATCACTGTTAGGTGAAAAAAACTAAGTAGTAAGTATGCTTATTTTCATATATATATATTTATGTGTAGATACACATATTCATATATTCACATATACATACACATATCTATATATAAGCATATATATGGGTATACTCACATTTTTATATAGTATTTATATAGAGATATATTTATGAGTATATGATTGAAACCATCTAAATTAGCAGTCTCATTAGTGCTGGAATTACCTGTGTGTCATTTTTATTTTTATACTCTGCTTTACTACATTTTCTAAATTTTCTACAATGAGTTGCTATTATTTTTTATATTTATAAAAATAAGCAATATAATTTTTTGGTGGTAGAATGGCCACATTTTTCTCTTATTCCTTAGAGGATTCTCAAAGTCATCAACCTCTGCCAATCTCAGATTCTCCTTTGCCTCCTGACAAACATTTTCCAAATCCATATAATTTATTAGTTAAGAGCAGAAGGAAAAAAAATCAAGTCAGTTAAGAAGAATGATCAGAGAAACATTCTCATCTGCCTCTTCCCTAAAAGAGCTCCCTGTCAGATTTTGGCATCTATGCTTACACTGCCCATGCTTTCCAGCTTCTGGGCTCTGTTTTACATCAAACCCTCCACCAGAGCTTCCTCCACCTCAACCTTTTGAAATCTTGCTCATCCTTCAAGGCTCGGCTCAAATGCCTTCCCCTCCATTACGTCTTTGTATTCCTACAAAAGAGTCTAATAGTCCCATAGCAATTAGCTTCTCCTATAGCATTTACCCACCAGCCACTCCTCGGAAGGAAGGTTGGGCAATCCTACTTCCGTAGCGATACTGCCTCGGAAACCCAAGGAGGGGTCGCTATGAGTCAGGGTTGACTCGATGGCACATAACAACAACATAGCATTTACCCGGAGCTCTGGTAGCATAGTGCCTAAGGCACTGGACTGCTAACCAGAGGGCTGGTGGTTCAAACTCACCAGCAACTCCTCGGAAGGAAGATGGGGCAATCTACTTCCGTAGTGATACTGTCTTGGCAACCCAAGGAGGGGTCGCTATGAGTCGGGTCCGACTCGATGGCACATAACAACAACAACAACATAGCATTTACCGGGACGGCTGGCGGTTCAAACCCACCAGCCACTCCTCGGAAGGAAGGTTGGGCAATCCTACTTCTGTAGTGATACTGCCTCGGAAACCCAAGGAGGGGTCGCTATGAGTCAGGTTTGACTCGACGACACATAACAACAACAACAACATAGCATTTACACTTTCTGCCCTTCATTAACAATGGAGTTTGTAAGAGAAAGGAGTGGCGAAGAAAAGAGTATGACAAACAGAATGTTCCATCAGAAAAGGCAATGAAACACAAGAAATTCATATTTTCTTAATGTAAACGTGCCCAGCTTCTAAATAACAGTGTATTCAAAAAGCAAACCAAACAAACAAAATCATTGAGCAGACCAAACCACACACACACACACACACACACACACACACATAAATATATCTGTAAACAGATTCTAGCCTGCAGGCTCAAGTTTTCAACCTCTCCTTAGAATTACATATTCTCCATATTAATATCCTTTTATCTCCTAGCACAGAGTTATATTCTTAATGGTTTTGCACCTATTAGGCACTCGACCATGTGAGCTTTCCTCTGGGTGGGTCAATAACAATAGGCTCCACATAAAAGAGCCATACTCTAATCTTAACGTTTTAAAATGTGTTGTGATAATGATCTTCTCCCCAAAGGTAACATGGAAGAAAATTCTTTCTCTTTGATCTAAAACAACTTGTCTTTCCTCCCCTCCCCCCCCCCGTACTTTGTCCTAACTCAAGAGTACTGTCAGCACTCAATAAATAATAAATTACAGTCATTTAATTATAGCTTTTATGCATCCAGGTCATGTTATATTGACTTCATATTTGCAGCAAATTTTCTACCACTTAAGAAGAAACCAACAAGGGAAAAAAGGCAAGCTAAAGCCAAGCAATTGTCTAGAATGCAATGGCAACTTGTATGGCTGCCTCAGAAGAGCTGAATCAGGTAAGAGAAATAGAAATGAAACTGAGCCAGCTGAATACCTCACAGCAGGAAAGGGAAAGCAATGCAACAGCATGCTGAATCTACAGCATTACCTCACTGTCTTTACCAAAGAGCATTACCTAACTGCCTTCGTCTAGTCTGAGAGGCATTCTCAGTATGCGTAATAGAGATGACCTCATAAATGGTATGACCTCAAAGTCAGCTAGCCAAGCAGAATATCTAGTCTAGGGTCTTGAAAACCTTGAATGTAGGACTTCTCCAGAGATTAGACGGCATGGCAAGGAGCATTATCAGCAGTAAAGGATATTCTTCCATTGTAAGGAAAAAAGATGACATTGGTACATGAGCATTAAGCTGAACTTAGACCACACTGGCACAGCCCTGAGGGAGACGGAGTCTGTCAATGTCAATAGGTGGTGCTGCCTTGATGGTGCTAGACTGTGGAGGCTCAATACTCAATCAGATAGTCAATATGTGTGTACATAACACCTACCATGGGACAAGCACAGCTAAGTGCAAGGCTCAAGGGCTCTGCTTTCATAGAGCTTACATTGTAACAGAGGGAAACAGACAATAAAATTTAACACTTTGAGAAAGAAACAGTTATGTCTTCTGAAGAAAATGAAGCAGTGTGTTGAAGTAAAGAGTGCCTACCGGTCAGAGAAGCCCTCTTAGGAGGTAACATGTTAGCTGAGACCTTGATGAGAAGAAGGAATCAGCCATGTCAAATTCTAGGGCAGCAGCCCCTAGAGGAAACAGCTAGTACAAATGTAAGGTCCAATGCGACTGAGCTTCAGAGTGGAATTTTGGACTTCACAAGCAAGGGCAAAGTGATAGTAGATGAGATCAGGGAGAAAGAAAAACACAGCTCATGTAGGATTTTGAAGGCTATAGAAAGAGATTAAAAATATATGCTTGGGAAGTTCTTGAAGGATTTTAAGCAAATGAATAATGTCATTCCCAGGTGCTATTTCTCCAAGATAACTGGAGTCAGTTTTATTTGCAAAAGAGGAGAGGTGGAAGCCTGGAGATGTGTTAGATCATAGAGTGACATTTGCTCTGCAGTTTCCCTCAAACTTTATGGGGGTCCTCAGGTTGAGCACAGAGAGAGAGCTAGTATTAGAGTCAGAGCCATCAGGGTCCAGAGAAACATGAGCTATTGTCACAGGAAAGGAAGCCACCGCTGCCAGAATTCAGCCCCACCACTTGGCAGAACTCTGATCAACAGACTCACTGGGCCTTCCTTGAAACTTCCAGAGCCTCCTACAGTGCTTCTTCAGAGCTTTTATGAGTTTTATGAAGCAAGTACAATGTTCATTGAATCTTTTACATCATCCAATATACTGTCCAGTAACTGATATATAATCATTGTCCATGAGTATGTTTAGTAAAGGCCAAAGGAATTAATAAGATGTATAGTTAATACTCTCCATCTTGCCCTGTCTCTAGAAATACCAACAAGCTGCATGGGAAGGGAGCTGACTATGGATCCAAAATTTACTGAGTTCAGCATTTTAACTAACTGGTTGAAGTCCATTGCTTTAGCATCTAGGCAAACCAGTGCGGATATTACTGGAATGCTGTAAGCCATGATACTCAAGGCTGACCTCTGGTCCATTATAACTGTGCTCATTGGTCTTCACTTACTGATATCTAAAAAGAAAAAGATCCCATACCCAAAATTTGAGATATCTTCTCTTGTTTGGTATATTTAAATGATGACTCCCAAAGAAATGACTCAATAAGAAAATAATTAATATACTTACATATCCATATTCCAAATCCCAGCACCAGCAATAATTGCAAAACCTGACAAAACATGCCCTGAGAAAGTCCCCGATGAGGATTGTGACATAGGTGGTCAGAACATCAGAAACAGTCAGCCGCACGAATTCCTGTTGAGAGATTGTTTTTGTTAAACCATCTAATTCTCTCTTCAAATGGTCCTAGTATTGGTACCAAGCATGTAATGTTACTAAAAAAGTATATAAATTAAATTTTAAGTTTGAAGACTGCAATTAAAGGTAAAGAAACTACTACGGCATATCTAATACACCAAAACTCTTTTGCTATGTATTTGTCAAAAAATAATTATTTTGAATTCCTAAATCACTGTACCAAAAGTCATATTCTTAGTAAGACATTTTTATAAACTTGATACATGAACCAAAAACAGATAGGAAAACATTGACAACACAAAAGTTTAAACGGTTATCTGGCAAAGAAGACTATTTACAAAGTTAAAAGATAAACTTGAAAACAAACATTTGCATTATATTTGACAGAAGATTAATGCTCCTAATAAACACACACAAAAAGCTTTTACAAATCAGTATAAAAATATATAGACAAAGCAGTAGGAGAAAACATGGCAAATGACATGAATTAAAAATCCACAGAAGAAAATATACACTAAATTAAAACACTGAAAAAATTAAACTCACACATAATAAAATTGTAAATGGTAACAATGAGTTTTACCTCACAGAGTAATAACTATTTTAAAATCTGTCTTTATCCATACTAGGGAGGATGTGTTTAATTAGGTCTTGTCATAACTTACTAGGGAAGTTAAACTGGCACAACACTTGGGGAGAAATTTGTCCATATCCATCACATTTTAAAGTGTGTGAAATTTGATCAAAGAAATGCACTTCTAGAAATTTATCTTACAGCAATACTCACACATGTTGACAAATCTGTATGTACAACTACAAAAAGTATTGTTTCTTCAAGGTAAAAATTGGAAAGGCTTCAAATGTGCTCAAGAAAATATGAATTAAATAAAAATGGATATCCACACAAGGGTATATTGTGAGCTCTTTAAAAAAAAGTGGGGGACTATTGTGCTGATGGATGCACTACTAACAAATACCCTAAAAACCACTGAATTGTACACTTTAAATGGGTGGATTTTATGGTATGTGAAGCATGTCTTAATAAAGCTGTTTGAAAACTGCTAAAATGCTTTGATAAGAAAATTATTTCTAATTCATATATGGTATGAATTAGTTTGTTAAAAAATTAATATGTATATATACATATATGTATATGCATAATATATATATGCATATGTATAGAGAATACCTAGAAAAACAGAAATAAGTTACTTCATTTATGTTCTTACAGGTGTGTTCTGTGGGTTAGAGAATACAGTCACTATTCCTCAAAGAATTTGTATGACATCAGGCAATAATACAAAAATGGACATATAAATAAACATTTCCATCATGAGAGTTCACTTTTGCTCTTCTTTTTCTCTTCCTTCTTAATAATTCATGTCCCAGGACTTAAGACACTGAACATCTAACAAACATATTTTGCCAGCAATACTACTTCTCTTCTATAATATAGGAATTCTTTGGATTTTGATGTCTTTGGATTTTTATATAGCTTCACTTCTAAAATAGATAGTGAGAAAGAATTATCTTCTGTGAAATAGAACCATTTAACAAGTAGTCTGTAGGTTGATTTCCAACCTCATACTTCAGAATGGTGACCCCAGCCTCCAGATAGTCATGTACTATCTTCATGACTCATGTCCAAGTACTATCTGGAATATTATTTATCTAATATTTCGTAAATTTGAATCTACTTCATTTTTAAAAGATAATTGTTACTATTGTAAATGGAAACTGTATATCATCTGTCTTAAATAGATGTTAACAGTAAGATAAATATAATAAAAACATAAAACTTATTACATTGAAAAATAACCATTGCCTTAGTGTTGGTTCCCACAAAAAGTAGATCCTGTTACAAGGGCTTGCAAGCAGGTAGAATATTTTGGGAAGTGGTCTCAAAGAAGAAGAGTGAGGATTAGGAAGAATGAAAGAGGGAAGCAGAGAAAGCCTTATCCCGAGGGTGTGATAAACTCTTTCATTGCTGGGGCATATGGGTCTTGGTCCTTCCGGTGTCTCACTTAAAAACCATATAGAATAAGTCTCAGAATTTCAAAGTCAAGCAGTAGGGGAGGTAAGGATTTATCTGTCCCCATTTCCACTTGTCAGTGGTGGCCATTTGAGGGTAGTAATGCTTTTATACTTGCAGGTTTACAGAGACATCAAACAGGCCAAATAGGTTTTTGCAGACATTCCACTTGGTAATGGCAGAGAAGAGCTAAGCAAAAGCTGAAAAAATGAGTGCAGTGAATTGAGATGTTGCCAGGGAACATTTACACATAGTTTTTTGCTGGAACAACTGGAGCAAAGAAGTGAAGATTTCAGAAGGCCTAGAAGTTTTACATAATCTGACTCCCGTTTGCTTTTGTCAGTTGCCATCAAGTCAATGCCAACTCATGGTGACCTCCTGTATGCAGAGTAGAATTGCTACATAGACTTTCAAGTCTGTGACCTATTGGAAGCAGAGCCCCAGGCCTGTTTTCTGAGGGAACTCCAAGTGCGTTCAAATTTTCAAAACTTTGGCTAGTAATTGAGCACTTAACTGCACCATCCAGGGACTCCTCTCTCTACATTTATCTTGTACCATTCTTTCCCTTATCTTTGCTCCAGTACCACTGGCCTTCTTTCAGGCCCTCAGATTCCATGCTTTGTCAGATCACACAGGACCTTTGCACACAATCTTCACACTTACCCATCTCTTGATTCACTTTATGCCAACTAATACACATTTCTACAAAAAGTGGAGGGCCACCAATAAAGGGGAAAGCCCTCAACAAGATGGATTGACACAGTGGCTGCAACAATGGGCTCAGATATAGTAAGGATTGTGAGGCTGGCACAGGACCTGGCAGTGTTTCATTCTGTTGTACACAGGGTCATGATGAGTTGGAGCCGACTCCACAACATCTAACAGCAATATACTGACTTAGGGAAGCCTCCCCTCCCCTCCCTGAGCAAGGAAAGGCCCTCAGTAGTAAGTTCTCAGAGAACCATGTATTTCATCCTGTAGTGCTTTTTTACCATCATAACTTTGCAATTTGTGTGTAATTACTTAATTAACGGCTTTGTTTTGCCAATAGATTGTAATTTTCACAAAGGCAAAGCACCAGTCCATCTTTGTTCCCTGTTATATCTCTAGTATTCTAGCACAATACCCGACATTTAGCACAAATTCGATAAACATTGAATTAATTAATAATAGTAAATTAGTGCAATATTTTCTAGACATAACTCTTCTCTTTCTTACCCTTAGTCACTTTTTCATTCCCCAGGAAATGTTGAGTTTCAATTCCAGTAACTACCAAAACATCAATTAGAAATGGGCTATAAAGGATATGTTCAGGTTTCTCCTGCCAGGCCTGGAACACTTGCTCAGGTAAAATAATATTTCAGTGTGATTTTGAAGTCTTTTAGTTCCTCCTAGTATCCTCACTCAATGATTGAAATTCTATTCTTTCCCTAGCAGTGTCCCACCATCAAACATCACAAAAGGATTCAAACATTATTTTAATTCTTTTAAATACTTATTGCCATACCAGTAGAAATATCTCCCATGCCCTAAGAGGAAGGGCAATGCCAAAAATGGCAGCCTTGGCATTGAGGACACTGTCCAATCCCAGTTCCTGGTGCTAGTCAGGGTAGAAACACTGTCTCCACCTAAGCCTTCTGTTGATCATCACACTCCCTACCTAATGTCTTTACACTCATGACATTAAGTTTAAATGCCATGACAGCTTTACCAGTCAACCTAAGGGAATCATTAATAGGCAAATGTGAAAAAAAAAAAAAAAAAAAGAATAGTCAAGATGCTTACAAAGATACCATAGATTATAGATGTCCCAAGGCAGGAATGTGATGTTGATGTTAACTTATTTCTGGGAAGTGCTGTAGCCACGGAGTCAAATTCTATAATCAGACTAAGCCAAAACTAAACCCACAGCTGTCAAGTCGATTCAAACTCATAGTCACCTTGTATGACAGAGTAGAACTGCCCCATAGGGTTTCCAAGGCTGTAAATCTATATGGAAGCAGACTGCCTCATCTTTATCCCACTGAGCAGCTGGTGGGTTTGAACTGCTGACACTCTGCTTAGCAGCTGAGCACTTTAAACATTGAGCCACCAGGGCTTCTTATGATGAGACTAGGTAGGTTAATTTAGGTTCTTGTTATTACCTTTCTGTGAGGTCTTGAGCAAATTTGCTTTCCTAAGTTGTAGCTTCCTAACCTGTAAACAATGGGGATAATAAGACAATAATAATAAGACCTATCTTGGAGGGTAACTTAAAAATTCAGTGAGCTAATGCCTGGTACATTAGAAGCATTCAATAAATGTTAGCTATTTTTTTATTACCTTCATCTGTTGGCTGGTTTCTTTACTTCCCCAAAGTGTACACTTGGGTAAACCAAAAAAGCTAGTTGCTGTGAAGTCAATTCTGACTCATGAAAACCCCATGTGTCTCAGGGTAGAACTGTGCTCCTTAGGATTCTTAGTGGTTGTGATCTTTTAAAAGTAGATCACCAGGCTTTTCTTCCATGGCACCTGTGGGCAGACTCAAACACCAAACCTCCAACCTCTTGGTTAGTAGCCTGCCATTCAACCACTTGTGCCAACCAGGGACTTGATGCAGGCCTTAGTATATAGTTTTAAAATAACTGTCCCCAAAACATGGCTCTGCTGCCTGCCAAATACCATTGAAAAAGAGACTAAATAACTACTTCTTAGGAATCCCTGAAGAGGCAAAGGAGCAGCCAAATAGTTTATATTCAAAGATAAAGAGAGCTTTGAGTCTCAAAATATCCATAAGAAGAAACAGAGCAGAGGGCATCTGTGGTGGTTATGTTTGTGTGTCAACTTGGCTGGGCCTGGTTGAGTGGCTGGGCACCTGATTCGAGTTATTCCCCATGGTGAGATTGCTAATTAACTCCATGGTGGAATCTAGGAGCAGCTGAGTAGCAGCTTTGGGTATGTGGTCTACTTCCCATAAATAAGAAACAGCTTTGGGAATGGCCTCCAGCTTATGGCATGCTTGAACCCTGCATGTAGCCATGTTGTTGTTCAGCAGCCTGCCATGCTCTGCTGACCCTGGGACTTTCAATGGACTGAATTAATGGCCTGCCATTTGGTTTGGTAACATCAGGACTGTGCCATTTTATTTGTCGACCTTGGTGGTGTAGTGCCTAAGGCATTTAACTGGCAACCTGAAAGCTGGTGGTTCAAACCCACCAGCCACTCCTCAGAAGGAAGACTGGGCAATCTACTTCTGTAGAGATACTACCTCGGAAACTCAAGGAGGGGTCACTATGAGTCAGAACTGACTTGACAGCAGTAAGTTTTTTTTGAGTGGAGGAGGCTTATTAGCCTCAGCAGCCAGTAGCTGCCTGAGTAAAGAGATGCCTCTAGCTTCAGTGGGCTGGGAGCAAGAGGCAGAGCTGAAGCCTAAGGTCGAGGGGCTTTCACACAGCCCCTAGAGCCTGGCACTTTGAACTTGGGCTTCTAGCCTCCTGAACTGTAAGAGAATAAATTTGTCAAGCAATCTCATTTGAGGTATATTTCTGTCAGAGTGGCACTAGGTAACCAGAATAGCATCCATGGAGAGAAGAGGAAACATCAAGAGTGTCCTCATAGAACAAAGAATGAGCCTTTTGGGGGTGCATCCCCAATACTATATGCAACACTGCTGCCTTTACTTTCTTGTGGAGTCATGTTAATATTTCTAAAGTGGCTAAAAGATAGAAATGTTTCTAGATGCATGGATATAGATATTGATCTCTTAAAGGCCACTCCTTGCCAATTCTCATAGTTGTTACATTCCACGTACTCATTTTGTTCTCATGGATTCCATCTGCTCATCAACATCCCATTCAGAACCACAACACCTTCCCCCTGGCTGACTCCTGCAGACTTTCTCACAATGCTTAATGCTCATGTAGAGAAAGGGACGTGAAAGGGAAGGAAGAAATCCAAGTACAAATGGCAGTAAGGAAAGATAATGAAGCATGGAAAATCACTGGAGGCAGAATTTAAAAAAAAAAAAAAACAATGCCTCCTGATGAGGCAAGCAGCATGGACAAGGGTTTCTAAGAGGAAGCATAAATGGTTTCATCTTTTATTTTAAGTCACTATGTGAGGAAATATAAAAGAAGCTTCTGCCTAAACAGAAACATAAGTTTGTTTTTTTTTTCTCAAATTGCATTGGCATTTATATCTAGCTAACCTCATTCATATCTAATTAGCCCTTTCGCCATTCACAAACATAGTCAGCTCAAATTATATTCTTTACAGCTAGTTTTAGTAGTCTTGTGTAATAGGTGCATGCCTGTTAGAAGGTAGATTTCTTAGCCCTCATGCCAGCCCTTACTGTAAGATATACAGAACAGAATTTCTCAGACTCTGAGTTTGTGAAAACTGTACTCCTTACAGTTTTTCATTCATCACACCTTTTGATAGAAGATTTAGGGAGCACCCTCAAAGTGATAGAATGACTCATATTAGATATTATGACCACACTTTGTTTCAAAGAATCTGGACACATTGAAACCTATGTATCCCTGCATATTAGTTCCTTATTGCTTTTGTGACAAATTATCACAAACATTGTGGCTTAAAACAAAGCAATTCTTATTTTCATACATTTCTGGAGGTCAGAAATCTAAAATCAAAATGGAGGCTTCAGGGGAGAAGTCATTTCCTTGACTTTTCCAGCTTCTAGAGGTGACTTAAGGAGTGCTGATCATGCAGTGGTTAAGTGCTTGGCTGCTAATCAAAAAGTCAGTGGTTCAAATCCACCAGCTGCTCTGTGGGAGAAAGATAGGACATAAATAATACTAAACCAAAACCAAACCCACTGCCATTGAGTTGATTCTGACTCATAGCAACCCTAGGGGACAGGGTAGAATTGCCCCATAGGGTTTTCGAGGCTGTAACTCTTTATGGAAACAGACTGCCTCATCTTTCTCCTACAGAGCAGCTGGTGGGTTCTAACTGACGAACTTTTGGTTAGTAGCCAAATGCTTTAACCATTGTCCTGCTATGAGGCAATTCTACTCTACCATACACGGGTCATTATAAGTCAGAATCTACACTACAGCAATGGGTGTTTTCAGAGATGGTCTGCATTCCTTGGTCTACGACCCCTTGTTCCATCTTCAAAGTGCACCACCTCTGGTTTTGTTGCTATGTCTCCCTTTTCTGTCAGTGACTCTCATGTTCTTCTCATATACAGATTCATGATTTTGTCCACTTGGACAATTATCCTAATCTAGGATAATTTCTCCATCTCAAGTTTCTTAATTTAGTCACATCTAGAAATTCCCATTTGCCATGTAAATTAACAGATTCACAGGTTACACAGATTAAGATGTGAATATCTTTGGGAAGGTTCTTTATTCTGTTTACCATACATTGATTTACAAGCACCTCTCTATTAAAGGTTGTTGTTGTTGTTATGTTGTTATGTGCCGTCGAGTCAAACCCGACTCATAGTGACCCCTCCTTGGGTTTCCAAGGCAGTATCACTACGGAAGTAGGATTGCCCAACCTTCCTTCCGAGGAGTGGCTGGTGGGTTTGAACCGTCAGCCATCTGGTTAGCAGGCAAGTGTCTTTATTTTCATACATAATAAGTTCCTAGAAACATGTATGAAATATGCATGTCTGAATGTCATATATTTAATAACATGCAGCTGGGTGTTTCTGTTTCCTGTAAGCTTAAAAAAAATAAAGGAAAATAAATTATTTAATTATACTATAATTTTTGGACTCAATTTTCAATGATATAAGTCTAACATTATATAAAATCCATTGCCATTGAATTGATTCCTACTCCTAATGACCCTAAAGGACAGAGTAGAACTGCCCCACACGATTTCCAAAGCTGTAGTCTTTATAGAAGCAGACTGCCATATTTCTTCTCCTGCACAGCAGCTGGTGAGTTCAAACTGCCAACCTTTCAGTCAGAAGCTGAGCATTTAACCACTGTGCTACCACAGTGGGCTCCTTCCAGTATCATACACATGTTCCTTGTCCTTTTTCCACAATTAAAATCACAGTTGATTGGTTTGAGTCTGATGAACATCTGATTGAGGTTTAGGACATCTAAAGATATCCATATTTGTTTGAATTATAATTTTTTTTTAAATTGTGATTTTGGTGAAGATTTACAAAGCAAATTCACTTTCCATACAGAAGTTCACATATACTTTGTCTCATGTCATTGACCACAGTTTACCACAGTGCAACAGCTCCCCTCCCACTTTCTCCCCATAGTTACCTCTTCCCAGTGTCCATCCCTCCATACACTCCTGCCCCCTGAGCTGTCTCCCTGTGCATAAACAGCCCTTCTTTCTCCCATGATTGTTCTCTCCAAAGAATGTATCTACTTGAGGTAAATGTTCAACTCATATGCCTGTATTTTGTTTGGCTGGAAACCACAGGTGTGAGTTATATATTATAATTTTTAAGACCAATACTAGTTTTTCAATTTTCCTTTTATCTTACAAAAAATAAATACATAGTAAAAATTATTCAAATAAGCTCTGGTAGCACAGTGCCTAAGGCACTTGACTGTTAACCAGAAGGCTGGTGGTTCAAACCCACCAGCCACTCCTCGGAAGGAAGGTTGGGCATCTACTTCCATAGTGATACTGCCTCGGCAACCCAAGGAGGGGTCGCTATGAGTTGGGGCTAACTCGATGGCACATAACAACAACAGACCACATTGCTGCTGAAACTAAACTGGTGTCTAATAGGCAGAAACTCTACAACATTTTAAAAAGTCTGTTCATCAGTGATAAACTAAAGCCCAAAATTAGTTTATTAAATGCAGATTAATGATGTCAATTCTAATGAAATAAAATTACAGGCTTTTCAAAACACAAATAGGATCTGTATTAAACAAGAGACTTGAAGCAGGGTGTTTTATTTTGTTTTAGTTTCGTTTTTGTCATTGAACAACAAGCCCAATGAAACATTCTTTTTTCTCTGGTAAATTATCACTTGTCCTGGGCTGGGGGCATTCAGACAATCGTCATGAAACAAATAACCTAAAATAGTGTTTCCTTTAACGCTTAAGGGAAAATAATTGGACAAAATCAGCATAATTAAAATTAGGATTGGTGTATGCTTCCAAAAGAGTCATTTTTTTTTTTTTTTTTTAATGTGGCAAACAGATAACAGTAAATAAAGTTCCACTTACATATTCACTTTGACCTGTACCTAGATTTGGGTGATTCATTAAAGCATAAATAGTAAACATTTCTTCATAGTGTTTTAAACTATTTTTCTTATATACGTAATCATAAAACATGTATAAAAACAATACCTCAAAGGAAGAGTGTGAGGACTACACAAGATAATATATATCACCTTCAGGGAGAGCACTCAGTAAATGTTCAAGAAATCTTAGCTATAATTTACTAGTTAGCAATAATAGGCCACACTTAGGGAAAAACTCAGGAGCTCTGGTGGCATAGTGCCTAAGGCATTTGAAGGCTAACCAGAAGCCTGGCCCTTCAAACCCACCAGCCACTCCTCAGAAGGAAGATTGGACAATCTACTTCCATAGAGATATCACCTCGGAAACCCAAGGAGGGGTCACTATGAGTCAAAATGGACTCAACGGCAGTGAGTTTGGTTTGGTTTGGTTTAGAAGAAAACTACTGGCTCTACTTTTTTAAACCACAAATTGTCATGCACTTCTGTTGGTGGCAGTACCTGTCCCACCATTGTTTCCCAGCAGGGTCCTCGAGGTACATCTGCTGGGTGAATAAAAAAAGGTGGCCCAGTGCTATTTCCAGAGAGTGATTCATTGTAGGCCTTGATCATGTTGGCTTCCCAGAGAGTAATATTGGCCTTTACTAGCTTCTCCTCTTCAATCTAGAAAGCAAAGAGATGGAAACAAAAGTAAGACAACAGACATTTCAAAGGCATTTTTTATAATATTTGAAACTGGGAATTTAACAACATACCAATGGTAAGGACAACCAGACACAAGGATTACCTTGTTGTTAATCTCATCCATCAAAGCAAGAATAAACACATATAAGTTTCCTAAAAGAAGAGCAAAAATGCGTCCCAGTAGCCATTTCAAAGCGATGAGGGGATGGTAATCTTCCAATTCAGCAAATAAATCAAACAGAGTTGGGCAGAACATCCCCAGAAGGGACATAACCATGTTCATCTATAAGGAAACACAAGGGATGAACTAGATTAATGGTATTTGAAATGTCTTTCTTCACAGCAGCGTTATCCACAACAACCAAAATGTGGAACCAACCCAAGTGTCCATCAACAGATGAAAGGGAAAGTAAAATGTAGTATATGCTCAGAAGGAAGACTGGGTGATCTACTTCCGTAGTGATACCACCTTGGAAACACAAGGAGGGGTCACTATGAGTTGGATCTGACTCCATGGCAGTGAGTTAGTGAGTAGAGTTATATGCATACAGTAGAATATTATTCAGCAAAAAAAAAAAAAAAAAAAGAAATGAAGTTCTGATACATGCCACACCATGGATGAGTCTTGAAAATGTTATGCTAAGTGAAATGAACCATATATAAAAGGAAAAATATTGTATGATTCTGCCTATATAGAATCTCTAGAGTAGGAAAATTTTAGAGACAGAAAATATATTAGAAGTTACGAACAGCTAGAGGAAGGGGAGAATGGGAAGTTATTGCTTTTAATGGATACAGAGTTTGTTTGGGGTGATGAAAACTTTTGAAAATAGATTGTGGTGATGGTTGTCCAATATTGTGAATGTAGCTAATGCCATTGAATAATACACTTAAAAATGGTTAAAATGGCAGTTTTTGTCATGTATATACTTTACTTTACAACTGTTAAAAAAAATTAAAGTATTTCTTTCCCCTAGAATACTGAAAGATTCTCAGCTAGGTTCTCTTTGATCTTTTACAAGACTTAAGAAGATTATTTCATGCATTTTTATAGTTTGATCTTAATAAAACAACAAAGAAAGATTCAGCTCACATTCTCATGAAGTACCTATACATGAGTTTGTGTATGTGCCAGTAATAATAGTGTTTCCTGTTAGAGTGAAGGATCCAATTCACATCACTCTGTACCCAGAGAGCACACATTGTTCAATGTGGTACTGATTCTGATATGATGATGCATTTTATAGCAACATGTCCAAAGGAAAAGACAGATGACCTACTCGAGGGATGAGGTCAGAAGTAGAAGTACTCATTTGACAATCATCAGCATATTGGCTAGTTTTATCAGTTAGAGTGGGACAAGTTCTCTGAAGTGGCTCAGGACCACACACTGAGCTTTCAGGAGTACAAAATGTTGAGAGCATAAAAACGCCATGGACTTTATCAAGGAAAACAGAGGACATTCAGAGAAGCACAAGGAGAAACACATGATACAATGCAATAGAAACCAAGGTAGGTAAATATAAAAAACCAAAGACTTTGTCTATAAATTCCAAAGCCAAGATAATGATGGAGGAGGAAAAAAGGAAATATGGAAAATGAAAAAATGTGTTGTCCATATCTCGTGGTTGTCTGGCAGCCTTATGATGATAGTACTAGGCTAAATTCGGTCAAAGAAAAAACCCAGAACATGTACTACATTTATAATAGGCAAAAAAAGAAAGAAAAATAAAAAGTCTTTAAATGAAAAGAGATTTAAGGTATCTCTGATGACCCTTTTTCCTAAATTTCTGGCTCAAAATCTCACCACTAAACATTTCCTATTTTCCTCTGCAACTTCTGTGTGTTGGACAATTAGAACTACCAGATTATGTTTAGAAAATAATTTCATTTTTTTTTCTCAATTTTATTAGTTAAGAACATTATGAACGTATAGCCAACAAGAGCCAAAAATTAGCATGTCATAACATAAAGTCAGCGTGATATAACATCAGCCCCAAACAAAAAACCTGGTATATCCTCTGCAATCTTGTATAAGGTAAATTCAAATTAATGTTCATTAAATTTGTAAACTCATCCATGAACTCCCATTTTTATCTTTCTTGGTCTCTAGGATTCAGGAGTCTCCTAAGAAGGATGTTAAACAATTTCTTTCAAAGAGTGACTCTTTTAAATGATAATCAACTACCCATCCTTTGATATGATTCTTTTGCTTAAACAAGCAATCAATATAAATCATAGACAAAAGTTGCATAATAATTTTATGCAATTAATTTATAAATATCATCAAAATTATAAAAGAGAAATTTGACAACAAACTTAGTTAATGCTTGAAGTTTTTCTTGGTTTTAAAAAATAAAATCCTTCTACCTAATGACTTTCTGCTTTAAGATTACCGTAAGTGGATTTGGAGGAGCTCTGGTGGCACGGTGGGTAAGGCATCTGTCTGCTAACCAGAAGGGCAGCGGCTCAAGCCCACCAGCTGCTCCATAGGAGAAAGAGATGAGGCAGCCTACTTCCACAAAGGTTTACAGCCTTGGAAACCCTATGGAGGTCACGATGAGTCAGAACTGACTAGATGGCAGCAGGTTTGGTTTTGGCCTAGTGGCACAATCGTTAAAGCACTCAGCTGCCTTGGCAGTTCAAACCCATCAGCCATTCAAGGAGATTAAGATGTGGCAGTCTGCTTCTATAAAGATGTACAGCCTTGGAAACACTATGGGGCAGTTCTACTCTGTCCTATAGGGTTGTGGTATGAGTAGGTTATGATAATATTGACTAAAATGTATGGTTCCCCATCTCTCAGGTAACCAGTTCTGAAATACCTAGATTGTTTGTGTTTGGAGACTTTCAAAAAAAAAAAAAAAGTTATTATCATTTTCTGTCTAAGATTTTTCTAGGAAATTCTATCTTTAGAAAGCTGTTTTTTGATCTACAGGCTCTGCAGAAGTTTCAGTGATAATATATCCTAGAAATCTCTTGATGTGTCTAAACTTCCCACGGGCTAAATCTGCACATATTTTGAAAATGCACAAGTTCAACGTGATGCATTGTAGACTGGAACATTTTAAGAAAGAGAATAGATTCTAGCAACAACACATGATCAATGATTTCCTGAATCTAAACTTCTACTTCTAACCTCCTTTTTCTGACCCACTAAATGGGCAGATACTCTGAAGATACGTAACAAGCATAATATTCAATTCTCAAAAAGCTGGCCTGCCTTATTTGAACTGTGTCTGGAGAGGGAGGGAAGAAAGAGAGGGTGAGGTGGTAGGTGGATCTGTGCAGTTAGGGTATAGTGAAAAAGGGAGAAGCCCATACTTGCCCAAAGTGGAGGAGGCACTCTGAAAGTTTCCAGTGAGATGGCAAGTTAAATACGATCTATCCTCATTATTCACAGATTCCACATTTGCAATTTGCCATATTAGTAGCTATGGAGTCAATTTCCACTCATGAGGACACATGTGTGCAGAGTAGAACTGCTCCATAGGGTTTTTAAGGCAATGACACTTCAGAAGTAGATTGCCAGGCCTGTTTTCTAAGGTACCTCTGGGTGGGTATTTCAAAGGTACCTCTGGGTGGGTACTAACCACCAACCTTTCAGCTGGTAGTGGAGCACTTAACCCTTTGCTCCACTAAAGGACTCATTTTTAGAACATAATTACTGTGATAATGACACTCAGTTATTTAGGAACTAAGGGTTTTATCATAGCTGTCTCAAAGAATTCAGGTCACAATTGTGTCTTTCAATGACAGATATGGAATATATAGAGAAAGTAAGTGATGGTAATAGCAACAGTCTTGGACTTGAAATCGAGAGGTCTAGGTTCTAGCCTTCACTCTCCTAACCCTGAACATATCACCTAATCTGCTTAGATTCATCATTCCCATCTGTAAATACAGGCTTAGACTACATATTTCTAAGACCTCTTCCAACTCTAACATTCCATACTGTCAAAAATTAAAAAAAACAAAACACACAGTAGGCAGATTTAGAAATAAGATTGGAACAGAATGGAAAATGCACAAAAGGATTGGTTAAGTATATGGGAGAGATACATAGAGTGCCTTTTCTAATGTTCCATCACAGAAGCACAACCCACAACATAGCAAATGTCAGGTTCTAAGCACATAAGAAGCACGCAGGGACGAACTTCATTTTTTTCCCACCACCCAAGGGTGTCAGGATCTTGCTGTGCAAATTCCTGGGACCGCTTCACAGCCCAAAAGATGAGGTATCCACTCCCGCCAAGCGTTAGAAACACGAAGAAGTTAGCAAGAAACCTCAGGAATCGGATTAAGTGGATGTTTTCTTCTACTTGGGCTGCTTTTTCTTCCATTATAGCTTCCTGTACAGAGACAAAATAGGAAAAGGAGTATTTAGCTACAAAAAGTATCATAAAGTCAGGGATTATTTTGGCAAACATCAGAATATGAGAAATGAAAATGTAAACTAAATGTCGTCAATTTTCCCAGCAAGTGACAGTAAGTGAGAGAAAGAAAGAATTCGTGTAATCAAACTCTGATTTATCCAATACTAAGGTAGCCACTCCTTGGAAGGAAGGTTGGGCAATCTACTTCCGTAGCGTTACTGCCTGGGAAACCTAAGGAGGGGTCGCTATGAGTCAGGTCCCACTTGAGGGCACATAACACAACAACAAAGGTAGTTTTAGGAGCTCTGGTGGTGTTATTGTAAAAGATACTGTCTTTCAACATAAAACCCAAACCAAGCACACTGCCCTTCCAGTTAATTCTGACTCATAATGACCACCATTGGATTTCCAAGATGGTAAATCTTTACTGAAGAAGATTGGCCTATCTTCCTTCCATAGAGCAGCTGGTTGTTTGAACTGCCCACCTTCTGGTTAGCAGTCAAATGTCTTAGCTACTGCACCACCAGAGCTCCTTCTCTTTCAACATAGCTGGGTTTTTTTCTTTCTTTTTTTTTAAGTCTACAAAATAATGCTTTAGAGTCATTTTAAATATTGAGGTAATTTTTCCAGTAAATAATTAATGAGCATTGTTCTAGTAATCAAAATATCTGATTCTGATTACTAATGGTCTCATATTTCAAGCCACTGGCATTATTTTATTACCAAATTTAGAGAAGAAAAGTCCTAGAGGGATAAGAGTGCTGTTATGAATCATCAGATATTTTCCAGTCATAAACAGAGCCCTACACAGATCTTGCTAGGCAGAAATAGTAAGTCATTCTTTTAATTGTCAAGATACTTCACTACCTACACCATATGGAATGGCTCTGATTTTGTTCTTCAAAAATACAAAGGAGATGCATTTGAAGTTTGTATCTTTACCTTAAAGTTCATTGTGATAGAATTAAATTTGTTGTCTGCTGTTTCAGGATTGCCAATCAGGTAGTCCCAGCTTGTGAACACCATCCAACTGAATTTGAAAGTGTTGTCATCACCACCCCCATCATCACCAATATTTTGAGTCATCCTGTAAGAATACCAGGGAGGTACATACGCATTAGAACAACCAGCTATATGAGATGAAAACGGCAGCGTTTGCCCAGGGATAAAGTTACAAAGGCAGGAAGGTATAGGAAAGAAGGACAGAGAAATGGTAAACACAGAGGGGAAGTGGAAAGAGGGCTATCACATTGTGGGGATTGGAATGAATGTCACAAAACAAAATATGTATGAATTAGTGAAGGGGAAACCAATTTAGTCTATAAGCTTTTACCCAAATCACAGTAAAATAAATAAATAAATAAAACTTTTAAAAAGAAGAAGAGAGAGTTTACCCAAGGTGCCAGAATATAAGAAGAAAGTGAGAGGGCAGGGAGTGTCAAAACATACTTACAGGTAAGTTAGAAAAGTAATATCTAAAAAATACACATATTTTTTTTTTAAATTTGTTCCAACAAGAAGATAGCAGTTGATTTTTAAATTTTTGGGTTTTTTTGGGTTTTTTGTTTGCTTGCTTGTTTGCTTCAGATTTTTAGACTGGTCTTTTTCCAGGCTTCAAGACTAAATGACTAGTAAGCATTGGTGATTTTAACAGTTAAATGAATTATATAAAAATACATGCTTTTATTTGTTTTCTTCACCCAAGAGAATAATTTCATATAATTAGTTTTTTGTGGAATAAAGATATCATTAAGAATCTGATGAAAAAAAAAAATGTATACACTCACTCCTCACTTAGTGACAAGGTTAGGTTCCAAAGACCAGGTTGTTGTGTGAAAACTGGCATCATGTGAAATATAGGATGACCACATTAGATCACAAAATGGAGGGTGACTACGTCATTACATAACTACCAAGTTACAACATTGCATAACTGACAAATCACTGGGAATCATGGCCCACCTAAGTTGACACATAACTTTAACCATCACAGGTAGCCTTATTCTCTCCTCACACTTTAGTGTTTGTTACTGCCAGGTGTATGTCAATGAGTGAAATAGTCAATAGATTTTTTACTATAATCATAAATGCTAAATGTCAGATAATGAGATAGTCAATAATTGAGGAGTAGGTGTAGACATGTAAATTGTTCCATGCAACTTTAGTTGGTTCCCCAGATCCCTGACTTATTGATGGATTAACCCTGGCCAAGAAACTCCTACATAGATTTCAATTCCCTCTAGACTATCCTCCCAAAGAATAATTATACAAAATGCCTTTAAATTTTCCCTTTTTCTATAACTTTTGATCATAAAGCAAAGACTTTTTGTTTCGTTTGGTTGTAGATAGAGTCACTATGAGTTAGAATTAACTCAATGGCACCTAACAACAATAACAACATCAAATAATGGTACAGGTATTCTAATTAGTATTTTTAAAACATATATAGTGTTGCTTGTCGATTTATGTCAGTAGTTAGAAATCTATATTCCACGTATTCTTCTTTTTTTCCACTACCATCATAAACAGCAAAATTGAAATATCATGTGACCTATTATAATATATCCACATATGGTTTTGTGTTTTTGTTTTTAATTTTAGAGTGATATGGAACCAAAAAAGAAAGGGTTACAGTGACATAAAGCTGACATTATAGGTTGGCAGGTACCTCTCTGGTCATCTAAATTCCCTCACCATTAGCCCCACTCCTTAAAAAAAAAAAAAAAAATCTCTGCAGTCGAGTTGGTTCTGACTATTAGCAACCCCTTCCTTCTTGGGTTTCTGAGGCAGTATCTCTACAGAAGTAGATTGCCCAATTTTCCTTCTGAGGAGTGGTTGGTGGATTTGAATGGCCAACCTTCTGGTTAGCAGTCACATGCCTTAGGCACTATGCCACCAGAGCTCCCTGTGGACTAATACATTATGAGAAATAACCAGAAATAATAATCCCTAACCTTGGTCTAATATTTTGCTTTTTGCAAATGGTGTTTACATTGTATTCTCATATTTATCCTCTTCAAAAATTTGGCAAGAGGTCATGCTAATCTTAATCTCTTTTTACAGGCGAAGAGACTGAGACTAAAAGACATGCAGTGACTTACTGGACTTTATCCACCAGGGAGCTCTGGTAGCATAGTGGCTAAGGCACTTGACTGTTAACCAGAAGGCTGGCGGTTCAAACCCACCAGCCACTCCTCAGAAGGAAGATGGAGGAATCTACTTCTGTAGTGATACTGCCTCAGAAATCCAAGGAGGGGCAGCTGTGGGTCGGGTCCAACTCGACGGCACATAACAAAAATAACAACAACATCCAGCAGTACAAAACAGAGATATGACAAAGGTAAGCTTTTGTTCATTTATTTAATCTCCACTCCATTATCCAATCTAAGACACCATAAGAATATGGCATCAGGATTGGAGGAAGACTCATTAACCACCTGCGATATTCTTGCTGAAAGTGAGGATGACTTGAAGCACTCACTGATGAAGACTGAAGACTACAGTCTTCAGTATGGATTACACCTCAATAAAAAAAAAAAAAAAAAAAAAAACCCTTACAACTAGACCAATAAACAGTATCACAATAAATGGGGAAAAGATTGAAGTTGTCAAAGACTTTGATTCTGCAATCAACACCAATGGAAGCAGCAATCAAGACATCAGAAGATGTATTGCATCAGGCAAATCTGCTGCAAAAGACCTCTTTCAAGTGATGAAGAGCAAAGATGTCTCCTCGAAGACTAAGGTGTGCCTAACCCAAGCCATGGTATTTTCCATCACCTCATAGGAGAGCTGGACAATGAATAAGGAAGACTGAAGAAGAGTTGATGTTTTTGAGTTGTGATGTTGGTGAAGAATACTGAAAGTACCATGGACTGCTGAAAGAACTAACAAATCTGTCCTGGAAGAAGTGTAGCTGGAATGGTACTTGGAAGCGAGAATTGGCCAGACTTCAACTCATCTACTTAGGTCATGCTGTCAGAAGAGACCATTCCCTGGAGAAGGATGTCATGCTTGGTAAAGTGGAGGGTCAACAAGAAAGGCGAAGGTCTTCAACAAGGTGCATTGACACAGTGGTTGCAACGATGGGGTCAGGTATAGCAAGGATCTTGAGGCTGGCACTGAACTAGGCAGAGTTTTGTTCTGTTGTACATAGGGTCACTATGAGTTGGAGATGACTCAACTGCACCTAACAACAACCACAACAATAGTGTTTCCAAGGTGGTACATCTTTACATAAGCAGACAATCACATCTTTTTCCCATAGAGCAGATGATGAGTTCAATCCCTGACTTTCAATCGGCAGCTGAGTGCTTTAATCTCAGTCCCACCAGGGCTCCTTTTAAGCCAACAAGGTCACTATAATATACCTTTTGCTGACATAAAGAAATAGGAAAGTGATTGAGAGAAAAGTAGCACTCATCTCTCTAGAAACTCACAGGGTAAGACTACTACACAAGGAAAAGAAAATTATAGTGAGGGATATATTGAACAACATGTAGCACATTCTAGAGAAAGAAGAAACTAAAGTTGACTGCAAAGGATAACCTCACAAAAATATAAATTCAGAGTATATTGGCCATAATCCACTGGTTGTTCTTCGTCTACCCTGTTTCCCCAACTGAGCACCACGAGGGCAGGGACTTAAGTTTGTTCAGTAGATAACCCCCTAGGGTACTGAGAATAGGTACTCAATAAATGTTTATTAAATTAATGAATAAGCAAATGAATTGTGATTCTGGAAGTAAAAAAAATCCTGAAAAGAGCCTCACCAAATAAATACATACAGCACAAATAGCTTTACCCATGACACAATACATAGCAAATGCTTGTTACACTATTGCTCTTTAATTCTATCCTTGTCATTATGATAGATTTTGACAATGCCATCTCACATTGCAAATGGTTGCAATTGATCTTGGACTATTTACTACCTCCAATTCATACTTGCAGTAAGAATAATTTTTCACATTGAATATTATAATATTAGATATAGCTCATTAAACAGTAATATGAAATGGAAGACTAGAAAATGGTGCCATTAAGTCTCTCATACTTCACTGCTTTTCTGCTTGGTGCAGAAAATCCTGGAATTTGAAATAAAGTGAACTGTAGTTTGAAGAAGAGCATACAACCATAGCTTTGTGGAATTTATGAAACTTCCTGCCCTGTAGGCCAGCCTTCCTGATCCTTCCATAGCTTGCCTGTCAGGCTGAAATCCATCCTTAAAAACATCAAACATCATACTCTCCAGTGAAAATAACTCTCAGAAGTAAAACACTAGATTGTGGCCTATGAGAGAACCTGATGCATTTCTCTAAAACAGCTAACTAGGGGAGATTTCTGCAGCAAAGAAATATTCATTTGGGAGGAAGAAAGAGAAACAATTTTGAGGTTAAGATTATCATGCAAAGATATCAAGACACATGGAAGACTTTGAAGGCATGGTATTAAGTAGATAACAGCTATCTGTTAGCTGTTCACAAAAGAAGTGAAAAGGAAATAGAGCCTCTGAAAAATTAGCTAGTGCATTGTCATCAAGTCAATTCCAACTCATGGTGGTTGCATGTGTGTCAGAGTAGAAATGTGTTCCATAAGGTTTTCAGTGGCTATAATCTTACAGCAGAACAACGGTAAGTGCTGAAATGTTGGCAGTTTCAACTCACCCAGCAACTCTGTTAGAGTAAGACATGGTGATTTGCTTCCATAAAGATAACAGCCAAGGAAACCCTATGGGGAGTTTCACTCTCTCATATGGGGTTGTTATTAGTTGAAATCAACTTGATGGGACCTAACGACAATCTTGCGGAAGCAGAATCAAAGCCTTTCTTGCTTTGGCCTGGTGGGTGGATTTGAACCACGAAGCTTTTAGTCAGCAGCTGAACACAAACTATCTGCACCACTCAGGGACATGAAAGTCTTTGACAACTTCAATCTTTTCCCCATTTATTGTGATGCTATTTACTAGTCTAGGATTTTTTCAAGGGAAAAAAAATAAAATTTCATTTATTTAGAAACGTTATCTGAGATTGTCCATGATTTAATATAATAGAATATATAAATGTTTTGTAAGACAAAAACATTGTTGTGATAGATTTAATTTGTTTTTCACAAAATTGTTGACCACAGAAATTATTTCAAGGCCATATAACTCCAAAGGAATTTGGCAATAGAAGAGGAAAACTTTAATATTAAATTGAATGGCCACCAAGGTCAAAATAGAGGCAGGTCCTTGCCGTCATCATCACAGATCCATTCTGATGAGAGATGAGATTTGTACGTGAACTAAAGAATGTTTTCCAGGATCTGTTCTGCAATTTACTGGCTATTGGAGCTCAGTCAAACCATCCAACTCTGCTGAACTTCCATTTTCCCATCTACCAAAAAAGAATATTCAACCAAGTATACAACAAAGTATGTTGTTTGGTGGAAGGAGCAAATTGGCCTACAAAAGAGAAGCACAGTACAAAGAAATGGCCAGGGGATGAAGATGGGAGTCATATCGTGCTTTTGAAATATCAATGAATTTAAGCCAGTTGTCAATCAGACAATGAGTACTCAAAAGTAAGGGACTACATCCAAGCTGCTTTGGTTGGCATCATGAGTAACTCTGAAGGCAAAAGTGTGGAGTTCATCCAAAGTGTGGAGTTAGTGCCTTGCAGCTATCCTAAACGGCATCTTTGAATAAATTCAAAAAAGTCACCACTTCTAGCCACATGTAGTTATTGACTACTTGTAATGTGCATACTTCAAATTGAGATGTATTAGAAGTATAAAATACACACCACATTTCAAAGACTTGATACAAAAAAAGAAAGAAAATCTCTCAATAATTTTTATATTAATTATAAGTTAAAATGATAATATAATGTATTGAGTTGAGTAAAATATAATATTAAAATAAATTTCACCTTTTTCTTTTTAAACATTGCTACTGCCTCGGAAACCCAAGGAGGGGTCGCTATGAGTCGGGGCCGACTCGACGGCACATAACAACAACAACAACAACTAGAAAAAGGAACTCTGGTAGCATAGTGCCTAAGGCACTTGATTGCTAACCAGAAGGCTGGCAGTTCAAACCCACCAGCCACTCCTCAGAAGGAAGGTTGGGCAATCTACTTCTGTAGTGATACTACCTCAGAAATCCAAGGAGGGGTCGCTATGAGTCGGGTCCAACTTGACAGCACCTAACAACAACAACAACAACAACTAGAAAATGTTAAATTTTACGTGTGACTTGCCTTATAATTTGCACAATACTGTTCTAGATACTTCAAATTCATTTGCCAGAAAAATTTTTCTAATAGACATAAAAACTATTAACGTTCAACTACATGACCGAATGGGTCTGCCCTGCCTTTGGGGGCTATTATATGGTCCCAATCTTTACCATGCTTACTTTGTTTGGTTCTTTAATAAGACTATGAATTAAAATCCCCCAAAATAAACAATCACTATTTGTCATTTGATGTTCCAGGCACATTCTAAGGGCTTTGTATGTGCTAACTCATTTCATCCTCACTAACTCAACTCACTGCCGTAGAGTTGGATCTGACTCATAGCGACCCCTTCTCCTTGGGTTTCTGAGGCAGTATCACTACGGAAGTAGAGCACCCAATCTTCCTTCCAAGGAGTGGCTGGTGGGTTTGAACCACCAGTCTTCTGGTTAGCAGTCAAATGCCTTAGGCACTATGCCACCAGAGCTCCCAACCATGCTTATATTTATGTAATACCTCCATTAAACACGAGGAACAGAATAGTGCAGTAAAACAATTTGTCTAAGGTTATATGGCAGAAGTGGAGCTAGGATTTGAACCCAGGCAGGAAAGACTCAAGAGCTCTCACTCTCCACCACTAGGTTATACTGTCTCTGCAGAATCACTGAAAAAGCTGAGTAACTGAACATAACAAACCAATCTTTTCCAGTGACCATGGAGACTAAAGGATCAACACAGAAATGATAGTCACAGTCCTCGTTAATATAAACGGCATTCTTGACTTGAATCCTGCCAAACTGATATGCGCAAAAGACTGAAAAGTGTTGTTAATTTTGGGAATATGGTAGTATGTCATCAGTAGTGCTTAAGGGATTTGACTACTAACCAGAAGGTTGGCGGTTCAAACCCACCAGCCACTCCTCGGAAGGAAGGTGGGACAATCTATTTCCATAGTGAAACCATCTCAGAAACCCAAGGAGGGGTCACTATGACTAGGATCTGACTCAACAGCAGTGAGTTTTTTGGTTTTTTTTTAATTCCGTTTGAACAGGTAGATATATGTCTTGGATGTAGAGTCCCCATTGAGGCTGTTTCCAAATCCTAAAAGGGCTTAAAAACTAAACATAACAGCTTTCTTCAGAAGAACCAGTAAGTCCGGCAGGGACAGGACACAAAGCACGTCACAGACAATTCCAGAGAGCCCGTGCTAAGGGTGACTGTGTGCTTCATCTCTCCTGTTCCCTCGGGCAGAGGACCTTCTCGCCAACAAGGCAAAGGGCTGATTCACATGCACACAGCCAAATAAAAGGATGACAGACGTTAACTGAGATGTTTCCACTCTTCTGCTAAACTAGTTCAGAAAATTGGCTACACAATAAATTATTCACATCCCCATCCCAAAATGACTGTGCTAGCTTTCTGCAGCATCTTCAAGCAGGGTGTTACAAGTATATTTCAGGCAAGGAAAAAGAAAAAAAACAAAAACAAAAAACGGACTGCCGTTTCATTGCTTCCCCAATGAAACCCTTCCCCATGCTCTAATAAATTCTTTTCCAAAACAAACCATGATTATACAGTTGATCATGACTGTCTCATTGGGGGCCATTTGTTTTGCTGTATTATGCAGCTGAAATTTTTTGGATGAGCAATTATTCTGGGTTTTTAAAAAATGAACAGATAGCAACAGAGTCTGCCTATTGAGCTGATTCTGCAAGTTAAAAAGCTCTCTGCACCATTCCAGCGGCTGTTTCACTGCCTTGTGGCAACATTCATTCACACCTTGGAGACAAAAAGGCATGTTTTTAATATATTTAAACACAGGCTAGGCGTGCAATCATCAGTCTGACCCAGTGAGATGAACCAAGGCTTGTGCTTGTGTTCAATCCTTTTATCTTGAGGATGTAATAGTCTGACATTACTGTGAGTATTAAAGCTATATTTCATTTCTTACACATGCTGCACCCTCTAGACATACAATACCAGCAAAACTATATTCAGTTCTCAAATTAATTCCCTTGCTTGATTATGGAAATTATTGTTTGCTTCTCAAGAGACAAATGAAACTTACGCTTTGAGGACAACCAGAAAGCTATATCCAATGCACATAATGCCCACCAGAAAATAGGAGAGTGGCAACCTGAAATTCATCCATCCAATTGTTCGTTGATTGTTATAATAGCCATAGAAGAGAACGGAATACTGTGCCAAGCCCTGAAATCCAACAACGAAGTCAGTTAGCAGATGCTCTGAAGAGCTATTAAAAATAAATAAATAAACTTTTAAGAGGAATAACAAAATGACATTAATTTTCAAACTTGGGTGATGGCTTTGACATGAGCCCTATTGTTTTGCTCCGTAGAACGAATGTTATGCTGCCACGTTGATTGGCAGATTTTTGGTTTATTTGAAATTCAGTGACTTCTAAGTAGACCACATTTTTAACCAAATATAGGCTTGCTCAGCTGTGGAGTCATTACTGTGAAAGGTCCATTGATTTAAACATCAAAACACACTCCTTGGTGTCATTAGATTTTCAATTTTAATAGTTTGCTTACTATTGGGGAGGAGAATCTGAAACATATTTCTTCAAAGTGTTGTGGTAAGTTTCTATTTCCAATCACCTGAGCCATAATTACATCAAATCAAAAATGCCAAACCCACAGTCATCAGTTCAACTCAAACTTATGGTGATCCTATAGGATAGAGTAGAACTGTCCCACAGGGTTTCCAAGGCTGAAAATCTTTACAGAACCAGACTGCCACATCTTTCTCCCACAGACAGCTGGCAGGTTTGAACCACTGATCATTTGGTTGGCAGTTGAGAGTTTTAACCACTGCACCACCAGAGATCACTTATTGTATCTGTTCTCCTTAAACCACAGAGGCTGAGCCTCTGAACACACTTAGTAAAAATGAGGTGCAGGTGAAGTGACATTGGAGACAATCTGCACAACCTTCTATTCCTCAAGCCTATTACGACATTCTCCCATAACCATCATGTTTATCTCTGCATTAAGTGTTCTTCCTAAAAATTATCTGCCAGCGTTGGAATTACGATCTCCCAAAGTCACCTCAGTAACCCCCTCTATATATGCAGGACATGGGCATATTCTGATGTTGCTCTCTTTACAATGTTCATCTTTTTATCTTTCTCCATTGAATGTATTTTTCACTCTCAGTGTTGAAGCCTTATTTCCATATTACTACATATCCACATGCCCATCTTCTCTCTGACATCCTCTCTTTGGCAATAAATTAAAATCATGAAGCTATCTGAAATGAGAAGATAATAACTTGCCAATCTGGGGCTTCCTCTTGTGATCAAGTGAGTTACCCTGAAGTCTTAAGAAGTCTAATTGGTTGCTTTTAATATCATTCATACCAAACCAGGGACTTTGAAGCCCACTACTGAAAAAAAGCAGGATAAAGAAGATTGGGAGTGAGGAAAAGGCAAGGAAGAAGTAGAAGGAGGAAGAGAAGGAAATGCCTGGATGCTAAGTCCCAGAGGAAGAATAAAAAGAAGTAACTTGGAGAACTGCCTTAAATTTCATGCCTCATTCAATTCAGAAACCAATGGAACCCTTGTGTGTGGGGGAGGGAAACTTGTTTTCAAATTCGGGAAAAAATTATTTTTAAGATTCTATAAAAACTAGCTGGAAAGATCTGCAGAAAATCTCAAAGATTGTCCTGAGCTTAACTAGAGATGGAATGGGATAAGAGGGGTGTAGGTAGAAACTGGGAGCTCTGGTGGCATAGTGCCTAAGGCATTTGACCACTAACCAGAAGGCTGGCAGTTCAAACCCACCAGCCAATTCTTGGAAGGAAGTTTGGGCAATCTATTTCCACAGTGATACTGCCTTGGAAACCCAAAGAGAGGTTGCTATGAGTTGGATCTGACTCCACGGCAGTGAGTTTGGTTTTGGTTTGAGTTTTAGGTAAAAACTGAAGCACTACACTTCTCTTCATTACACCTGGCTGTATCTGAATTTTCAGTTCAAGAAAGTGGGGGGGGGGATCCCTCAAATACAGGGAGCAGGTAGGCCAATTTTATGTCCAAGATAACAAATAGTCATGCATTGGCCAGCTGCCCAAGACCCAGAAATCATGCCAGCAGAATACTTATTGACAGGATTTCCCAACATTCAGTTCCATGATGTCTTCTTGTTTTACGTTCATATAGTTAAGGTCTCTGCATCTTCCTAGATATTTTAAATTCATTCTTGTTCTACCCTGTTTGGACCTTCAGGTGGGCCTACCTGTCTTACAGATCTCTTGCCTGATTTAATATCCATTTGCCCATAGAGAGATACCACATCCTTTAACATCAGTTTTTACAGTACTGAAGATGACATGTTGACCTCCAACTATCTTATCCTTTGTCTTATTTCTGATTGGCTCAAAAATTGGTTGAATAGGAGGAGTTGTTATCTATTATGCACCACCGTCCCCCTCCTTCTCCCCCCCCCACACAAAGAACCAAAAGCTACTATTGTTATACCCATTTTATAGATGAAGAAATTGAGCCTTAGAAAGATTAATGTGTTCAAGTTCAGGAAGCTAGTAAGTGACAGAGTCTGAACTTGAACTGGCTCAGTCTAATTCAAATCCCATATACTTAACCACTGTGTGATATTGCTTCTCTAGCGTTTTCCATTGCCTATATTTGTATTATGCTAGTTCCATACCTTTTCAGAAAAACAAGGAACATAAATTTTACCAATCCAGCATGCACATTTGACCTGTACCTCTGGATTGGTTCCTGGTTGCACCAGAGACACTTGGAAAGGATCACAGATGTCTCCCTTGAAAATATTTCAGAGGGCTTCATCTCCACATCCATAAATATTACAACTTGACATCTTGCTTTATAATTCATGATGACAACATTGGGATAAAAAATAACCCAAAAACAACATGAAGGAGAAAGTAGATATATAGTAAGTATCTGGTGAGCTTGTTAGGTTAACACGATAGCTACTGGGGCAGCTAGCTAACCGGATGTATGTACCATTAAACATATGCTCACTAGCTGGGATTTCATAAATATTAAATCACAACTGAAGGAGGTAAGGGTGTTGCTTTTCCTGGGACTCTAATTCTCTCAGAAAGACTTGCTCAGTTTGTATATTTGCTACATATACAGTTAAGTATTTAAATGAAAGAAGTACTCCTAAAGAGTATAATTTACAAAAGCTTTATCAAGTCCATCTTAGTACTGTATTGAAGGGTGGCTTTAAAAATGAGTTGAAAGGCTTAGAAGAGGATCACCCTCCATTTCCACCCAGTGGGTAAGTCACACTCCCTATCTTTCCCCTCCCCTTAAAACTACAATAGCAGACATCTGGAAATGACTAAAATAGCAATGACTCCTAACCTAGCCAAGGTTCTATTCAGTTTCCATGTCATTGCACTCTGCTTTCCCTGTGGGAGCTCTCTCTACCCCAAAATCTGTGACAGAGAAATCATAGTCAGAGCCAAGTTCCAAATGAGCACAGAAAATTTCTGTCCAACTCTGGGATTTCATGCTTGCACGCAGTCTATTAAAACTCTAATTTCTGTTATTATGCCAGAGACTGGTAGAGTCCAAAGTCACTGATAGATTTCCACAAGAATCAAGAAGTTTTTGATATGTGTTCATCAGGGATCATGAATGTAACTAGTTATATTCATGAATGTAACTAACGTTTCTCAAAACTTAATATTTGCCATGTATCGAATATAGAGAGAGAATGGATTATAGAGGACCCTAAAGAAAGAGGTCTGCATGCAAAATTCTGAATGTTAACAAACAGGAGTTCAGTTCCCCATTTAACTAACATGAAGTTTTAATGTATGTACCAATATAATATTATATCGTATGCCCTTGTAATGGAATATTACATTAGAATATATATTAAAACGTCATCTCTTTGGTGTTGCTCAGTATTACAAGCAAATTCTCATTGGGGAAGCAAAAGCTCTATCTTCAGAATGGTAAATGAGTTTTATTATCCTTACTATTCTATTTAATTTGTAGTAATTGTCAAAACAGAATTCCTAGGTGATGCAAACAGTTAATGCACTTGGTTGCTAATCAAAAGGTTGGACTTTCAGTTTTACCCAGAGGTGCCTCAGAAGAAAAGCCTGGTGACCGACTTGTGAAAATCAGCCGTTGAAACCCCCCTGGAGCACAGTTCTACTCTGACACACATGGGGTTGCCATGAGTCAGAATCAACTTGATGATAACTGGCTTTTTTATTAGCAAGACCATCTGGCAAAGTTCCCAAAGCCAGGCCCTCCAATATGGACTCTATTAGTAAGGAACCTGGTATTTTGGCTTCCATCTGTCTCTCTTTAAAAAAAAAAAAAAATTATTCAGAACTCAGGTGGGAGATAGTGTTTCTGTTTACTGGATCCCCTCAGATACTGCAACACTGAACCTTCCCTTCATTATGTCACCACGCACTTAGGACATATATCTGTTAGTTTGAAACTATCACACTGTGTGGCAATTATTTGTTTATACACCCAGTTCAGCCATAAGATGACTGTAAGCAGGGACTATGCATTATTAATCTTTGGATTCCCAGCATCTGACATTCCATTTATGTTTGTGCAATGGCTGAATGAACAAAGAAATTGTTTCTGAATATTGCTTCTGATGGTCATTTAACAATCCTCAGTTAGATTAAGTTCCTTCAGATTGTCATTTAAAACAGGCTTTTCTATTCTTCTGTTCCCTACTACCTGTTTTAATAAAACAGTAAATCATTCAAGACAGTAGCATGACAATAATAATCTTTTATTGGGAATTAAATGAATCAAAACACCAAAAGTATATGAGAAACACTAAAGCTGTCAAAACTTTAATTTTTTCTTCTGTCTAATTTCCTAAAACTCTTACAACATGAGGGAATCTCAGCGTTAAAAATGAGCTGGTATGTATGATTTCCTCCCATTTAGGAAAAATGTTTTTGGTTTCAAAAACAGTAGATTAACGGCATCATATTATGGGATTTTGTCGGCCGGCTGACTTCTGGACTGTACATATGCCCACTACTTCTTTAAAGTCATGCAGAATGACGCTTTGGTAATTGATACATGAGCTGAGAAGAGTGTGTTCATATATACACAGCTTGTACTAGGAACCAACTACCTTATTGTTATCTACTTCAAGAGGAGATTTTGAACAGCAACTAAAAAGAAAAAAGCAGAGAAAACATTGAAACTACTTGGGAAAATGAATTGCATTCAGGAACTCTCAATTCCTGTAGCATTGTTGTGGTTGTTGTTAGGTTGCCAATTCACAGCAACCCCATGTACAACAGAGCAAAACATTGCCCGATCCTGGCCCATCCTCACAATCACTGCTGTTCTTGAGCCCGTCATTGCAGCCACTGTGCCGGTCACTCTTGTTGAGGGTCTTCTCCTTTTACACTGAGCCTCTGCTTTACCAAGCATGATATCCTCCTGATGATACGACCGAAATATGACAGTTAAAATCGGGCCATTCTTGCTCCTAAAGAGCATTTTGGCTGTACTTCTCCCAAGATAGATTTGTTCATTCTTATGGCCAAAACCAAAGCTAAACCCACTGCTATCGAGTCGATTTCAACTCGTAGATAGCAGCCCTAAAGGACAGAGTAGAACTGCCCCATAGAGTTTCCAAAGCTGTAAATCTTCACAGAAGCAGTCTGAATCTTTCTCCCATGGAGCAGCTGGTGACCTTTTGTTTAGCAGCTGAATTCTTTAACCACCACTGCCACCAGAGCTCTGTTCTTCTATCAGTCCATGGCATATTCAATATTCTTTGCCAACACCACAATTCAAATGCATCAACTTTTCTGAAGTCTTCCTTATCGATTGTCATGCTTCCACATGCATATGAGACTACTGAAAATCAATGGCTTGGATCAGGCCGACCTTAGTCTTTAAAGTGGCACCTTTGCTCTTTAGCACTTCCTTTCTTTTTTGTTTGTTTGTTCGTTCCTTTCTTTTTAACTTTATATTGTGTCTTGGGTGAAAATTTACAGAACAAATTTATTTTCCGTTCAACAATTCATACATATTTTATTTTGTGATATTATTGCAATCCCCACAATGCTAAATGTCTCTTCCCACTTCTTTCCCTTTATCCTTTCCTATGAATTCCTGCATTCTGGCTTTCTTCCTAAGCAAATGCCACCCTCTGATCTCCTATGGCTGATTGTTTTAAGGAGTGCACGCCCCTGGTGTAATTGTTCACCTCATAGGACTGTCTATTCTTTGGCTGAAGGTTAAGCCATGGGAGTGAGTCCAATTTCAGTCCCCAAGGGTGACTAGGGGCCAGAGTCTCAGGAGTTTCAGCAGTCTCTATAAAACTGGTAAGCTTGGTCTTTTTTATGATTTTGAATTTTGTTCCTCATTTTTCTCCCACTCTATCCAAGATCTTCAATTTTGATCCCTTTCCTAGTATTTGTCAGTATTAGCCAGGTACCATCTAATTCTTCTGATCTCAGGGTCATCTACCTTGAGGTTCCCATGGTCCACTAGTCTCTGGGACTAATTGTTTACATGTGTCTGATTTTCTTTACTCTTCTTTGCTCCAGAAGAAAGATAAGAAACCAATAGTGGCATCTTACATGGCTGTTTGCATGCTTTTTTTTTTTTTTTTTATTTTTTT
>NW_006921592.1:4574412-4582078 GCF_000298275.1 Orycteropus afer afer | reverse complement strand
TAAACAAACATTCTCTTCCCCATTTAATGGATTTTGGGCCTTTGTCAAAGATCGGCTGGCTGTAGGTCGATGGATCTATATCTGGGTTCTCAATTCTGTTCCATTGGTCTATGTATCTGTCATTAAACCAATACCAGGCAGTTTTGACTACTATGGCTGTATAGTAGGTTTTGAGATCTGGTAATGTGAGACCTATGTTTGCAAGCTTTTAAGACCCACATAGCTACTCACCAAAGTAAGATGTAGAACAATATTTTTGTGTACTGTTTTGTGACAATTGGGCTTGATGTTCACCACGACCATGATCCTGAGCCCTCAGGCTCAGTGACATACTCCCTCCAGGTGTTTGGTTGTGGCTAAGAAGTGATCAGAACTTTGCTTCTTGTTCACTCTGTTATGTATATGGACATTTTTATAGCACATACAAATATATACATGGAAATAACATGTGTTAAACCTGTATATGGTTATGAGTATATTCTCATTCACCTACCCATGCTTGATCATTGTGCCTATCTGCCTATGTGTCCCCCCATAGAGTAATGTTTGTTATAACTGATAATGCAGTGTTGTGTATGTAATAATAGTTACATTGGTTATCTGTAGGTCTTGTGCACCTCCCCAAGTCTTCCTTTTCCTTAGTGATATTGCCCTGGTCAATCACTTTGGTATATTGACTTTCCCCTCACCCAAATCAATATGTGTCTTTTACCTACTAGCAATTTTCCCTCTCCTCCTTTCCCAATCCTGGTTACCAACAAAGAAAGTTTCTTTCCATGTATAAACATTTCCTTGACTTTTTATAATAGTGGTGTCATACAATATTTATCCTTCAGTGATTTATTTCACTCAGCTTAATGTCCTCAAAATTCATCCAGGTTATGCAGTGTTACATAAATTCTACATTATTCTTGAAAGTTGCATAGTATTTCATTGTGTGTATTTACCATATTTGGTTATCCATTCATCTGTTGATGGGCACTTTGTTTCTAGTTCTTTGCTATTGTGAATAGTGCTGTAATGAACATAGATATGCATATATCTAATCATGTCCTGGCTCTCACTTCTTTAGGATATGTACCTAGTAGTGGGATTGCTGAATCAAATGGCATTTCTATTTCCAACTTTTTAAGGAAGCACAATACCGTTTTCCACAGTGGTTGTGCCATTTTACAGTCTCATCAGCAATGTATGAGAGTTCTAATCTTTCCACATTCTCATCAGCATTTGTTATTTTCTGTCTTGTAGAACTTTTCTATTATTGTTGGGGTGAGGTGATATCTCATTGTTGTTTTGCTTGGCATGGCTGATGCTTTTGAGTTGTGGTGTTGACAAAAAATGCTGAAAGTACTGTGGACTGCCAGAAACAAGAACAAATCTGTCTTGAAAGAAGTGCAGCAGGAATGTTCCTTGGAAGTGAGAATAGCCAGACTTCGTCTCACCTACTTTGGTCATGTTGGGACCATTCCCTGGAGACGGATATCATGCTTGGTAAAGTGGAGGGTCAGCGAAGAAGGGGAAGACCCTTAATGGGACAGATTGACACAGTAGCTGCAAATATGGGCTCACTTATAGGAAGGACTGGGAGAATGTACAGCATTCTGTTGTATATAGGGTCGCTATGAGTCAGAGCTGACTCGACGGCACCTAACAACAACAATGGCTAATGATCATGAACATTTCTTCATGTCTTTGTTGGCTACCTAACTATCTTCTTTGGTGAAGTGTCTATTCATGTTCTTTGTGCATTTTTTATTGGATTATTTGTCTCTTTGTTATTGAGGTGTTGAAGTTTTCTATAAATTTTAGAGTAAGTCCTATGTCAGATATATCATTGCCAAATATTTTTTTTCCCAGTCTATAGGTTCTCCTTCTACTCTTTTTGTTTTTGTTTTTTTGTTATGCATAAGAATTTAATTTTTAGAACGTCCAAATCATATAGTTTATCTTCTGCTATTTGTGCATTTTTGGTTATGTTTGACAGTCTAGACCCCCTAAGTTTGCCCCTATTTTTTCTTTGATGAACTTTATAGTTTTAGGTTTTATATTTAGGTTTTTTAATCCATCTTGAGTTCATTTTTGTGTGTGATGTGAGGTATGGATCTTGTGATAATGGATATCCAGTTTTGCCAGCACCATTTGTTAATGAGACTCTCTTCCTCATTTAATTGGTTTTGTCACTTTGTCAAAGATCAGCTGTCCATAGGTGGATGGATATATTTTCAGATTCTCAATTTTGTTCCACTAGTCTATGTACTGTCATTGCACCGATATCAAACTGTTCTGACTATTTTGGCTATACAGTAGGTTTTCAGATCAGGAAATGTGACATCTCCTTTTTGTTCTTCCTCTTCAGTAGTACTTTGCTTAGCCAAAGTCTCTTTTCTTTCCATATAAAATTAGCAATTGGTTTTTCCATGTCCTTAAACAATGTTGATGGGATCTAGATCAGGATTGCGTTGACTCTATAGATTGCTTTGGGTAATACTGACATTTTCATGAAGTTTATTCTTCCAATCCATGTAGGTCTCTTATAGTTTCTTGTAGTAGTGTTTTATACTTTTCTTTGTCTAGGTCTTTTGTGTCCCTGGTAAGATAATTTTATATTTTTGGTAGCTATTATAAATGGTATTGTTCACTTTATATCCTTTTCAGAGATCTCTTTGCTGGTGTAGAGGAATCCAACTGATTTTTGTAGGTTGATCTTGTATCTTGCCACTGTGGTGAATCTTCCAATTATTACTAACAGTTTTCTTGCTGAGTCCCTGGGATATTCTATGTATAGGATTGTATCATCTGCAAATAGGGATAGTTTTACTTCTTCGCCAATTTGGATGACTTTGATTTGCCTTTCTTTCCTTATTACCCTGGCTACGACTTCCAATACAATGTTGAACAGAAGTCATGAGAGAGGACATTCTTGTCCAGTTGACTTTTGCAAGGAGAATGTTTCAGTCTCTCTCCATTAAGAATAACTTTGGCCGTTGGTTTTGCATATATGCCTTTATTATGTTGAGGAATTTCTCCTCTACTCTTATTTTACTGAGAGTTTTTATCAGGAATGGGTTTTGGATTTTATCAAATGTCTTTTCTGTATCAATTGATATGATAATATGATTATTTTCCTTTGTTTTATTTATGTTGATTGTTTCTCCTAATGTTGAACCATCCTTGCATACTGGGTATGAATCCCACTTGATCATAGCATATTATTTTTTTGATACAGTGTCTATTGGCTTTGTAGTTTACTGGCTAGATTAAAAAAAAAAAAAAAAAACAACTCACTTTTGTCAAGTCAGTTCTGACTCAAAGTGACCCCTCTTTGGGTTTCTGAGGCTTATCTCTATGGAAGCAGATTACCCAGTCTTTCTTCCGAAGAGCAGCTGGTGGGTTGAACCTTCTGGTTAGCAGTCAAACACCTTAGACACTACACCACCAGAGCTCCCATTGGATATGTAGTCCACTAGATACATAGTCTGACGGTTCAAACCCACCAGCCACTCCTCAGAAGGAAGGTTGGGCATTCCTACTTCCATAGTGATAATGCCTCGGAAACCCAAGGAGGGGTCGCTATGAGTCGAGGCCGACTCGATGGCAAATAACAACAACACAACAACAGATACATAGTCTATTGGCTTGGATTTTGTTGAAGATGTTTGTGTCTATATTTATAAGGAATATCGAAATGTAATTTTTCTTTTTAGTGGTGTCTTTGCCTGGTTTTGGTGTCAGTTACTGTTGCCTCATAGAAAGAATTTGGGAGCATTCCATCCTTTTCTATGTTCTGGAACAGTTTGAGAAGGATTGAGAAGCTCTTTGAATGTTTGGTAGAATTCTCCAGTGAAGCCATCTGGGCAAGGACGATTTTTTGGTTGGTATATAAATATTTTTTTTATGACCTGTTCAATTTCTTCTGTTGTTATGGGTCTGTTCAAAATTTCTACCTCAGTTTGTGTTAGTTTAGGTAAGTAGTGTGTTTCTAGAAATCTGTCCATTTTTTCTTGATTTTCAAATTCGTTAGAGTACAGTTCTTTCATCTCTCTCCTCTCTTCTCACTGTCGTTGAGTCAGACCCGACTCATAGCAACCCCTCCTTGAGTTTCCCAGGTGGTATCACTACAGAAGTAGATTTCGCAACCTTCTTTCTGAGGAGTGGCTGGTAGGTCAGAACCACCAGCTTTCTGGTTAGCAGTCAAATGCCTTAGGTACTACATCACCAGAGCTCCCCCACAGTTCTTCATAGTATCTTGATATAAACCTTTTCATTTCAGTTGGTACTCTTGTAGTGTTGCCCATTTTATCTCTTATTTGTGTTATTTGCATCTTTTCCTTTCTTAAATTTGCCAGTGTTTTGTTGATTTTCTTAATTTTTTCAAAAAACCAACTTCTAGTCTGATGGATTTTTTTCTATAATTTCCTGTTTTCATTCATTTCTGGTCAAATCTTTATTATTTGTTTTCTTCTGGTGGCTGTAGGCATTTTTGCTGTTCTTTTTCTAATTGTTGGAGATGCTGACTTAAAGTAATTTGGGCTCTTTCTTGGTTTTGATTGTGTGCATTTACTGCTATATATTGCTCGCTGAGCATTGCTTTTGCTGTGTCCCAAAGATTTTGGTATGGGTTTGCATTCTCGTTTGATTTAAGGAAGTTTTTAATGTCATTTTTTAAAGTTTATTGTATTATTCAGTTGCTTTTAAGGAGGGTGTTATTCAGTTCCCATGTCTTTGCTTTTTGTTCCTTGATATTTCTATTGTTGATTTCTAATTTTATAGTATTGTGACTTGAGAAGATGGTTTGCAGTATATCTGTATCTCTAAATATATTGAGGCATGCTTTGTGTCCTAATTTATGGTCTATTATGGAGAATGTTCTATGTGCCCCAGAAAAGAATGTATATTATGCTACTGTTGGATGAAGTACTCTGTATATGTCTATAAAGTCAAGTTGGATTATAAACTCAAGGTAGATTGTGCTGTTTAGTTCCTCTGTGCCTTTGTTGAGTTTCTTCCTAGTTCTTCTATCTTTCATCGAAAGTGGTGTAAAATAGTCTCTTACTCTCGCTCTGGAATTGTCTATTTCTCTTTTCAACTCTGTTAAAGTTTGATTTATGTATTTTCAGGCTTTTTCATTGGGTGCATAGATATTTATTATGGTTATGCCCTGTTGTTCGATTGGTCCTTCAATATTATATAATGTACTTTCTTGTCTTTTATGGTGTTTTTGTGTTAAAGTATATTTTGTCAGAAATTAATATTGCCACTTCTGCCATTTCTGATTGCCATTTGCTTGATTTTTCCCCCAACATTTGATTTTTAATCTGTTTTTGTCTTTGTGTCTAAAGTATGTCTCTTATAGACAGCAAAATGATGTTTTCTTACCATTTCTCCAACTGTCTGTCTCTTGATTGGTGTATTTACTCCATTTACATTCAACGTAATTATCAAAAGTATGAATTTAATGCTCTCATTTTGTTATTTGTGTGTATGCATGTGTGTGTGTGGTGTTGTTGATTTCTTTCTTCCATGTAATTTTCTGTGTTGAGCTTATTTTGTTTTTAATTTTTAAAATCATTTCCTTAATTGCTAATGTTTTTTCATTTGTAAAATATTTGTGCCTTGCTTTTTTTTTATTTTGATGAGAAAGTTTATTAATTTTCTTCATTGTTACCCTGTGATTTATTATTTTATTCTCAGTTTCTTCAATATTTAATACACTTACTTATCCTTCATTTTGAAGCTCAGGATTCCAGAATTATCTTCTGTATTTGTTTCAATTGGTTTCTCATTTCTTTGTTATATAAGTTCTGTGTAGCTTGTCTGACTATCCTACCTCATGCCAGAAGTCTTGCTCTTTAATACTTTAAAAAGATCTTTTACAATAGATTTGCCCTATGCAATCCATCATTTGATTTCTTGACTGCTGTTTCCATGGTCATTGATTGTGTATCCAAGTAAAATGAAATCTTTACAACATCAATCTTTTCTCCAATTATCATGATGTTGCTTACTGGTCTACTTGTAAAGATTTTTGTTTTCTTTTTCTTCAGTTGTAATCTATATCATAAGTTGCAGTCTTTCATATTCATCAGTAAGTACTTCAAATCTTCTTCACTTTCAGTGAGCAAGGTTGTGTCATCTGCATATTGCAGGTTGTTAATGGGTCTCTCTCCAATCTGATGCTGTGTTCTTCTTCATATAGTCCATCTTCTTGGATTATTTGGTCAGCATGCAGATTGAATAAGTGTGGTGCAAGGGTACAGCCTTGACACATGCTTTCCTGATTTTAAAACATGCAGTATCCCCTTGCTCTGTATGAATGACTGCCTGCTGGTCCTGCATGAACACAAGTAAGTGCTCTGGAATTTCCATTTTTCTCAATGTTGTCCATAATTTGTTACAATCCATAGAGTGAGATGCGTTTGCACAGTCAGTAAAATGCAGGTAAACATCTTTTTGGCATTCTTTGTTTCAGACAAGATCCATCTGACACCAGCAATGATATTCCTTATCCCACATCCTTTTCTGAATCCAGCTTGAATTTGTGGCAATTCCCCATTGATATACTGCTGAAACCATTTTTTAATTATTTCCAGCAAAATTTTACTTGCATGTGATATTGATAATATTGTTTGATAATTTCCTCATTCTGTTGGATAACTTTTCTTTGGAATTGGCTCAAATATCTCTTCTAGTCAATTGGCCAAGTAGCCATGCTCCAACTTTCTTGGTATAGATGAGTGAGTACTTCCAGTGTTGCATTCGTTCATTGAAACAGTTCCATGGGTATTCTATCAATTCCTGGAGCTTTGTTTTTCACCAGTTCCTTCAGTGTAGCTTGGACTTCTTCCTTCAGTACCATTGGTTCTTGATCATGTGCCATCTCCTGAAATGGTTGAATGTTGACCAATTCTTTTTTTGGCATGGTCACTCTGTGTATTCCTTCCATTTTCTTTTGTTATTTCCTGCATCATTCAATATTTTGCCCATAAAAAAATCATTTAATATTGCAACTCAAGGCTTGAATTTTTTCTGCAGGTCATTCAACTTTGGTTTTCTTCATCTTTGGCTTTTATTGGTGAGTAAACATTTGAATAATAGGAGTATTAGCTGGTCTTCTTTGTGGGCATATGGATGTTATTCTACCACTGATAGCACTGTATTTGAGCATGTGGCTTGCAATGTTCTTTTTTTACAATGAATGTAATGTCATTCCTCTTTAAATTGTCATTCCCAGCATAATACATCATATGATTGTCCAATTCAAAATACCCAACACCAATCCCTTTCAACTCACTAATCCCTTGTGCATCAATCTTTATGTGTTGCATTTCATTTTGACAACTCCAATTTTCCTACATTAATACTTTGTACATTCCATGTTCAAATGAATGTTTGCAGCTGTTTCTTCTCATTTTGAGGTGTGCCACTAAGCAAATGAGGGTCCCAGAAGCTTTACTCCCTCCACTCCATTAAAGTTCACTTTACTTTGAGAAGGCAGTTTTCACACAGTTGTGTTTTGAGTGCCTTCCAACTTAAAGGGCTCATGTTCCGGCACTATATCAGATAATTTTCACAGCTATTCCTAAGGTTTTCTACAACTAATATTTTGAGACATGGACTACCTCTTTCTTCTTCCTACGTTGTCTTATTCTGGAAGCTCAGCTGAAAC
>NW_006921592.1:4553309-4574312 GCF_000298275.1 Orycteropus afer afer | reverse complement strand
GACTCTGCTGATATTTGAAATACAGGTGGCATATCTTCCAGCATCACAGCAACATGAAAGCCACTACAGTATGACAAATGGACAGATGAGTTGTGGTATGAGTAGCATACCTGTTCTTAATTGTGATAAATATATATGTAACAAAACATATACCATTACAACATTTTTTGCATGTACACGTCAGTGACATTACTTACATCTCTCATGTTTTTCAATTATCACCATTATTAATTTCCAAATTTTTCCATCACCCTTAACAGAAATGCAGTGTCCTTAAGCAATGAATCCTTTTCCTCCTCCATCCTGCACCTGGTAACCACTAATAAATACTGGTTTCAATACACTTGCCTATTCTGCTCCTAATCTTATCGTGGTGTATTTTCATGAGACCTGAAATGATTAATCTCTGAAATAAAAGATCCCTGCAAATAAGGGTGAATTTTAACTAATACACTTCTAAGAAGAAAGTTGTATTATTCCATATGTGAATCACAAAAATTATCTCTCCTAAATGTGGCCAGTGCAAAAAGAGATGGTAGAACTTAAGAAAGCTGAGATGTTCTCAACAGGAAACACCCTTCCTTTGGAAGAGCATTATTTGAAGGAGCTGCTGATGCTGCTTAAATGAACAAATAAACTACTGCTTGTTAACATTCAGAATGTCTATGATAAGACTCCTCTGAGGTCAGATTATAGGCCTTAAGGAAAGGATGTGGCCAAAATCTGCAAGGCAGAAAAAATAGGCTTAGAATGAAATGACTGAGTAAGGCAAGAAATTTGACATTGATGTCAGCCAGATTTTAGTTTAAATTTCTTTTCTTCCCCTAATTATCTGTGCTGTCTTTAGCAAATTAACTAAACCTCAAATGCAAAAAGATCAATAATCTCCAACTTGAAGGGTTATTATGAAGATAAATTTTAAAATATGTGCCTTTTTAACACATAATAACTATTAACTCCCTCCCATTCCATAATCTCTCTTACCTAGGATGACCAGCAGAAAAGAGAAGACAAAATGGACCCACAATTTATTCATATGCAATATACAAGATGTTTTCAAGTTGAAAGTTGCATAACTCCCTTTATTCACAACTCATATTGTTACTCATATGATCTCACCCTCTGATATCAACTCAAGCTCTTTCCAAATTCCAGTCAGTTCCTCCCTCTCTCTCCTTTACAAGAATATCAAAACTGGTTGCACAGTCTCCTGTCCATCATTCAAACATCATTCTTGTGTCTCCAGGTATCTTGCCAAGAAAGATACCCTCTTTTTACAGTCTTAAACTCATTCTCCTAATTATATCGATCATAACCACACCATCTCTGCCAATTTGATCCATGGCATACATATTGTTGTTGTTGTTAAGTGCCGTCGAGTCATTTCCGACTCATAGTGACCCCATGCACAGCAGAACGAAACACTGCCCGATCCCACGCCAACCCCACAATCCCTGCTATACTTGAGCTCATCACTGCAGCCACTGTATCAATCCATCTCGTTGAAGGCCTCCCCCTCTTTCGTCGACCCTCCACCCTACCAAGCATGACATCCTTCTCCAGGGAATGGTCCCTCCTTACAACATGACCAAAATAGGTGAGACGAAGTCTGGCCATTCTTGCTTCCAAGGAGCATTCTGGCTGCACTTCCTCCAGGACAGATCTGTTAGACATTTCTTCAGGAGCTCTGGTAGCATAGTGCCTAAGGCACTTGACTGCTAACCAGAGGCTAGTGGTTCAAACCCACCAACCACTCCTCAGAAGGAAGGTTGGGCAATCTACTTCAGTAGTGATACCACCTCAGAAACCCAAGGAGGGGTCACTATGAGTTGGGTACGACTCGACGGCACATAACAACACCACCACCACCAATTTCTTCCAGTTTTAATAAAATAAATTTCCCTGTTGGTCAATAAGATGTATTACTAGGTGTTTTAGTTAAGGTTTTGTGTCAGCTTGGCTGGGCCTGGTTTTGAGTGGCTCGGCAGCTGGATGTAGTTATCCACCATGATGACACTGGTAATCAACTCCATGGTAGAATCTACTATGAGCAGCTCAGTAGCTGACTTAGGAATGTGATCTACTTCCAGTATATGAGAAGACACTTTGAGAAAGGTCTTGAGGTTTTGGCACATCTAGATCCTATATTTGGCTGAATCTTCATCTCAGTGGCCTGTCATGTTGTCTGCTGATCTTGGGACTACTAATGGATTTGAATTAGTGGCCTACTATATTGCTCGATAATCTTGAGACTATGACATTTTACTTGTCAACCTTGGGTTTTGTCAACCCCAGCAGCCAGTAGCCGCTGGAGTTAAAACATGCCTCCAGCTTTAGTGGGCCAGCAGTAAGAGGCAGAGCTGAAGTCCAAGGTTGAGGGGTCTTCACCCAGCCCCTAGAGCTGCCACTTTGATTTCAGACTTCTAGCCTCCTAAACTGCAAGAGAATAAACCCCTGTTTGTAAAGCCATCTATTTGTGGTATTTTCTGTTAGAGTGTCACTAGAGAACCAACACATCAGGCCAAAAAATCAGAGGGCCAAAAATATGGTGGTTTGTAAATGGTAAAGAACTCTGGTGTCATAGCGGATAAGGCACTTAGGTGCTAATCAGAAGGTCAAACTCACCAGCTGCTTCACTGAAGGAAGATGGGGTGATCTACTTCCATAAAGATTTCCAGCCTCAGAAACCCAACAGGGGTCACTATGAGTCAGAATTGACTTGATGGCTTTTTGTTGTTGTTATGTACCATCGAGTTGGACCTGACTCATAGAAACCCCTTCTTGAGTTTCTGAGGTGGTATCACTAAGGAAGTAGATTGCCCAGCCTTCCTTTCAAAGAGTGGCTGGTGGGTTTGAACCATCAGCCTTCTGGTTAGTAGTCAAGTGCCTTAGGCACTATGCTACCAGAGCTCCCTGACTTGATGGCAGTGAGCTGTAAATTGTAAATTGTGCCTTTGAGAAGCCATAAGATTGACTGACATTGCATATATATATATATAATATCAAATAGTACTTGTTCGCTATTAATTTAAAGGGTATTTAGATGTGTTGTAATACATAATGCTTATAAAAGACAGAGCACTGAGCTTCCGCATTGTGGGGTGGGTCTCCAAAGTTCTCAGATGATGTTCTGTATGGCTTCTCACAATTTCTACTACCTCAATACCGAAGATCTCTGACCCTTCCCATCCTACATGTTCCTCTACCACAAGAGGTCATGCTTGCACTTATTTTACAGAGCTTTATAAATGCAGCTTTTTCATTTTCAGCTGCTCTTCACCTGCATCTATATGGAGTGGCTTGGCTAAACTGGCACATTAACCTTCTGAGATGCAATAAACCAACCCAAGACCCAGTTAGACGGTTCAGGCCCCAAGCCCTCTCTTCCCTAGGCCTGAATTATGTCTTTTTCTTCTAATTTCTCTGACCTTTCTGAACGTGAATAATTCTGCATCTCCAGGGAGCTCCAGGACTTTTGGACAAAGGCTTCCTCTGTGGTGCCATGATAGACAAAATACAGAGAGGGCTGTCTACTTAGACCCGTTTTAAATGCAGCACGAGCATAGCTGTGCTGTCATTGTTTCCTTAAGACATTCATCTAGATCTCAAAGAGGAGCCCAAGGGGTTTCAGAATTTCAGAGTGAGGGAAAATCCATTCTCCCACCAACACAGCTGGGTGAAGATACTTACATTGAAGTCATAAAGCACACCGAAGTTTGCTGCAGACGCCTCTTCAGCTCTAGGAACTGTTTTCCTAGGTAAACTGCCATATGGCAAACCCCAGAGGTACTGTATGGAGAAGCAAAAAAAAAAGAAGTTAACAATTGAAAATAAAGTCTGAACTACACATGAAATCACAAATGGTTTTGTTTAAAAGCACTTCTGAAGCTTTTTCATGGGAACTTTGTAGGCTTCCATGTGGGGTCCCATTTTCTGGGCATCAACTAGTGAAAACAGAATTAAGATCAAAGAGAATGCTAAGAACCCTATATTCCAAGTTAAGCAGACCACCAGCAGTAGGGGTCAACCACATTCCACTGAAGGCTTGCTGAGAGGTCCTACTACCCACCACCAGCTCCAAAGTGGTCCAACTTAGGGAAGGTCTGGAAAAAAGAGAGATGACCTTTCAGAGGACTATCCAGCCACTGCCGTCAAGTTGATTCCAACTCACTGAGAAACTATAGGTCAGAGTAGAACTGCCGGGTAGGGTTTCCAAGGCTATAAATCTTTAAGGAAGCAGACTGCCACATATTTCTCCCACAGGGTGGCTGGTGGGTTCAAACTGCTAAGTTTGGGTTAGCAGCTGAGAGCTTTGACCACTGAGCTACCAAGATTCCTTTCAAGAGACTACATACAGTGCTCAAGAAAATTATCTTATTTATATGTTCGTACAAGAATACCCCTTAGGGCTGGGAGTGGAGCCTATTTTCTTTGTAATGTCAAGGAGAGAGGACTCAAGAGAACCAGTCATAATTTGAGGGTGCCAGCAAGGTGGGAATATGATGCCTGGTTAGGATGTCTGCTTCACCACTAATTCAAGTTTGCTGCCCTGAACTTGTGCTGACTAAGAAAGAAGCCTATAGGGGAAATTTGTTTGGGGAAGCAGCCAGGCAGTGAAGGGCCAAAAAAAGGGTCATAGCCAAATGCCTTTGTAAGAACTGGAAAAAGCACCCCTCGACCCTCTGCCATGAGTCAGAATCAACTCAACAGCAACTAATGGGACCCTCAGGTTGGGCATATGGCTTGTTAAACAGATGTTACTCCTTCCATGAGGGTGGGGATGGAGAATGAAAGCAGTTGAAGCCAGGGTACAGAGCTGACTAGGTGCAGGCTGGATTTCAGCCCCTATTCACTCCCTCCACTCAAGCTGCATGACCTTACAGGGCAGCCCTTTGGGCCCTTAAGTACCCTGGGACTAAACAAATAGAAGATAGGCTTTGCACATACTTTCAAACCCCAAAGTTGGGAGCAATAGAGAACAGAGGAGAATAGGGTCTCAGGCTTGTCCAGTGGCTTGGAATAAAAAGGACATCTGCCTCAAAGGAACGCTGGGTGAAGCTGTTGGGTAAAGGGAGCTGAACAATGTAGTCTTTTTTATGAGACGGCAACCATCCCTAGCCTCTGGTGGTTCTGTAAAGTCACAATGCAGAGTTTCCTACTCCACTTATTCTCTTTATGGAATTGGTAGTCATTGACAAGAAAATAGGATGCCCCTCAGGACCCAACATCATTCTGTAAAAAAGTATCCAAAATCAATATGCTTCCTAGCTCTAGGAATACATCCAATGTAATACATATTAGCTCCATCCATGATATATTAGACATTCTGCAATTTCATATGATCCAAATGAATTAGCCAAAACTTTTAATTTCTTCCATATGGAGGCAGCATGGTGTGAGGGGGAAAAAGTAAATGTAATGGGATAAAATTCAATTTATACCCTGTTTCTGGCACTACACAATGTCTTTGTGGCTGGGTGATGGAATGGAGGAGTTTCAGGTTTCTTGAGAGAGATAAGCAGGAACAAAGCTGAGGCTAGTTTAAATAAGTGAAATATATACATTTTGCTGTCTCACATAAAACTTTTCACTGAGAAGATAGACTACAGACCATCCTCTATGAGCCAAGTAACCTTAGAAACTCCAGAATTATCTGAGATGTTATAGGACTAGTGAATTAGAATGCAAAATCTTGAGAGAAAAGATTGAATCATGGCTCCTAGTCCCACATCAGCTTTTTAAAAAATAATAATAATAATAATACAATTAAATAAGAAGAACATCTCATCTGAGACATTAGGTAAGTCATTTCTAAAATGAGGGAATGAAACTTTCAGAGTTTACCTCACAATTTTCTTGTGAGGCTTAATAAGTAGAAGATGTGAACGTGTTTTACACTATTAAAAGCTAAAACTGGTTATGAATACTCACTTCCATCCAGTTGGATCTGACTCATAGTGACCCCTCCTTGGGTTCCCAAAGTGGTATTACTACAGAAGTACATTGCCCAACCTTCCTTCTGAGGAGTGGCTGGTGGGTTTGAACCTCCAGCCTTCTGGTTAGTAGTCAAATGCCTTAGGGATGTGACCTTAATATTACTATTATGCTGTTTGGGAGGCTTAATGCAGAAACTGGTACTGATTTGAAGCTATGAGGACAAAGAGTCACTTAAAAAAATCCATTTTTGATATTTTGCTCTAATGAACAAATTGGCTCTGACATCCTGGTACCTGAAAAGGTCATGTGTAAGTTAAGCCTAATCCATCTTCTGTATGGTAGGGATCCAAAGAGTCCAAGTGACTTGTCTTCATGTGGGTGAAGACCCCAAACCTGCTCTTGTTTTTTTGGCTTTAGTCCATACTTTTCCCCCATCAGCTCAGAGCTTTGCCTTCTTACTCAGTCTGAATCCATGATCTGCATTACCACCCTCTCTGACTTTGGTGCCAAAACGCCCCACCCAATCCCTACCCTACTGGGGTATGCTTGTGTGTGTTTTGGGCATCTTACTGGTTGTATAGTGTCTAAGACATTTGACTGTTAACCAGAAGGCTGACAGTTCAAACCCACCAGTCACTCCTCGGAAGGAAGATTGGGCAATCTACTTCTGTAGAAATACTACCTCAGAAACCCAAGGAGGGGTCACTATGAGTCGGAAAATGACTCAACGGCAATGAGTTTGATTTAATTTTTTTGGACTTTTTTTATATCTTGGGGGAAATTTGCTTAAATGTGTGTTTATTTACTACAGAAAACCTGGATGCTTTGAATTGCATTAAGAAGCATTTCTTCTAAAGCAAACTTGGTAATATAAATAAGTCCAGATCACAAGGTGTCAAAGCCTTCCTCTTGAGCAATGGTACGTAACATTTTGGCACGGGTCTTACATGAACAATCTGGTAAAAGCCACAAACCCTCACCACATAAAAATGCATCTTTAAGAACACATACAACGTTTTATATGTGATATCAAGAGGCTCACACACCCTTTGAAGCAGGAATTAAGCCCTTGGATCCATGGGCATTATATTAACCAAACCAATTGCTATAAATTGAACTCTGACTCATGACCAGCTCTTGTGTGTCAGAGTAGAACTGTGCTCCCTAAGATTTTCAGTGAGTAATTTTTCAGAAGTAAATCATCAAGCTTTTATTTTGAGGTAGCTCTGGATGACTTGAACTTCTAACCTTTTGATTAGCAGCTGAGTACAATACTATTTATACTAACCAAGAACTCTAACCTACATATTCATATTTACCTATATCTATACACTGACGGTTCAAACCTACCAGCCACTCCTTGGAAGGAAGATGCGGCAATCTACTTTCATAGTGATACTGACTCGGCAACCCAAGGAGGGGTCGCTATGAGTCGGGTCTGACTCGACGGCACATAAACAACAACAATACACGGGTGTGAGTTGCTTAATGTCCATTTAGAAAACATCTAACCTCACATATATCTGTGGTCCAATAAGTTTAAAAAAATGGAAAGCACCTCTTCTTTTGTTTATTATTTCCCCCTAAAGGTTTTAAAGACCACAAACCCAGACTCTTGCAGCACTGGACCATAGATGGGATAGAGGCAGGTGAGGCAGAGGACATGGGCATGGGTGCACACTCAGGCTGTGTCCAATGGACAAGCAGAGAGCAGTTAAGGGGGCTGGGAGGCCTGGCTGCTCCTGTTGCTCAGGTAGGTGGGAGAGTGGGGGACACTGGGTGCATTCCACTCCCTCCTCACTCAGTTCCTCTCACTCCCCACTCCTTCCATTGCCCTTTCAGCCGCTGCCACTGACACATCCATTTCTCTGGGTTCCAACAGCAACTCTAGCAGCAGCAGTTGCAATAAAGACAACTGGAAGAGGGTTCACATAGGTGTTAATATAATGTTCCACAACATCCAAATCATATATTGTGAATGCTATGTGACACTTACCTCTATATATACACAAAAACCAAACATGTTGCTGTCAAATCAATTCCAACTAATGGTGACCCTATAGGACAGAGTAGAACTGCTCCACAGGGTTTGCAAGGCTGTAATCTTTACAGAAGCAGACCATCACATCTTTTTCCCATGGAGCTTCTGGTGGGTTCCAACTACAACCTTTTGGTTAACCAAACAAGTGCTTAAACACTGTACAACCAGGGGTATGTGTATACTGTATAATACTATGATTTTAAGAGGTGAATGTAGCAAATTTGTCTTACTCTTATATAAGACCAAAGGGCTCTTCTAGGAGAGTGGTCACATGAGAAACCTGTTTTCTAAACCAGAAGAAGTCAGACTCACCTCTGGCAACATAATGAGGCTGAACGTCAGGACAAAAAGAACCATATTTACCCCATACATCCATCTTAAGAAGAGGAAATAGGAGGCCACTGATGATCCAAACTGACCTATTAAGAAGAAAATATAAAGGTTGAAACCAAAAAACAAATCAAACCCACTGCCATCGAGCAAATTCCAACTCACAGCATTTGGTTTCTGAGGCAATAAATCTTTACAGAAGTAAATTGCCCTGTTCTCCTCCCACAGAGTGGCTGGTGGAGTTAACTGCCAACCTTCTGAATAGCCATCAAGTGCCTAAGGCACTGGACCACCAGAGCTCATAGAAAGGTGGAAAACCCAAAAAACCAGACCCACTGCCATCAAGTCAATTCTGACTCATAGCAACCTCCATTGGATTTCCGAGGTGGTAAATCTTTATGGAAGTAGATTGCTCAGTCTTGCTTCCATGGAGTGGCTGGTGGGTTTGAACCACCAATATTCTGGTTAGCAGTCAGATGCCTTAGGCATTGTGCTACCAGATTACATAAAGGTTGAAGGGGGGTGGTCAAAACAAAACAAAAGCTCTGTTTTAGTGGCCCTCCAAAATAAATCTACTCATTGCTAAACTGTTTCCTGTGTATATAGATGTGTGTGTAGAACATTTGTGATCTACCCTTCAGAGTCTATATAAGGAGGGGCTTTAGATTAGCAGCTACTACTGCTCTCCAAAGAGGCTATTTTATTCCTTGAATTAATACAAGTAAATGAGCAAATATACATAAAGTGGTTACAACAGTGCCAGGAAATCCATTATGGTTATAATTATAATTATAGTTCTTCTCCCTTTTCCTCAAGTAAATAATGTTCTTCTCAAAAGGGTTCATCATATCTCTAAAGGAGCTCTGATGACATAGTGCCTAAGGTATTTATTTGACTGCTAACCAGATGGTTGGCAGGTCAAAACCCAGCAGCCACTCCACAGAAGGAAGATGGGGAAATCTACTTGCCTAGAGATTTACCACTTCAGAAACCAACTCACTATGAGTAGGAATCAGCTCAATGTCAGTGAGTTTGATTTTGTAGTGGAAGCTTACCCTACCTATTGCCTTTGCTGTTTCCTCTCATTTATGCTATTCTACAAGTACAGTGGAGAAGTGGAAGTTCATTCATTCACTCCACACATTTTTACCAAGCATCTTCTGCTAGCATTATTTTAGATGCTCACAGAAATGTCACAGACACACTCCTATCCCTAATACAATGTACATTTTACTGAAGTGTGGGAACAATAACAATTACACAAGAAAATAGCAGAATAGTAGCCAAACAGGTCCTACAGGGAAAAAGGTGAAGTATTGAGAGGGGTTTCTTTAGATAGGTTTATTGAGAGAGGTACAGTCATGCACTGCATAACATCCATTCTCACAGCATCCAATCACATATACATCCACGGTCCCACAATATTATAATAGAGTTCAGAAATCTCGATAGGAAATGGGATATAGCAAATGCAACATCTTTCCACATGTAACACATATATCTCATGTCTATTATATACAAAAAGATTGCACTGCCAGGCATATAATAGTACATATGTAACCTATAATACATGTTTTGATAGCTATAATAAATGTCTAGGTTACTGACTTATTTATGTTTTGTGCTGTACTTTCTATCTAAAGTTTATTGTATAACAGGGTATGCTTCAACTTGTAGGCAGCAGCAACCAATATCATATATTACACATCTCTTGAGTGTTGTAGCATGATTTCTTTGTTTAATGGTCTTTCGAAAACATTACCTTGAAGTGTGTAATGGCTCCCAAATGCAGCAAAACCAGTGTTAGTGATAGCAGCACCAAGAGGCAAAGGAGAAGTATTTATTTTGAAGTGAAACAAGTTTAAGTAACAGAAAGGTGGAAAATCAGTGAATTCTATTGCTCATGATTTAGGCATGTCACACTCAACAATCATGATGATCCTCAAAAGCACTGAAAAATTCTCCAAGCTGTTAAAGGATCAGCTCCACTGAAAGCTAAAAGGTTCGCAAAAGTTGGAGAGGGACCTATGGAGAAATTACTAATGATGTGGATTGAGGACTAAACACAAAAGCAAATCACTCTCCGAATGTTGATGATCACTGCTAAAGCACAAAGTATTCTCCAGATGCTTAAATAAAAAGCAGGACCAGATTACTATATGGTGTTTGCACAACATCCAAATCACATAATATCCTATTTCACCTATTGTATCATTGATATTAAGCAATGCGTGGCTGTAACAGAGAAGATGATATTTGAGCAGAGACCCGAAGATAGAGAAGAGGTAGCAAGACTCAGAGGTCTGAAGAGCATCTCAGCAGAGGACAAAGGAGGACAAAAGTCCTGACAAATGCAAGAGCTTAGGGCAATTGAGGAACAAAAGAAGGCCTATGTAGTTGGAGAGGAGCTCTGGTAGCATAGTGCCTAAGGCACTTGACTGCTAACCAGAAGACTGGTGGTTCAAACCCACCAGCCACTTCTTGGAAGGAAGATTGGACAATCTACTTCTGTAGAGATACTGCCTCGGAAACCCAAGGAGGGGTTGCTATGCATTGGGGCAGACTCGACGGCACACAACAACAACAACATGTAGCTGGAGTACAATGAATTAGGGAAAATGGTGACAAATGAGGATGAAGGAGCCCAAAGTCACTTTGTACAGGGCCTTTTAAGGTAAAAAGGAGGATCTTACTCTAAACATGATGAGAGGTCATTGATGAGTAATAAAAACATCACTTTGTGGGATTGTATTGGGAAAGAATTGGCAAGAATAATTCTATCAACTCCAGTACCAAAATAATGATGAGTAAAGTGATCTAATTCTTATTGACTGAAAAAAAAAAGGAGGAAAAAAAAAAGAAGAAAAAGAAGGCTTTAAGCAGTGAATGGAAGAGGAATTAAAAACAGGAGTTAGAAGTCTCTGGTTAAGAATTCTCTGATGAACAAAAGCCAAAGACTTTTTGATTATCATTTTAGATTGGGGGTCAAGTTACTAGCTTTCCCAATTTTCATTTTCTGTTGTTCAAAGGGAAAAAAAAAAAAGAGCAGCCTCAGCCATTCCTTACTTCAGCACCTTTGTCTTGTCTCATTCTGCCACGTTTCCAGTGATCAGTGGTTTTCTTGGACTCTCAGACATTGAAATATTGCCAGTGGTAAAACATTATTACCAGGATAGAGAGGCTCATGGGAAGCAAATCCTAGCCTCTATTTTCTAAGACGAGACTGACCTCCTATGAAAGTAATACCTCTGTTTTAGAACTAAGTCTAGTCTTTAGATACCATCTTACTCATGCCCATAACACAGTGTCAGGTTTTGTTTTGTTTTGTTTCCAGAAATTTAAAATGAGGTCAATCTGTAAATGGACTTTTTCAAGAAATTAATTATTTTGAAGTCTGGAAATTTCTTTTTCTTTAATCTCAAAAGAGAGACCTGAATCTATGTCACCTTGTATAGAGGTGTAGAATTCTACAATATGTGTAAGAGCATTTGGTTTTGACAGACATGCACGCCGACTGCGGTAGCCAGAAGCACTGGCCGGTGTGTAGAAACACTAAAGCACATGCACCCATCATGGGACATCTGATCATCCACCTGGCTCCCCGTGATTCCATATCATTTCATCGTTGTTATCTAGGTTCTCTAGTAACGACTAACCGGAGACTACCTCAGCCAGTTTTCACTCATCATGTTTTATTGAGGGTTGAGCACAATGGATGACCAGCTTGTTAGTTATTACAATTACTCATTTACTGGAGAAGCTCCGTATCTAGGTATTGTTCCTTGGAAACACGCCCACAAGACTCTCTGGTATAGGGTCCCAAGCACAGAACACTGACTTTTCCTTCCTCCCTTCTCACATTCCTTTTCTTCTTTCCTCCTTCCCTCCCTCCCTCCTTCTCACATTCCTTTTCTTCTTTCCTCCTTCCCTCCCTCCTTTACTCCCTCCCTCTCTCTTTCCTACATTTCTTCATTCCTGCATTTCTTCCAGTTTTTGCAGTTTTACTCTTTTTACTACCTAGACCCACATTCTCCCAGCCCCAATTCACAACCTCTGGGAATTTAATTCCTCAGGCATAGGATAGCAGCCACTCCTCGGAAGGAAGGTTGGGCAATCTCCTTCCGTAGTGATACTGCCCGGAAACCCAAGGAGGGGTCGCTATGAGTCGGGTCCGACTCGACGGCACAGAACAACAACAAGGATATAAATATACCTAAACCCATAAGAGGCAATCAGTATTTGACTGAACCAAGATTTTATTGACAATAATAGTAAACATTTAATGAATCTTTATTTCAGACACCTATTTGACCTCTGTGTATTAACACTTAATAATCATCCAACACTTATGATATAGGAATTACTGTTGACTTCTTTTACAGAAACTATGACTCAGATTCACTTGCTCAAGATCCATGTGTAGTAAACGATGGAGTCAGGATTCAAAGCCAGGCAGTCTTGCTCTACAGGTATTTGATTCCGAATCTAGACCTCTCTTAACTACAATGCTGTTATCGCCTTTCAGACAGAATTGATAACTAAGTTGAATCAAGATATTAAATATATATATATATATATGTATAAGAAATATGCAATGAATATGTATGTGTAAAAGAACAATTATAGATAATATCCATCAATCCTTTAGGACAGTTAAATTCACAAATTTGGATAACCAAAAAACACCAAACTCACTGCCATTGAGTCACTTTCAACTCCTAGCGACCTCCACTGGGTTTCCAAGGCTGTAAATCTTTACAGAAGCAGATGGCCCCATCTTCCTCCTGCAGAGCAGCTGGTAGGTTTGAGCCACAGACCTTCTGGTTAGCAGCCAAATGCCTTATCCACTACAGCCACTAATTTATGTTTTTTAAAAATAATGTTTAACTGTATTGAAATATATATGCATGTATGTATTAAACAAAACATTTACCATTTCAGTCATTTTTCTTTTTTAATTTGACTAATGCTATTTTCATGGTAAATTAGTAAGATGACATCTTTAGCATATGAGAAAATGAGACCTTACACTTATATATATTTTTCTTCTGAAATGTCTTGTGTTTCTTTTAAGTTAGAGTTAAAGTTTCTTTCTCCCTCTGTTCATTTAGTATTGAGACAAAGTAATTTGTAGTCTGTCATCATGTATAATTTCCTCTTCAACAGAAGAATAGTAAGACAAGCAGATAAATATGAGAATTTCTAAATAGGAATATACCCATTAAATAATGGGAACTCTGGTAGCGTAGTGCCTAAGGCACTTGACTGCTAACCAGAAGGCTGGTGGATCAAACCCACCAGCCACTCCTCGGAAGGAAGGTTGGGCAATCTACTTCCATAGTGATACTGCCTTGGAAACCCAAGGAGGGGGTCGCTATGAGTCGGGTCCAACTCGACAGCACAGAACAACAACACAATAACGACATGAGTATAACATGAAATGCCATTACATTAGGCTGGGATATGATGCACAGTTTCTTTCAAACGGGTCAAGTGATATGGAACAAAATATGACAAATTCAGTTTCTATATTCTGGAGCCCTTAGGCCAGCAGAGAAGCATGATGTTTAAACCCTATGCTTATTGTTGCCTGTTTACCTTCGGAAGCTATTTCCAGTCTGAAAAGAGGTTGGTCACATCATTTATTTATTTATTTATTTATTTATTTATTTATTTATTTATTTATTTATTTATGGTATAATTTACATTGAGGACCCCCTGGGTGATGCAGACAGTTTATGTGCTCACTGTTAACTGAAAGGTTGCTGGTTCAAGCCCACCCAGAGGTGCTTCAAAAGAAAGGCCTGGCAATCTTCTTCCAAAAACCAGCCATTGACAACTCTGTGGAGCAAGGTCTACTCTCACACACATGGAGTCGTCATGAGTTGGAATTGCCTTGATGGCAACTGGTAATTCACATTAAGGAGCAAGTAGATTTTAATTCTGAGAAACATTGGGAATCTCCAGCTTGAATGACATTCATGGTTTGAATAGTAACCCTAGTGTCGCAGTGGGTATACCTTATATTTCTAGGGGTAAAACTATGCAGTTTCTTCAGCAAAATAAGAAATGCAATGTGGCTAATAAGATGTGTCCCTGTAGGCCACTCTGGGGTTTTAGACATGGCTCCTTTATAAGTTTATTAAAACCCAAAATACCAACTGCTGTCAAGTCTATTCCAATGCATGTTGTTGTTGTTGTTGTTATTTGCTGTCGAGTCAGCCCGACTCACAGTGACCCCTCCTTGGGTTTCCAAGGCAGTATTACTAGAGAAGTAGGATTGCCCAACCTTCCTTCCGAGGAGTGGCTGGTGGGTTTGAACCGCCAGCCTTCTGGTTAGCAGTCAAGTGCCTTAGGCACTATGCTACCAGAGCTTAGAGACTCTAAAGGACAAAACAGAATTGCCCCCTAGGGTTGCCAAGGCTGTAAATCTTTACAGAAGCAGATTGCTACATCCTCCTCCCATGGAGTAGCTAATGGGTATGAACCGCTGAGGTTTTTAGTTAGCAGGTGAGCACTTTAACCACTGTGCCACTAAGACTCCTTTCATAAAGTTAGCATGACAGTAAAACCCCATGATATTCCTATGTAATGTACAACTTCACAGCATCTCTCTGTGAAAAATATTGTCAAATCTATTTTCATCAACAACAAAAATTTGGAGGTCATGGAAGTGAGTATCTGGTTCACACTAGTAAAGGGACTATTGGAATCAAATGGCATCATGGAAACAGTATGAGTTTTAGACTCTGACCGAGTTCTACTGTTGATTCTGCCAATTATTGCACAGAGCTTTGTGGAAACCCAGTGCAGAGTGGTAATTTGGTATTCCTTTAAAACTTCATTTAAAAATATATATATATTTATATATTGCTATTTATTTAGAGATTGAGCCATATGTGAGGACAAGAGAGATTAGAAGTCTCATGGGAGTAAAGCTCAGCCTCTCCTCTATTAAGCATGCCATCATCATAACCATCACCATGATTTATTTGCTTATATTTCATGATCTGTATTCTCTGCCCACCCCACCCAGCTGCATATTCCAACATTTGGATGTAAGCTCAATGAGAACATGATCCTTACTCATCTTTGTCAGTGCTGCATCCCAAATGCCTAGAAACATGCCTAGTATGTTACAGACACTCAATGAGTATTTGTTCAATTAATCATTCAATCAATCTGAGCTTATTCTGAACATTAAATGAGATATTCTATGTTAGATGATCCTGCCTTTCAGAAGAAATAATGCTCCAAATGTGTTAGCATTATTTTACAAACTACGACAAATATACTTCTAAAAATGAAGGGGGAAGAAGTATATAGAGAGTTAGAGCCTATAGGTTTTTGTATATGGCTGTATTTTTTATTTTTAACTATATTTCAATGAGGTAGGATTGGGAGAATAACTATCAAGAAGTTTGTAACTACCCACAGTTTGTTAGACTAATGGAGTCCTCTTTAGCAAAACATATTAAAAAAGAAAGAAGCTTATCAAATCTTCCTTAAAGTAAAAAATAGCATGCCACAACTATTTCTAGGAAAGCTATTTAATCACATATTTAAAGTAGGAAGCCTAATGCATATAGTGCAGGAACATTGAAAATTAATTAAAATGATGTTTGTAGGGTATCTGCCTCATGGTGGCACTCAATAAATGGTGGCATGGTTATTGTTATTAGAATAGAAAACAAGACTCAATTCTCCCCCAAGTGAGGCAAACCACCACTAAAAGTAAAATCTAGACAACCTAGCTTAATGATAAGTTACAAAATGGAAGAAAAAATAAGTCACATTTGCTTGAATAGTCTAGTTTGGCTGTTCCAAGTTTACTGGGGGAAGAGGGGAGGAGGAAATAACTAAGGTATTATTGAATAGCTCTCAATCTGTTGTTCCCACTGAGACACTCACACTAGATGTTGGTCATATGTGTAAGTCATTCCTGTGTGCAATTTCTGGCAACAGAAACAACTCCATCTGTGTCTATCACACTCAAAACGAGCTATTGTAACATGAGTGAGCATGGCATTATTATTGGGATAGGCTGGATTCTGTTCTAGTGAACTTTAAAAACATATAATTTGCAAATGTATGTATTTCAACCATCATTAACTACAAAGGTTTGGGGATATATCTCACAATTGACCAAGATTCAACCCTATCATTTTATAAATAAGTAGACTGAGGACTAAAGGGATTAAATGATTGGCTCAAAGTCAAACAGCTAATTTGTGGCAAAGCAAGCACTAAATTCAAATTATTTCTAAACAAAATGTGTCAGGATCTTAATGGCCTTCTATTCCTCAATGCTGTCAAGTTACCATATTTCAGTTGATGAGATTTCATAATCTCTATTATTTTTAAGTATCTGAATTCTTTCTTCTATGTCCTAGAATAGTAGACATTCAGAGAGTTTGTTCATGTTTAGTTTTATGCAACACAGATTTATTGAGTGCCAAACATATTCTAGGCCCAGGGATAGAGAACTGAACAAAATACAATCCCTTCCTTCATGTTGATTGAGAGACATGGACATAAATTAAAATTAAATTTTATCAAAAAGTGAAAAACTTATATTATTAAAAATATAATATCTCATGATTTTAATAAATGCTACAATAAAAATAAAAGTGAGCTGGCACAGAGACTATATGGGAAGATTTGTAATTAATGAGTTAATGTATTTTAAATCATTTCTATTTAATAATGAGAGACAAAATTAGAAGGGATAGTCACTCCTTAAACTTGCCCAATCATGCCAGTGAAATACCCATCAGCTGGGTCATCTCCCTATGGAGCCTCCATTTTAATTATGCAACTTCACATCCAACCAGCAGGAAAACCTGCTTTGTGAGCTGGAGATGTGTGGAGGGAAGTCAGGTCCTAGTCACAGCCCATAGAAATCAGAGTATGGCCAGATTATGCTCAAATGTTTTTAAAGAGTATCTAATTTTTAATAACCTTTTAAAATTCTTTATTATCTTTTAATAATCTTCATTCTTTATTATTTCTTTAAATAATTTACTATTATGTTTATAATGTTTTTAGTTTGTTTATTTGCCTTGTTCTAAAGAGCCCTGGTGGTGTAGTGGTTAAAGCTTGACTACTAACTAAGAAGTTCAGTGGTTTGAGCCTATCAGCCACTCTGCAGGAGGAAGATGTAGTAGTCTATTTCCATAAAAATTCACTGCTTTGAAAACCCTGTGGGGCAGTTCTATTCTGTCCTATAGGGTTGCAATTAGTTGGATCAACTCAATGGCAGTGAGTGGTTTAGTTTGGCCTTATTTTTTATTAGGTATATTATCCAGCTTTATTTATTTACTATGAATATTACACAAATTGAAAGCACAATATGAAGATTCAAACAGCAATTTTCTGTTTGATTATTGCTTATTCTACTTCACAGGTTTGAAAATGAGGCTCTAAGACTTCCTCACTCTTTTTGGAACTGTGTTTTGATTATTGGCTAACCTTCATGTGAGTATGTATTTTCAATGCCATGTTCATTGCCAAAAAAACTTGCCTTTTCGATGATATGACTTAATGTTGTGAACAACATGATTTCCCTGTGTAAGAGAGAAAACAAGTTCAAAATAAAAACATTTTCAAGTTTAACCAAGAAAGTGAGAATGAAACCAGAGCTATGATTGTTAATTGCTAGCAAATACCTTCACAGTGTACAAAGGAGGAATAAAACCTGTGGTTGACTTGTTTGTTTGCTTTGTTTTCAATCATTCCAATAATCCAGAGACTGAGAGAGACATTTGACAAATTTACAAAATATATAACTAGAACAATTGCCCCCATCTAATGAGATCTAATGAACACTTACTTTCAATTGCCTTAATTTTATTTTCCCATGGGATACAAGCAGCTTTGAAGTTCTCAAAATCACGGAGAAATTTTGCCCATTTCTGAAAAAGAAGCCATGTATAATGGTAAAGTTCAACTCTTGGTTCGTCAAGATGTTTATCTCCCACTCTCCCCTTAAAACATCACAAAGTTCTGGGCTTGGAAAGATATTTATAACATAAAGTACTGCTTTCTGAAAAAAAGACAAAGCATATATTTTACTTATCTCCTTGTAGACAGACCTACCCACTGTAGTAGTTGTTGTTATGTGCCATTCGTTAATTCAGACCTGACTCATAGTGACCCCACCTTGGGTTTCCGAGGCAGTATCACTATGGAAGTAGATTGACCTACCCCCTAGACCAATATAATTTTAAAAATGTTTACTAACCCTTTACTTTATAGGCAATATGCTGACCAGTGAAAAAGATCTGTTTATCCTATCAACCCAAAGAGATCAGGGACTAAGTTAGTGCTTAATAACGTGATTGGCACATAGTATGCCCTTAATTGGGAGCTCTGGTGGCATAGTGCCTAAGACATTTGACTGCTAACCAGAGGGCTGGCAGTTCAAACCCACCAGCCCCTCCTCAGAAAGAAGGTTGGGCAATCTAGTTCTGTAGTGATATGCCTCGAAAACCCAAGGAGGAGTCGCTGTGAGTTGGATTCTACTCCATGGCAGTGAGTTTGGTTTTTTTTTTTTTTTGGTTTTTTTTTTGGTTTTTGGTATGCCCTTAATTAATACTTGTTGGATAAATGAATTAATGAAATATGACTATGATATAGTCCCTGCCTAGTGTGCTAGAATAGACTATATATAAACAGATGATACAGTGTGGTAAATGATATGACACAGGACACTTCATTTTAGAAGTAAAAAGGAGAGGCAGAGCAGTCAGCTAAATGAAAAGACATGATGTCACAGGAAGAGAAAGGAAAAAGTCATAAATTGGTTTTATGGAAGATCTTCCATTTCATCCATAGTCAAGTGACCCACACTAAAGAATGGGAATGGGGCATATCATTTTTCATATCCAAAAATTATGCTGGAGTAAGGTGTGAGCCTTATCAGTATGAAACAAGTTAAAAGGATTACCCAAATCTAGAAACATCCCAAATGTTCATTTACCATAGGATGAAACAATTAATTGTGGTATCTTCATACAATGTAATGCAACACATCAATAAGATGAACTATAAATATTCCCAAGAGCAAGGATGTATCTCATGAACATGATATCAAGAATCCAGGCTGGAAAAAAAAAGCAAGTACTATATGATTTAATTTATTTAAATTTTAAAAATAGGCAGAGCTAATCTATGGTACTGGAAGGCAAAGTTTCTCTTTTGGAGGAGAGCTAGTGACTGCAAGGGTATAGGAGGTTGTGTCTTGAATTCTGATCATGTTCTATTTCTCAATCTGGGTGGAAGATACACCAGAGTATTTATAAAAATTCATTACGATATATAATTGTGGTTTGTGTACTTACTGAATGCATATGTCAACAAAATTTTCATTTAAAGTAATGCAAATTCCTTTGATTCCAGAAACAACTAGAACATCACAGGGGAGGAGACCTATTATCTCCTATGGATACAGACAGAAAAATTCTCAAAAAAGTACTAGTAAACCAAATCCAGCAGCATATAGAAAACATTGTATGTCATGATCAAGTGAAATTTGTCCCAAGAATGCAAGGTTAGTTTAACACACAAAAATTAATTAATGTAATATAACATATCAACAGAATAAAGGACACAAACCACATAATAAGTTCAATAAATTAAGAAAAAGGGTTTGACAAAATCCAACATCCTGAATGCTTTCTTCCTGAAGTAAGAAACTAGACAATGACATCTACTTTTGCCACATCTATGAGATACTGTGCTGGAAGTTCTAGCAAGGATAATTAGTCAATAATAATAAGTAAAAAGTCATCTAAGTCATCTACATTGTAACAAAAATGCAACCACTGCCATGGAGTTGGACCCGACTCATAGCAACCACTCCTTGGGTTTCTGAGGTGGTATCACTACAGAAGTAGATTGCCCAACCTTCCTTCCAAGAAGAAGTAAAATTATATCTGTTTGCATATAACACTATTTTGTATATAGGAAATCCAAAAGAATCCACTAAAAGAAAAAAAAAATATATTAGAACAAATAAATGAGTACAGCAAGATTGCAGGATATAAGATAAATGTACAGAATTCAATTACATTTTTTTTCATTAACAATAAACAATGTGAAAATAGCATTAAGAAAGCATTCAATTTATAATAACCAAAATTGAATACAAAAAATTGCAAAATTTGTACTCCAAAAACTACAAGACATTGTTGAAAGAAGTTAAAGAAGATCTAAATAAATGGAAAAACATGCCCTATTCATGGATTGGAAGATTTGATAATGATAAGTGACTATTAATGGGCAAGGAGTTTCTTTGTATGGTAATGAAACTGTTATAAAATAAGATTGTGATGAAGATTGCATAACTCTGTTATGCATTGAAAACATTGAAGATCATTGATTTGTCTGTTTTAATTTCTGAGTGAATCGTATGGTACGTATGATATTTAAAGTTGTGTGTCAACTTGGCTGGGCCATAATTCTAAATGGTTTAGCAATTATGATGTACTCATCACCCACGAGATCCATTTCTTCTGTGGATCAGGATTCTGTTGTGCTGCCTATAACTAGCAAGGTAAGCACGGGCGTAGCACAGAGTAGCAGGCCGGAAGAGCAGGAGAAAAGGGTAAAACCCAGGAAGCCAAAGAGAAGAGCAATCAGCTGAAGGGATTAGGTGAGGAGGGGAAACTCAGGCCCGCCCAGAGTAGCAGGCC
>NW_006921592.1:4551576-4552419 GCF_000298275.1 Orycteropus afer afer | reverse complement strand
TGTAGGAACAACAAGGCCCTTACCCCCCTGTAGTGAAGAGTCAACGCTCACAGCAGGTTGAAGCGGGAAAGCAAAAGGTTTATTGAGTATTGATACCCAAGGAGACAGAGAGAATCACTTATTTATAATGTCTGTCTTTTTGAGCAAAGGGGTAAATATGATTATATAGAGAGATGGGAAGAGGCTTGAAGATCCTTTGGACTGCCAGGAATGTCTTTGTTCTTCTCTTCTCTGGTTACTCTGGACTCAGCATCCCTCTTCCCAGGGTCATCTTGCTTCACAGGCTACGGTTCTCAGCCAAAACCAGTCATGGGAGAGGGTTATGCTTAGAAGAATGTATAACTGAAAACAACAAACCTGAAGAACTTAGTGTCCATAGATGGCTAGTCTATTTACTTAAAAGAAAGCAAAAAGGAGGGGAAATAGCAAGCTCTCACTGTGATTAATGTCTACTTTAATCATGCCTGCTAATCTGTTAAAGTTCTGCAATTATCAGTGAGGGGCCCTTCCACCTTCTACTTCAGCCTTCCACACTATGAACAGCCAATTAGTTGAGATGGAGTTCCCTCAGGGTGTGCCCTGCTTCCCATATATACATAGATGGACAACCTGGGAAAGTTCTCCAGCTTTCTGCTGGATCTGGATGCTGCCTCTGGCTCATCATCATCTCCAGTTCCTGGACTTGAACCAGTGGCCTGCCATATTGCCTGCTGAAGCTGGGATGGTTGCCTTCACAGCCTGTGAGCCAACAATCTGACATTTTACCTGTTAGTCTTGGGTCAACAGCCTCTAAAGCCAGTAGCATGCTATATTGCCTGCTGATCTTGGGTTTGTCTGCCCTTT
>NW_006921592.1:4549220-4551261 GCF_000298275.1 Orycteropus afer afer | reverse complement strand
TTCCTCCTCGGAAGGAAGGTTAGGCAATTTACTTCCGTAGTGATACTTCCTCGGAAACCCAAGGAGGGGATGCTATGAGTTGGATCTGACTCTGGCAGTAAGCTTGCTTGATTTTTATATGGATACATGCTTTAGTGGTTTTGCTTCTCTAGAGGACCCAATCTAACACACACCATCAGTGTATCAATTAGCTACTACTTTGAAACAAAACATTCTACAATGTAGTTGAAGCATTTCTTTTTGCAAATGAATCTGTGAATGAGTTAGGTGGTTCTTCTGGTCATGCCTGTGGTTACTTATGCATCTAGAATCAGTCTTGAGTCAGAAACAGGGAGGATTAAGGCATTGGAGGGCCCTAAACACTGATAATCTGTGGTGCTCTCTCATCTGATTACTCACGCATTTGAATGGGATGTATGAGTTTTATGTGTGTATATGTATTATACGTATCATTGTACATACATTATATATTATATTATATATATATATATATATATATATATATCTTTATATATATCTCCATTCACTCTACAAATATTTAGGATCAATATTCTGGACACTATTATTAACTTCAGGGTGTGTTGCATATAAAATATGTCTTTAAGGAGCTTATAGACAAAGGGATATGTGGAGAGAAATTATATAATATGGGGTAGAAAGTAATAAGAATAAGCATGGGAAGTCTGTGGGAATTGCTGTGGGAATTTTAGAGGAATGAGGTGGCTCCATGCTCAAAGGAAGGAGAGTTACTTGTAAAACTTTGAAAAGATGGATAAAGTGTGCAGTGTCAGAAAAGAGGATTCCAGGTTGAAACACTACAAAAGCAAATGTAACCTTGTTTGTACTGTTAAGTAGTCATGAAACAGTTAAGAAGAAAGTTTCTGTGAACTGGCCAGTGCATATGTTTCCACTCCAGCTTCTGCACCAGAATGCTTTATTTTCCTCCAGGTGATTGTTTTGCCCCCTCCAAGAACCAATTTTTGGTCCATTGATGGTATTATCACCCTTGTTATGAATAAATGATCTAAAGGTTTTTATTTTTCCACCTTAGAGCACAGAAATCTATAAAGCCCCTTTCACCAGAGAGAAATGCATTTATGTAGAATGTGGGCATTTAGATGTGGACATTTTAGAGGAAAATTTTGAGACAATATTAAGAGAGAATGTTCAATAAGAACTGTATGACAGTCCTTTTTCCTATATTTCAAATGATTCCATAAGAAGAAGCAATAGAAATAGATAAAAATGTAGTTGATGAAGTTTAGATATTGCAAGACACTAGAAAACATAACAGAGAGCTTGTGAACTCTGAATTTAGCAGAGAATCTCTGAAGGCATCCCACAAGAATGAAAACTCAAATGCTCACAAAAACCAAGCAGGGAACCTGTGTTAGCAACGCAACCTGGATAGGTGTAGGGACTGTGAGTGATGGAAACCATGCACCCCATCTAATGGTGACACCTGGCTGCTCAGTTGTAGCTCACGACTGCCAAGTAGGGATATTGGCCCATTATTGGCAGCTCTTTTATTGTTTCAAGAAAGAGCAGAAATCCAGCTTTTTATTTTGAAATCTCTTGTTTTTTTAAATGTTGGGAAGTAATGAATAAATAAACACAGTGTAAAACAAATGCCATCCTTAGAGCAATTCTAACAGTGAACCACCCAGATTAGCATGTTGTTGTTATGTGCCATCGAGTTGGCCCGGACTCATAGCAACCTCTCCTTGGGTTTCTGAGGCAATATCATTATGGAAGTCGTGGCAGTATCACTACAGAAGTAGATTGCCGAACTTTCCTTCTGAGGAGTGGCTGGTGGGTTTGAACCGCCAGCCTTCTGGTTAGCAGTCAAATGCCTTAGGTACTATGCTACCAGAACTCTTCCTATTAGCATAGATAACAGAAAACCAAGGCTGTGGTGCAAATGATTAACATGTTTAGCTGCTAACCAAATGGTAGACATTCAAATCCACCCAAAGGCACCTCAGAAGAAAGGCCTGGTGATCTACTTCTGAAAAATCAGCCATTGAAAACCCTATGGAGC
>NW_006921592.1:4523815-4524342 GCF_000298275.1 Orycteropus afer afer | reverse complement strand
TCCTTTTTATGATTTTGTGTTTTGTTCCTCATTTTTCTCCACTCTATCCAGTATCTCCAATTTTGATTCCTTTCTGAGAGGTTGTCAGTGATAGCTGGGAACCATCTAGTTCTTCCAGTCTCAGGTTGACATTCCTGTGGTCCACTAGCCCCTTAGACTAACTGTTTCTATGTGTCTTTGATTTTCTTCAATCTTCCTTGCTCCAAAGAAGGAGAGACCAATAGTTGCATCTTAGATGGTCTCTTGCAAGTTTTTAAGATCCCAGTTGTTAATCACCAACACAGAATGCAGAACAATGTTTTTATGTAGCATGTTATGCCAATTGAGCTTGATATCCCGAGCCCACAGGCCCAGCAACTCACTCCCTTTTAAGGTGTTTGGCTGTGGCTAAAATGTTACTGTAACTTTGCCCCTGTTAGCTCATAATTGTCCCTGTAACATAAGCTTAATCAAAGAGCATTACTAATTGGCCAAAGCACTTGACTGCTAACCAGAAGGCTGGCGGTTCAAACCTACCAGCCACTCCT
>NW_006921592.1:4493894-4523715 GCF_000298275.1 Orycteropus afer afer | reverse complement strand
CTTCTGTAGTGATACTGCCTCGGAAACCCAAGGAGGGGTCGCTATGAGTCGGGGCCGACTCGACGGCACATAACAACAACAACAACAACAACAATGTGGTGCTGGGGCAGAACTGCTGATTGTTAAATTTCAGGAGTTTTGTAATCTGGTTCTTAAACTGTTGATAGATTGAGATTGGTCATAGTGAGAATATTCACTATGGAAATTGGCAAACAGCATAAACCCAGGTTTTGACTAGCACACTCCTGTCCTTTACTCTCCTATACATCAAAACTTAAAGGGTTCCAGTCATATTAATGATTTTCTTACCTCAGAGATAAGTGTACAACAAAAATAGAAATCACCATTAACATTGTCACCCACATAAACTAAAACTCACTGCCGTTGAGTCAGATCCGACTCATAGCGACCCCTCCTTGGGGTTTCCAAGGCAGTATAACTATGGAAGTAGATTGCATACCTTTCCTTCTGAGGAGTGGCTGGTGGGTTTGAACCGCCAACCTTCTGGTTAGCAGTCAAATGCCCTAGGCACTACGCCACCAGAGCTCCCTGTCACCCACATAGGAAACATTAATTGAATGCCTACTATGTATGGGGCACTATGTTAGGCTCAAAGGAAATAAAGGCTATCATACACATTTCTGTCATGGAGAGTTTATAATCTGAGGGGACGGTGACTTACTTATAATTTTTTAAATGCAACACAAAGTAGTATAGCAAAATAACCACATGAATGATAGAGAGAGTACTTTCTACAGGAGTTGGTAGAGAGAAAAGACAACACTTTTGTAAAGAAAGAGAACTCAGGCCTGGAAGAAGCACAGGGCATAGAGAAGTGGAGATGAGACTGGAATGAAGTGAGAAAAAAGGTACCCAGCCTAGGAAAGAAATAAATTCATTTCACTGGAAAGCATGGTTCAAAGGAGAAGTAGTGTGGCACAATAGTAGTAGTGTGGCACAATAGAAAAAGCATGAGTTTCTAGGGATGGACACGCTTGGATTTGAATCTTCACCTTAACAGTTATTAGCTGCTTGAAATAACTTGACCTCCGTCAATCTCAGTGTTCCCGTCTGTAAAATGAGGATCATAACTTCCCCTTTCAAGTGAAATAACTTCCACTTTCAAGGTTTTTATCATGATTAAATTAATTAAGATGCAACATCTCCTTCCACAGCATCTGACACATAGAAGACACATAAAAAAATCTATCATTTGGAGATATTTTTGTCCATCTCTAAAACCTCATGGTCATCATCAATAACTAATGAGGGATCTCCTGGGAAAGGGAGCTATCAGGTTGTGGAGCACACTACATTTTTAAGCAAAAGCTTGTAAACTTTGTTCAATTGTTACTAGGGAAACATTGCAGAGATCTGAACATTGAGATGACACGTCCAAAATGGTATTTGAGAACACTTTCATTATAATACGTGAACACTAACTTTGGAGTTACATAGCCTTGAGTTCTGTAATGTGAGCTTGCTATATTATTTGAGATCATTCAATTCTTTTATTGGGATGGATGGAACTAACAAGAAGTCTTAAGCATAGATAATAAGTAAGCAGGTAAGCTACTGTCTCATAATATGTGAGTGAATCTCATATGCAGGGCTAACTTCATGGGCCTTGACCTATACTGTCCCATAGGACTCTACACTCAGAAGGAATCTGTCCTTGATTTAATGTCCTTCAGTTGTCATCCTGAAATTCTTAGTAATCAATATTCTTAACCATATTTTAATAAAGATCTCACATTTTTATTATTTATTAGGTCTTGCAAATTATGTAACTCATCCATAGGATGTAAGCAGAGCTAATAAGTAAATTGTAGCATGTAAATGTGGGCATAATTTATAAGATGTGTTAAACATAGATGGTTAGTTAGTAATCTATAATATATACCAAAGAAAAATAGAAAATATTATGAACACACACGAATATCACAGTTTAAAGGAGATGGAAAACCAACCAAGTCATAATCCTGTTATTTTGCAGCTTTGAGCTGCTCAGTTGGCCACCCACTTGGCAGCTCCAAAAGACAACTCCCAAAAACATTGGGTCAGAGTGCTACAAAGGTCAGAATTTAAAGCTGTTAGTATGAGAGTTAAACAAACATTTCTATTATAAAAATGAATAATATTAAAATGCCTCCTACCCAAGAGCCTGTTCCATGTAAAATTATACTTAGATTATAATTTTTATACTCCTAATTTGTAGACTCAGAAAATGTTAGAACTAGCCCCTCACCAAAATAAGCTGCTTTAAATACCTAGTTAAGTGATATTTTTATTTTTTCTTATTTAAATAATCACAGATCTACTCTTTCTTCAAATGAGAACTCTCTATGGAAGTACACTGGGTAGAAGAAAAGAACAGGAGGTCTCCTCTGGTTGAAGCTGGTGGTGTGGCCTGGCAGCACTTCTTTGTAGCTCTGCTTCTCTTGTCCCAAAGGAATTTCCCCAAACCACTTGAACTTTGAGGACAGTAATTTGAAAACCGTGGGCCAGCATCCAATCCCTTCGCTTTATAAATAAATAACTTGGAGCCTGAAGAGGTTAGGTTAGGGTAGAGCTTGGACTAGAATCCAAGACTTTTAAATTTCTGTCCCAAACCTATTCCACTATAACAAAATAGGCCATCCATTGCTTATTTATGTTTAGTTATGAAGGCTTTTAATCTACCACATATATTCTGATATAGTTATAGGTCATAGGTTTTAGGATTCAGGATAAGTAGTTAGTACTTTCCACCAGGTGTTTTATCTCCCCTGGAATGTCTACTACCCTCTTATCAGTAAGGAAGACCTAACTATCCAACTTCTGAAGAAAACCTACGGACATTTGAAAACATATTATTCTTAATATTATCACTTTCAGATAATTTTAAGTTATATTACTAACATAAAATAGAAATTAATTTACATTCAAACAATTGGAAAATACACCACTAATCCCTCTTTTCTATCCCTTTCCCAAAGTATATATTCTCACCTTTTTAACGAACCATCCACAGAGATAGTATCCTGCTTTATTAAGTTCACTGTTTCTCAGAGTTGGAGACTGAGGCTCTCAACCCTAACTGAATAGCAATGACTATTAGAGTAAAAAATAAAAATGTACATTCTTGGTCCTGGATCAGACACTTCTGCCCCTCCTCCCAAGATTCTTATTCAATAGGCTCAGGGCCACACAATGTGTGAAACTGTATTAACATACAGTAAAACGTACTTCAAGGAACATTGTTCCACAGTGACAGTGGAACTGATACTAAACCCTAAGGAAGTGGTTCCCTTTCAACCATATATTGCTAAATCTGCTGCCCTAAAAATGTTGCCTTCCAGTTCTTAAGTCATGTTTTGAGAGTCCATAAGGATTTGTAACCAATTCCTAGGGTTCCTTGAGTATGTAGTGGGTGGGTATTAACTGCCTGTTTTAGACATATTTTGACACTAAGCTCTAAGGATGCTCATTTTATTCCTTAAAAAAATAATGAGGGAACTACTTCTGGATCTCCCATGACACTCTCTGGGACCATAAGCTACCATTCCTGAGACTTTGCTTTAAAATGAATCTTGAAAGCCTAACTCTAAAATATGTCTTAGAAGTTTTCCAAGTTGTTCAGAATCCAGAGCAAACAGGAAGACTTGGAACCGAAAGTTTCAAACCTGTGACCACAATTGTGCTCTAGCTCTATTAAGTCTAGTACCGTCTTAAATACTATAGACTTAGCCAGGAGAGATAGCTAGAGACTAATTCTAGGTATACCATAATCCTTGCTTTCTCAGAGTAAGTTGTCTCTGAAAGACATAAAGGGAAACAAGAATTTACCTAACTCCTATGCATTAGTAACATTGGGGTAGAGAAATCTTTACCTATATATACTACACAAGTACTGACAACTTGCTTTAATAATGTGATCGGAACTCATGGGGGAAAAGCTCAATACAATAGTCAAAGCCTACAAATAACACAGGTTGGGCACTGTAGTAACAACAACTTCATCATAGAGGCTGAGACCAAGAGAATTAGTGCCAAAAAACCAGGAACCACTCTGGCCATGAAGGGAGTACACTTGAGCTAACAGAGGTGACAAGCTACGGTTGTTTCTCTCTGGGGCTAAATTTGTGCTTCCGTCCTTCTAACTGGCTTTGATGTTCTGAATCTTGGCTTTGTTAGCTACTATCGAGTTGGCCCCTGACTCAGGTGACACAATGCACAACAGATAAAAATGCTGCCTGCGTCTGAGCCCTACATCATTTGCTGATTGGACTGTTGTGATCCATAGAGTTTTCATTGGCTGATTTTCAGTAGATTGACAGGCCTTTCTTTCTAGACTGCCTTAGTCTGAAAGCTCTGGTGAAACCTGGGCAGTGTCATAATAGTACACAAGCCTCCACTACCAGATAGGCTGTGGCATTCTCCAGGTAATGAACCTGGGTCTACCACCATCCACCCACTACTGTCAAGTCGATTTTGACTCATAGCAACTTTATAGGACAGAGTAGAATAGGATTTCTGAAGGGGAACCAGGCCTTGCAATGTCCAATATGGTCATCCTTGCTTTCTGATAGCACATCCCTGCTTATTAATCACTCCAGTGTAACATCTGCTGGGCTGACCTTAGAGGTCTGAAGTTCTGGCATTGGGCCACCTTTTTCTGCCAAAGCCATTAAAAAAAAAAAAAAAAAAAACACCTGCCTCAGGGTTGTAGAAGAAGCTCTGGTGGTGTAGGGGTTAAGGCATTTAGCTGTTAACCAAAATGTTGGTGGTTTGAACCCACCAGCTGCTCCATGGAAGAAAGATGAGATAGTTTGCTTCTGTAAAGATTTACAGCCTTGGTAACCCAATGGGGATCGCTTTGAGTCAGAATGGCAGTGAGTTTGGTTTTGGTTTTGGGGGTTGTAGAAGGAGTTCTGTTGTTATAGTGGTTAAGGAATTTGGCTGCTAACCAAACGCCTGGTGATTTGAACCCACCAGCCACTCCATGGAAGAAAGATTAGATGATCTGCTTCCATAAAGATTTACAGCCTTGGAAACCCAATGGGAGTTGCCATGAGTTGTAATTGACTCGATGGCAGTGCATTTGATTTTCCTTGGGGATGAGGAGAGGGGTTTGGAGTTGTAGAGAAATGAGCTATTCCTGCTGCTTCTATAGACCAGTCTTGTATGTAATTCCTCTAAGTAAGTCCTTGCTGCCACCCTTGGAATTAGTTACCTTCTTCCTTCTTCAGTCTCACGGCACCTTAGGAAAATTTTAAGTTGCTGGTCCATGCTGAGACAATTGGAGACCCAGTAAGGAGACTAAGGAAATGGCAAGTGGGGGTGAAGCATCTGTTGGGGGAATATCTTGGGTTGATCAGTGGTCTCCATGTGGGGAGGTCTGGCTGGTATGCTTAGTTTATGTGTACCAGCACATGAATGCCGGGATGGCCCAAAACACCAAGCAGCAAAGCATGTTGTAGGAAAGTTCGTGCCTTCGTAAGTGTGGAAAAGAGGCTAAGGAAGGGGTGGTGGCCATGGATGGCCACTGCTCTGGGTGGCTCAGCTGGCCACCAATGTCCAGTTAGCCACTGAACTACACAGCAAGAGCACTGTAGGAGGAGCTACAGTAGGAAAGGGATATGTAACGTAGTGTGTGGCCACAACTAATGTTTAAAATAATCACCACCACAAGCAGGGTGAGCGGCTAGGTGACGTGCATGTGTACAAAATGGAGGTGAAGGAGGAAGTGGGAAGGGCAAGCAGTGAGCTAGAAGAGCAAAGCATGAATGAGGAAGAACAGGTGCCTCCCACTACCTCCTGTTCTTAGGCAGGGGCCCCTGTCAGGGCATAGTGCATTGCCCCATCCCCTCCTTGCTCAGGCTGTGAGGGTGAGCAGTGGAGAGGGCACAGGGGGGGAACCTCAGAAGGAGCTGGTCAGACCAGGCAAGCAGCCATTTGAATAGCATGCAAGGAAGCTGCCTGTCCATCCCCTTCACTTTCCCTTCTCTCCCTGTGCCTGCTACCCACTTGGCTTACAGAGCAGCAGCTTGTCTGTCATGTCTATAGCCAAAGTCAGTAAAAAGGAACTCAACTCCTACAACAATGAGGCTGGACAATGAATTTTTTATGGCAGGAATGACAGCAACAATCTTACATCCTCTAACAGTGCCTAGAGGCACTTCCCAGCTCAGAGCAGCCAACCTAGGAGAAATTGAGAGGGCTAGAGAGAAAGAGGTGTAAGCCAAGAGAAAAGGGGTGGGGTGGGGGAGACCTTGTGAAAACTCCTTCATAGAAACCTGAAAGCAGATGTGGGTGGACTTAGTAGCTGCTGGGATGCCCATAAGAAAAGATAACAACCTTTGGAAGAATCTGAAGCCAGAGCAACAATACTGCTCTCTTTGTCCTACTGCCCCACCCTAAACCCCACTCCTATGAGGAAATGTCCCTTGCCTCTGGGAGTACCTTGCTAGTCCCTGTGGACTAGGGATGGGGTCCTTGGTCACCTGCAGTTCAGTGTCCTGCAAGGGCACTGGAGGCCCCACATAGTGGTCACAATACATTGGTCAAAGATAAACAAGCAGCAAATACTAGCTTTCCTTAATGCAGGGGAAGAATGTACCCTTATCATTGGAAACCGTGAGTGGTTTCAAGCCCCCCCCCCCCCCCCGGCAATTGACATCCTAGGGATGGATGCCTTCAAGGAATTGGCTTTGATTCTGCCTGTGGGAGAATTCCGACTGTGAGTGAGGGTAGTGAAGGCAGTCCTGAGGGAATATGACATGGGAACCAGTAGCCCCCCTCTTCCCTACCATGAAAAGTGGTAAACATCAGACAGTATAAGTTGCCGGAAGTACTGGAGTACGTAAGGAAATCAGTAAAACCATTCTAAAACTGGAAAGGGTAAGTATCCTCCAGGAAGCCCATAGTGCTTTTAAAAGACCTTTGTGGCCTATGAAGAACCAATCTATTGGTTTCTTTACATTGATGGCATCATATTAACTGCTGAAGATGGTTCTCTGTTACAGGATTGTCTAGATGCTCTAATCACCCACCTACAGGGGAGAGGATAGGCTATGAACCCCAAAAAGGTGCAGAGGCCTGAACACTGGTAAAACTCCCAAAGGTTTTCTTGTTAGCCACAGTACAAGCTTATCCCACCACTAGGATGCCAAAAGAAGTATAAGCCTTTGTAGGTCTTTTGGGATTTATATTCCACTTAGTCCGATGTTTGAGATCACTCTATTGACTAGTAAAAATGACTGTTCCTTAGTGCTGGGGCAAAGAAGACCTGTAAGTTTTAGAGAAAGCAAAGTGGTTGATTGTGCAAGTGAAAGCACTGGGGACAATACAGGAAAGGCTACATATCAAGATGACTCCCCCCCCCCCCCAGAATAGGCCAGTATCCCTCTGTGTCCCATTGCCAATGAGTGTCAGCACCAAATGCTACTGATTGGTTGCAATATAAATACCCCCACATGACCTCAGGAGCATACCTTGCACTTAAGAGCACCCAAAGGAATATGGCTGTTACTTGTGGCCCTGGTTATTACCACACAGTTAGATAGAACACTGCACCTTGGGGTTGGCCTATGCTGCAGGGACTGTTAGGGAGTCCATACCAAAGCCTCTGAATTATCCTATGGCAAAAGCCAGGTGGACTAAGTGTAGTGTTTTCCACTGGTGTGCTTACCTTTTAAACGTTTTTGGTCCTCCCCTTGCCTCCTTAGAAATAATGTAACAAACTGAAGCTCTGACAAGTTTTACTGAGTATGTCCTGAATGATAGCAGAGAAAACTTGCAGCTATTAACTGTCAAAACCCCTCATATAAGGACGGTAATCCATCAGAGCTGAAGGACTCTAGATATTCTAACAGCTGCTCAAGGTGGGACATGTGCCAGAGCAAACACTGAGTGTTGTACCTACATACCAGACTACCACCAGAACTTTACTAATGTATTAGGCCACATGAAGAAGCAGATAGAGGCCTTGGACCTACCTGCTAGTCTGCTATGGCCACCTGGTTTTCCTCCTTCCTCTCTGGCTGACAAGGGTTTTGTTGGGCTTTGGTCTTTTCCTGGGAATAGGGTTGTCTGGCTGTGTTTGTCTATATTGCTGCTGTGGCCTGTATGTCCAAGTATACCAATGCTGCCTGTCTCTACCCTCATAATTGCAACACCTCTTCTCAGGGTCCTCAGAGAATTGTGGAAGAGAGAGCACACAAGATTGTAAGAACAAGCCTCAAGGAGTGGAATGAAGGGAAAGCAGGCTTTGCAAGACTCAACATAGTCATTCTTGCTTTCTGATAGCCCATTTCTGCTTGCTAAATCACTCTTATGTTATACCTGCTGAGGTGGTCTTAGAGGTCTGAAGTCCTGGCATGGAACAACCCTTATTCACCAATAACAACAACAACAACAACCCATGGAGGGATACGGAGAAAAGAACCAGTCTAGCCACCACCAGGGACCAGCCTTTTGTATAAATTCCCTAATAAACTCCTTGCTGCCACCCATGGAGTTCCCACCTTCGTCCTTCAGTCTCATGGTGATATAAGTAAATTTTAAGTTACTGGTCCATACCAAGACAGTTTCTAAAGCTCTAAAGCTTTAGGGAAGCAGATTGACACATATTTCTCCTGGGGAGTGGTTGGTGGGTTTGAACTGTCAACCTTTTGTTTAGCAGCCTAGCAGTTTAACCACCACACTACCAGACAATATGAACCCAGGTCTACCATATACCAAACCCAAAACCTTTTGCTATCAAGTCAGTTCTGACCCATAGCAACCTTACATGACAGAGTAGAATTGTCCTGTAGGGTTTTCTAGGCTGTCATCTTTACAGGAGCAGATTGACAGGTCTTTTCTCCCACAGAGCTACTCGTGGGTTGGAACAGCTGACCTTTAGGTTAGCAGCCAAATGCTTAACCATGCTCCAACAGGGCTCCTTGCTGCTTATAGGGGGCTGTTATTATTTGACACAAGCTGTTACTTTTGTGCAAGAATGTGGAATTAGATCTTCAACTTGTCAATGAGAAGTTGAAAATCTGGATTTTTTAATGCAAACTCTCTCACTTTTAAAAAGTTGACAAGAAAGAAATATTATTATTTAAAAAGAAATAACTACAACAGCATGTGGGCCAAAAACAAAACAACTATTTTCTAGATTCAACTTCAGACTCCCAGTTTACAGACTCTACCCTTGCACTAGGGTATGGTATTGTTGTTCCTTCTGTGCCAATGCTATTTCTTCCCACTTCTAAAAATTGGTTTATTTCCGGGCCAACACAAGGGTCCAGGACCTGGCTATCCTATTTTCTCTTAAAATTTCCTTGTTTATCCAGACTACTGCCAATATGTCACCATCTCCCAAGGATCCTGAGATCTGCCTGTGGCTAGGTCTGCCCACCTAGCCCTGCAGGTCCCAGCCTTTCTCCATCTGTCCTGTCACACTGTAGGAGAGCAGGCAACACCCAGTTTATTCTGAGATGAAATAGTAATTACAGCCTGTGTTTATAGCCATGCACTTTACTCTGGCACCCTACTGAGAGTTTTATAGGAATTATCTCACTTTATGTTTCCAATAATCCTGTAAATATAATTTCATAAAGTTCCTGATGGCAGATGGTCTACACAAGTCATTCAAAATGGCACAACAAATGGAAGATCTGAGATTCAAGCTCATGTCTAAAGCTAAGACCCACTCTACTGTCCCACACAGGAGATACAGGTAAGGCAGTGTAGGCAATATTCCTATACCTCTATACAGAAAGAAATGTGGGATACTTCTTATTCAGTTTCACACCATGCTTTGAAAATTCACTAAGTAGAATACCTTTCCAATTTTATAACCTCCTATATACAATAAATGATGGTTCCCAGGTTTGGGAATTCCTCGATCCACTAGTATTTCAAAGTATATTTTGGGGTCCAACATGTTGTTGTTGTTGTTGTTGTTGTTTTGCCATTGAGTCGGCCCCGACTCATAGCGACCCCTCCTTGGGTTTCTGAGGCAGTATCACTACGGAAGTAGGAATGCCCAACCTTCCTTCCGAGGAGTGGCTGGTGGGTTTGAACTGCCAGCCTTCTGGTTAGCAGTCAAGTGCCTTAGCCACTATGCTACCAGAGCTCCTAAGGGTCCAACATAGGGTTGTAAATTTATATTTTGCTAAATAAGGGAATTGTTAAAATTACCATATAGCATCACTGTCATTTCATTAAGCAAAGCCTATTTTAACAAACAGGCAGATAGAAACACACGACCCATAACTAAGAAAGTAGAAAGGACATAATCTTCAAATAAAAGATTATCCTTTCCTGGAAAGATAAATTAGTATCCTTATGTTGTTGTTGTTGTTATGTGCTGTCGAGTCGGACTCATAGCGACCCCTCCTTGGGTTTCCAAGGCAGTACCACTATGAAAGTAGATTGCCCCATCTTCCTTCTGAGGACTGGCTGGTGGGTTTGAACTGCCAGCCTTCTGGTTAGCAGTTAAGTGCCTTAGCCACTATGCTACCAGAGCTCCCTATTATCCTTATACTAACATGTATATAAATATAGAGACTAAGTACATTTTCAATGCATTAATTTTGTTACTGTCTTAGTTTTGTTACTTTATCATAGAACAGTAAACATTTTATTACAGACCATCACTATTATTCAGCTTCACTTTATGAAACCAGTGTTTTCATTTTCCCCATTTGTCCTCTGGTAATTGTCTGACTGGAGATAATTTAGGTGACTAGGGATTGGGAAACAGTACTAATTGTACCTGTGCTAGACAGAGTAGCCTGCCCATAACATGCTTCAATCTAGAGTCTCGATATTGGGCACAGAGGCAGTACCTCACTGAGAGCACACTGTGAATAAAGGTAAAAGTGACTTACCTTCCTGGCCCCATCCATGGAGCTACTAATTGTGTGTCCATGTGTATGTAGTGAAATGTGTATAAATTTAAAAAAAAAAAATGAAATGAAAATATTGACATGGCTTGATAAGAAAATTGAATGAAAATAGTTTATATCATTTTCTCAGACTCAAGTTAGCCAAAAGTGTGCACACAATGAGATCTTCTGTTTTAGCATGTACATGTACTTGCATGAAGAGTTCCCAGCCTATGATTACATGGTGGTTGATAAATTCTCTGGGAAGGCCGCTATTTGGAAATTGGAAAGACTTACCAGAAAACAAGAAAATAACAATATTATAAAACATGACTAGACTACAGCTCACAGGGTAGATCCAAAATGCCTTCCCTTAGTCTGAATATGAGTTAACTGAGGCTCCAGAGGTTAAATAATTTCCTCAAGTAGCATATAAACTTTTGAAAAACCAATATTAAATATGACATACCTTAATGGCTACTTCAGTTCTACCTTTCATCACCAATGACAATAACACAATACTCTAATTTTAACAGCATTGTTAAATAGGCTAGGGAAAGTTAGCTATGGAAATTCATTGCTATTTATAAAAATGATTCCATGGGAAAATATAATTCATCAAACAATTAAGTGATAAAAACATGGCTGTTTTTACAGACATGGTCCCTTTTTTTCATATTCCACTCCTTCAACCACCATGGCAAGGACATGTAGTCCATCCTGAGAAGAATTTGTTCCCATATCCCAAAAAGAGCTAATCATTTGATTTTGCATATTGGGAGTTCATAAATCAGTGTGCCTTATATGGAATGTGGAGTGAGTTTGTACCCACATCAACACTCCACATAAGACAGAAACTGGGTCACTGACATGTTTCCCGGGAATAGCTATTAGCACAGTTCTTAATTGGAATCCTATTTATTGTTCTGTTGGCTTAACATGCTTTAATGAGAGCTGTCACATGAAAATATCATTTGAGGATGGGACCCCACAGAAAAATAAAACCATACACTCCACAGAAACTTGCAAAATCTAAATATATTATCCCTTTTAGAGAGATAGTAACAAACAAATTAAACTAGGAATTCTCAGTCCAAAGAAGAAATGACTAAGGTGACTACTGAGGTTATAAAGGCATATACAATGAATATTCTTTTAGGTGTTTCTAATTTATAATCATTATCCTAGTCTCTCTAGTGATATACATACACACACATATGTGTGTGTGCTGGTGTGTGTGTACATATATATAATATGGATAATATAAGTGTTTTATATGACATATATAATATTATATGTGATATATATATTTACATACTTATACACACATATGTCATATATATTTAAAATATTCAAAAGTCTTTAAGAGACCAATATCAAGAAATGTGGTGCTATTTATGAAAAATGGCATCATACTTGAGAATTTCAATTTTCTTCTCCATTTTCCATGGCTTGCATTTGACATTGGCAATCACTTGTCTGTTCTCATCCAACTCTGCCTTCAATCTTTCCAATTCCTCCTCATCAATTTCTTCTTCTTCTTCCCTTTAAAAGAAAAAAAAAATATAATAATAGGCTTAACATTTAATGTAGTTAAGTTTCCCTTGGCTTCCAAACTTAAACAAGACTTAATACCACATACTCAGCCCAACTTTCTTTACTTGCCTATATATAGTCAATATAAAGATCCTTAAGCATTACAAATTCAATATGAACATGGATGCAGGATGTTGGGAATTATTACAACTTTAAACAATAGCATTAATTTTCTGAAGCCCTGAAATGATGGCTCATTTCATGTTCACAACTCAGACTCCCAGATCTAAAAAACCTGTGGAAAGAACTCTTACAGAGCAAATCAAGATGTCTTCCTCTCACCTTTAGTCCCTTGTACACCTTCCCCTACCAATTCCACATTTCATTTAATAACTTTATTTTGCAAAAATTAGGAGCAGAGATGTCTTTGAAGTGCCCTTAAGATATTCAAGTCAGCTCTGTCTCAAGAGATAGAGAAAAATTGAAATAAGGGAAAGTAAAAATCTATTTCTCAAAAGTAACATAGTCTGTTGACTAAGCTTAAAACTTTGATTGATTAAACTAAATTTGAAATATATTTAGTGGAAATGAATTCTTTGAGAGACCTTCAAGGGTCTCAAGCCTACAAGGAGGACCAGTTAATACGACTGTTATTCAAATTTATGCACCAACTGCCAAAGCCAAAGATGAGGAAATTGAAGATTTTTATCAACCTCTACAGTCTGAAATTGACCGAATGTGCAATCAAGATGTATTAATTATCACTGGTGACTGGAATGCAAAAATTGGAAACAAAGAAGAATCACCAGTAGCTGGGAAATTTGGCCGTGGTGACAGAAATAATGCTGGAAACTTCATGATAGAATTTTATAAGACCAATGACTTAATCATTGCAAATGCCTTTTTCAACAACACAAATTGTGGTTATACATGTGGACTTTACCAGATGGAGTACATAGGAATCACATTGACTACATTTGTGGCAAGAGGTGATGGAAGAGCTCAATATCTTCAGCCACAACATGGTCAGGAGCTGATTGTGGAACAGACCATCAACTGTTCATATGCAAGTTCAACTTGAAGTTGAAAACAATTAAAACAAGTCAATGAGAGCTAAAATATGACCTTGAATATATCCCTCCTGAATTTAGAGACCATCTAAAAACTAGATTTGATACGTTGAACACTGATGATCAAAAACCTGAAGAATCCATGAAGAAAGCAAGAGGTCATTAAAAAGGTGAGAAAAGAAGAAAAAACTAAAATGGATGTCAGAAGGGACTCTGAAACTTGCCCTTGAGCAGAGGGTGGCTAAAGAAAATGGAAGAAGTGACAAGATGAAAGAGCTGAACCAAAGATTTCAAACAGCAGCTCGAGCAGATAAAGCCAATTGAAAGGAAGAAAACGCTCGGCATTTCTCAAGCTGAAAGAATTGAGGAAAAAATGTAAGCTTCGAGTTGCAGTATTGAGAGATTCTATGGCAAAATATTGAATGATGCAGGAAGCATCAAACAAGTTGGAAGGAATACACAGAGTCACTGTACCAAAAAGAACTGGTTGATTTTCATCCATTTCCGGGGGTGGCATATGATCAAGAACCAATGGTATTGAAGGAAGAAGTCAAAGCTGCACTGAAGGAATTGGTGAAGAACAAGGCTCCAGGAATTGATGGAATACCCACTGAGATATTTCAACAAACGGATGCCCCACTGGAGGCACTCACTCGGTTATGGCAAGAGATTTGAAAGACAGCCACTTGGCCAACTGACTGGAAGAGATCCATATTTGTACCCATTCCAAAGAAAGATGATCTCACAGAATGTGGAAATTATAGAACAATATCATTAATATCGCACACAAGTAAAATCTTACTGAAGATAATTCAAAAACAGTTGCAACAGTATATTGACAGAGAACTTCCAGAGATGCAAGCTGGATTCAGAAGAGGATGTGGAATAAGGAATACCATTGTTGATGTCAGATGGATCTTGGCTCAAAGCAAAGAATACCAGAAAGATGTTTACCTGTGTTTTATTCACTATGCAAAAGCATTTGATCATGTGGATCAGAATAAATTATGGATAACATTGAGAAGAATAGGAATTCCAGAACACTTAATTGTACTCGTGAGGAACCTATAATAGACCAGGAGGCAATCATTCAAAAGAACAAGGGCACACTGCATAGTTTAAAATCAAGAAGGGAGTGAGTCAAGGTTGTATCCTTTCCCCATACTTATTCAATCTATATGCAGAGCAAATAATCCAAGAAGCTGGATTATATGAAGAAGAACATGGCAACAAGATTGGAGGAAGAATCATTCAAAACATGCAATATGCTGACAACACAACTTTGCTTGCTGAAAGTGAGGATGACTTGAAGCACTTACTGATGAAGACTGAAGAATATAGTCTGCAGCATGGATTATATCTCAATATAAAGAAAACAAAAATCCTCACAACCAGACCTAAGCAACTTCACTTGCTATGAATGGGGAAAATATTGAAGTTGTCGAAGGCCTCATATTGCTTGGTTCTATAATTGATGCCAAAGGAAGCAACAGTCAGGACATCAGACAAAGTGTAACACTGGGCAAGTTAGTTGCAAAGGGCCTCTTTCAAGTGCTGAGGAGCAAAGATATCTCCCTGAGGACTAATGTGTGCCTGACACAAGCCATGATATTTTCAATAACCTCATATGCATGTGAGAGCTGGACAATGAATAAGGAAGACAACAGAAAATTGATACTTTTGAGATGTGGTGCTGGAGAAGAATGCTGAAAGTACTAAGGATTGCTAAAAAAACTAACAAATCTGTCCTAGAAGAAGTGCAGCCAGATTGCTCCTTGGAAGGGAGAATGGCCACACTTCCTCTCACCTACTTTGGTCATGTTGTCAGAAAGGACCATTGCCTGGAGAAGGATGTCATGCTTGGTAAGGTGGAGGGTTGATGAAAGAGGGGAAGGTCCTTGTTCTGGTTACCTAGTGCCACTCTGACAAGAATATACCACAAATGGGATGGCCTTAACAAACAGCAGGTTATTCTTACAATTTGGAGGCTTTAAGTCAGAGTTCAAAGTGCCAGGCTCTAGGGGCTGGGTGAAAGCCCCTCAACCCTTTGGACTTCAGCTTTGCCTTCTGCTCCCAGCTCACTGGAGCTAGAGGCTTCTCTTCACTCAGACAGCTGCTAGCTGCTGAGACTGAGAAGCCCAAGATTGACAAATAAAAAGGTACAGTCCCGATGTCACCAAATCACACAGTAGGCCATTAACTCAAGTCCATTGAAAGTCCCAAGGTCAGCAGAGCATGGCAGGCTGCTGAAAAACAACACAGCTACATGCACAACTCAAGCATGCCATAAGCTAGAGACTGTTCCCAAAGCTGTTTCTTATATATGGGAAGCAGACCACATACCCAAAGACAGCTACTCAGCTGCTCATAGTAGATTCCACCATGGAGTTGATTACCAGTCTCATCATGGGGAATACTACATCCAGCTGGCCATCCACTCAACCAGGCCTAGCCAAGGTGACACACAAACTTAGCCACGACAACCCTCAACGAGATGTATTGACACAGTGGCTGTGGCAATGGACTCAAGTATAGCAGGGATTGCAGAGATGGCGTGGGAACAGGCAGTGTTTCGTTCTGCTGTGCATACGGTTGCTATGAGTCAGGGACGACTCAAAGGCACCTAATAACAAGGAAATTTATTTTCTTGCTGAGTACATCAGATGTATTTTTTTCTCTTCTGTATTACTAGTATTACAAAAATAACATAGGATCTTTAACTCAAAAAAAAAAAAAAAAAAAACCCTAAGCATGAGTGGCATGACTTTAAATGTTGTTGTTATGTGCCCTTGAGTTGGCCACGACTCATAGCAACCCCTCCTTGGGTTTCCAAGGCAGTATCACTAGGAAGTAGATTGCCCAACCTTCCTTCGGAGAAGTGGCTGGTGGGTTTGAACCGCCAGCCTTCTGGTTAGCAGTCAATATGCTACCAGAGCTCCTATTATTTTAAATAGAGCAATGTAATCCCATAATAGGTCATTCCCCCCCGCCATGTCAGGTATTCACGCTCAGCTCCAAACTCACCTTTCTATACTTGACATTGTGATGCTGTTGTTATTGTTCTTAGGTGCCATCATGTCAGTTTCAGTTCCTAGTGAGTCTTTGTACAGCAGAATGAAACACTGCCTAGTCCTGCACCATCCTCACAATTGTTGCTGGGTTTGAGCCTATTGTTGCAGCCACTATGTCAATCTGTTTCATTGAGGGTCTTCCTCTTTTCTTCTGATCTTCTACTTCACCAAGCATAATATTTTTCTCTAGGGATTCGTCCATCCTGATAATATGTCTGTTGTTGTTGTTATATGCCAATATGTCTGTAGTACATGAAAAGAAGTGTCACTACCCTCATTGTAAGGAGTATTCTGGTTGTATGTCTTCCAAGACACATTTATTCATTATTCTGGCAGTGCATGGTATATTCAACATTCTTAGCCAATGCCATAATTCAAATGCATCAATTCTTCTTCAGTGTCTTCCTTATTCATTGTCCAGCTTTCAAAAGCATGAGGTAACTGAAAATATCATGGATTGGGTTAGACACACCATATTCCTCAATGTGATATCTTTGCTTCTTAACACTTTAAAGAAGTCTTCAGCAGATTTGCACAATGCAATGCATCATTTGATTTCTTCACTGCTGAGCACATCCATGGGTACTGATTATGGATTAAAGTAAAATGAAATCCTTGACAACTTCAATCTTTTTTCCATTTATCATGATATTGTTTATTGGTCAAGTTGTGAGGATTTTTATTTTCTTTATGTTGAGGTCACAGCTGTATCTTTCATCTTCATCACTAAGTGTTTCAAGTTCTCTTCACTTTCACCAAGCAAGCTTTCATCTGTTTACTGCAAGTTGGTAATGAATCTTCCTTCAATCTTAATGCCACATTATTCTTCATATAATCCAGTTTCTCAGGGTTTTTTTTTTATTTTAATTTGTTATTATAATGATACTTTTCAAGCTTTAATGGAAGTGAGTTCATCAATAGTAGTTTCAAAATCTACTTCTTTGCTTATCTGATTCTTTTAAATAATTTTATTGTGATTTGGGTGAAAGTTTACAGAGTAAATTGATTATCCGTTCAATTTCTCAGATTATTTGCTTAGCATACAGATTGGGTAAGTGTGGTGAAAGGATACAACCCTGATGTACAAGTCTTTCCTGATTTTAAACCACACAGTATTCCTCTTGGTCTATGTAGGGGAACAGGCTTTTGTGAAGCAGAATATGGCTGTGCTCTTTCTTAGGAGCTCTGGTAGCATAGTGCCTAAGGCACTTGACTGCTAACCAGAAGACTGGCGGTTCAAACCCACCAGTCACTCCTGGGAAGGAAGGTTGGGCAATCTACTTCCGTAGTGATACTGCCTCCGCAACCCAAGGAGGGGTCACTATGAGTTGGGACGGACTTGATGGCACACAACAACAACAACTTTCTTGCTACTAGCTCACGTTACTTGCTGCTTTCTAGGTCACAGTTAAGTAACACTTGTTGCAGTGACCTTGGAGGTCCAAGGCTCTTGTATAGAGCCACTTTTTCTTTCTTTTTTTTTTTTTTGCCAGACCTATAAAACCCAGACCTCCTTCTGGGGGGCAAGGAGACTTGAACTGGACCTGCTGTCATCCAGGGGCCAGCCTTGGTCAGTAAGCCCTTAAATAAACTCCTATATCTCAATCACAGAGTTGCCAGCCTCCTTCTTTGGTGTCAGAGCACCACAGACAAATTTCAATTACTGGTTTATGCCCAGACGAATTGGTAAGACAGCCAGGAAACTGAAGACATAGCTTACAAGGGAGAGATACCTACTTGGGCAAAACCTCAGGGTCCCTTGACCTCCATGTGGGAAGGTCTGGCCAGACCACTGCATGAGTACCAGGACACCCCAAAAGCATATCTGCTGGTAGAAATCCTGTGTAATTCATGTGAACTGCTGCATGAGTATAGGGATACCCCAAAAGTGCCAAGCAACATATCACAGTGCAAAGTGCACACCTCCATAAATATGGAAAAGAGGCTAAAAGAGTCGCTGCTATGGGCAGTTCAGCTGGCCACTGATACCCAATTAGCAGTGAAAGTGTGGATAAGAGCACTGTGGAGGACCTAGTTAGAAAGGGATGAGCAACTGTTGTGTTTGGGGCCACAATTGACTTTATGATGCAGAGTGAGGAGCCAGTTTTGCAAAAAACAGAGGTGGGGGAGGAAGCAGCTCAGAGAGAGGAAGCTTCGAGCTAAAGTTTGGGGCAGGAGTCCAGCCCCCCAGCCACCTGCCATGACCTCCATAAGCTGAAGTCCCAGGTGGGGCCCAGTATTGCCCCAGCACCTCCCTGTTCCTTGGGCTGTGAGGTTAGCAACAGTCAACAGAGAAGAGGGAGAGTGGGCACCGGAAGAAGGCAGCTGGACCAGGTAAGCTCTTGCATGTGTGACATGCTAGGGAGTCTCCTGCCTGTCCCTTTCATTTTCCTTTCTCCTCTCCCTTGCTGCTCCCGTTGTTAATGGAGCAGCACCAAGTCAGTGCCTGCAGCTAAAGTCAATAACAAAAAATTTAAAAAATAGCATAACTTGCACCACCACAGGGTCAGACAGTGAATTCTTAGCTGCAGAAATGAAAGCAAGGCTCTTCCAGGTCACACCCTCTGGCAGTGCCTGCATGCAGCTCACAATTTGGAGCAGACAGAGCAGCCCAGTTAGAGGAAACTGAGAAAGCATGGAGTATTAGCCACAGGAAGAGAGAGAAAAACTAGAGATTCTATAGGTTGACCATCAGAAAGCCCCTTGAGACCCCTTGGAGAGAATGAAACCACCTGCAGTTTTGGGTAACTTTGAATAATATTGAGGCCAGAGCAACAATACCATCCTCTGGTTCCTACTGGACCCACCCCTCAGGAGAAAGTATCCCTTGCCTCCAGGTGGATCCTGCAAGTCCCTATGACTAGAGGTGGTACTGAGGTCACCTGCAGATCAGAGCCCACCAGAGAGACGGGAGACCTCATGTAAAGGTCATCATACATTGGTCTAAGATAAACAAGAAGCAGACTAGCTCTGACTGGTCACAGTGCACACTTATCTTTGGAAACCCTGAGCAGTTTCAAGGTTGCCCCCTCCCCTTGACAACTGGCATTCCAGGGATGGATTCTCTGTGGGAAAATATGAACTGCAGGTAAAAGTAGTGAAAGTAGTCCTGAACGTAATGTCCCTGCTAGAAACACTGAGTGGAGACTTGGACACATACACTGTGTTAGACCCAGCTGAAGCATTCTTTAGCATCTGTCTAGCCCCAGTGAAATATGCAAAGACCTAGCATTGGAAAATCAAAAGAGAAGAACATGTCCTGCATTTCTCAAGCTGAAAGAATTACAGAATTAAAGGGAAAAAATTCAATCCTCTCTCTGGTAACATAGTGCCTAAGGCACTTGACTGCTAACCAGAAGGCTGGTGGTTCAAACCCACCAGCCACTCCTTGGAAGGAAGATTGGGCAATCTACTTCTGTAGTGATACTGTCTTGGAAACCCAAGGAGGGGTCACTATGAGTCGGGTCCAGCTCGAGGACAAACAAAAACAACAACAACAAGTTACAATATTAAAGAATTCTGTGGGCAAAATATTAAATGATGCAGGAAGCATAAAAAATAAAATGGAAGGAATACACAGAATCACTGTACCAAAAGAATATTTTTTTTTCCAACCATTTTAGGAGGTAGTGTTTGATCAAGAGCCTATGATACTAAAGGAAGAAGTCCAAGCTACACTGAAGGAATTAGTGAAAAACAAGGCTCTGAGAATTGACGGAATACACACTGAGATGTTTCAACAAACAGGTGTATCACTCAAGGTTCTCACTTGTTTATGCCAAGGAATTTAGAAGACCTGGTCAACCTACTGGTGGTGTAGTGCTTAAGGCATTTGACTGTTAACCAGAAGGCTGGAGGTTCAAATCTACCAGCCACTCCTCAGAAAGAAGATTGGGTAATCTACTTCCACAGTGATATTGCATCGGAAACCCAAGAAGGTGTCTCTATGAGTTGGATCTAACTCAACAGCAGTGAGTTTGGTTTGGTCAACTGACTGGAAGAGATCCATAGTTGTACCCATCCCACGGAAAGGTGATCCAAAAGAATATGGAAAATATTGAACAATAACATTAACGTCACATGCAAGTAAAATTTTGCTGAAGATAATTAAAAAATGGTTGCAGCAATATATTGACAGAGAACTGCCAGAAATCCAAGCCAGATTCAGAAGAGGATGTGGAACAAGGGACGTCAATGCCAATGTCAGATGGATCTTGGCTGGAAGCAAAGAATACCAGAAAGACATTTACCTGTGTTTTATTGAGTATGCAACAACATTTGCCTGTGTAGATAATAACAAATTATGGATAAGATTGAGAATAATGGAAATTCCAGAGCTCTTAATTGTGCTCATGGAGAACCTGTACACAAACCAAGAAGCAGTCATTAGAACAGAACAAGGGAATACTGTGTGGTTTTAAATCAGGAAAGGTGTGCATTGGGGTTGTATGCTTTCTTCACATTTATTCACTCTATGTGCTGAGTGAATAATCCAAGAAACTGGACTAAATGAAGAATGTGGCATTAGGATTGGAGAAAGACTCATTAACAATGTGGGATTTGCAGATGACACAACCTTGCTTGTTGAAAGTGAAGATGATTTGAAGCACTTACTAATGAAATAAAAAACTATAGACTTCAGTACAGATTACACTCAATATAAAGAAAATAATAATCCTCACAACTGGGCCAATAAGCAATATCATAATAAATGGAGAAAACAATGGAAGTTGTCAAGTATTTCATTTTATTTGGATCTACAATCAATGCCTATGGAAGCAGCAGACAAGAAATCAAATGATGCACTGCACTGGGTAAATCTGATGGAAAAGACCCTTTAAAGTGTGTAAGAACAAAGACACCACTTTGAAGACTAAAGTGTGCCTGGTGCATGGGTGGTTATAGCTGAGATATGTGAAATTGGCTCAGGGAAAAGCAATCAATGAGCCAAATTAAAGGCTGCATCACCTATAAGTCCTGGCCCTTAACCCTTTGTTCAGACAGTTAATTAGTAGCTTATGTGAATTAGTAGTCTATGTGAATCAGACAAAGGCATAAGGAATAGTGGAAGATAATGGACAAGGTCCTGTGGGGAAGAACCCTGTAGCAGGACATCTGGGATCACCCCCAAACTTTGGACACCAACCTGTTTTTCATGCAGTTGCCCATTCACATCTTTCCCTACCTGGGGAACCAAGATGCGGGTGCTATAGCACAAGTTAGAATGATGCATCCAGAAGGGGAAGCTATCTACTAGATTCACTAGAAAAGCAGACATGGCAGTGGCCATGTTAATTAGAAAACAGCCAAAGAGATAAGCGTAACAGGGTGGCTGTAGTACAAAATTGCACAGTGTGCTTACACCAATGCCAGAGGTGCCTACCTCATAATTCTGAACACATACATAAGGTAACGCAGCCAGTGACAGACTGGCAGGTAGATTATCAGGCAAAACTTCCCTGACAAGGTGGACTAAGGTGCTGCCTGAGGTTTGAGGTTAATAAATTTGGCTCCTTCCAGGACTTTAGTCCCATATGCCAGACTGGGAGCCCTGAGTGACTCTCCACCCACAATACAAGTGACATCACAGGCTCCAGAAGCATATCTATGCAGGTTGTTGCCAGAGCAAAGCAGCATGGTCCTCCTAATGACTTAGGACCATGTGCCAGAATATGGAACCATCTACTGGTGCTTGGCATAGGTTATCCCATCCAAGTGGGTTGATTACTTCATTCCTCTAGTGGCTTAGGAACTGACCACCCTAATGTGGAAACCCACCATTCTACTACATGGAGGACTTCAACAGTCATGCTTCACCTGGACTGCAATGATGGCTATAGCATGAGGGATGGTAGTGGGTCTCCCTTTCTAAGATACAGTAAAAAGGTTGGTTTTACCCATAAACCCTAAGGTGACCTCCCTTCAACAAACATATGGTACATTCAGCCAGGGAAAATGCCTAAGGTAGCCCCTGTTCTCACCACCCAGAGAGAAGCCACCAGCACGATCCTAATAGAAGGGAAAAATTTACCTCCTTGATACCTGCTAAACATCTATTTTTCCAACTGTAAGTGTGTATTTCTCTCCTTTATTCCCTTTGCGGCTGCCAACATCTTCCTAGAGTGGGCTCACAGCTTCACTACAGTCCACCCCAAAAGCAGCTGCTGGATCTGTGAGCTGATCCCCATTTTAGGTGGTAAAGGCATGCCTTGGAGCATGGCGTTTATGGCTGGAACTAACTGACTGCTGTGGGAGATACATGGGAATGTGTTTGAGCCTCTGTGAGTAAATGCAGGATAACAGGAGAGGGAAGGCAAAACGACTGGTAATAAGTTTTGTTGTTTTTTTTTTTAGAGGAGAAAAAAAGTGTTTCTTTCTTAAAGTAGAATGTCTGCTTGTAACATAATGTGAAAGATAGTGAAAGCTAAACTTGAGGGTTTGTAATAAGTTGTAGAAGGTTTGAGAAGAAATGAACTTTATTTGCCTTGTTTTATAATACCTGCAAACAGTGAGTTTGAAAAGAAAAAATGTTTTGCATAAGATGTGAAAAAGACTGGTGAATCTTTCACTGCAAAATGTTATAGCAGTCTTTAAAAGGGCTTAAGTGAGGTGGACCAAGGGCAGTGCTTTCCTCTAGTTACTAAACAGACCATGAATGACAGCGGGGAAACTTGTGGGACATTCTGACAGCTGCTCAGAGTGGGGCATGTGGGTGAAAACTGAATGTTGCACCTATATACCAGACTGCCACTAGAACATTGCTGATTTGTTAGGCCACGTGAAGAAGCAAATAGAGGCCCCTGATACACTGATCCATCTGGTTTTCCTCCTTCCCCTCTAGCTGGTAAGTGTTTATACTGGGTGTTGGCCTTTTCCTGGGTATAGGGTTGTTTTAGGGAGCTCTGGTAGCATAGTGCCTAAGGCACTTGACTGCTAACCAGAAGGCTGGCAGTTCGAACCCACCAGCCACTCCTCAGAAGGAAGGTAGGGCAATCTACTTCCATAATGATACCACCTCAGAAACCCAAGAAGCCGTTGCTATGAGTCGGATCAGACTTGATGGCACATAATAGCAACAAACAAGGGTGGTTTTGCTGTTTTTGTTGTTTGTCATCGAGTTGGACCCGACTCATTGTGACCTCTCCTTGGGTTTCCGAGGCAGTATCACTATGGAAGTAGATTGCCCCATCTTCCTTCCAAGGAGTGGTTGGTGGGTTTGAACCGCCAGCCTTCTGGTTAGCAGTCAAGTGCCTTAGGCGCTAGGCTACCGGATTGCTTCTGTGGCCTTTGCCTCCAGCTGCAGCAATGCTGCCATCCTTAACTTCAGAGTCACAATACCTACCCTAGGGGTCTTTAGGGACCTGGTGGAAGAGAGGGATATGCCAGATATTAAGAGCTGGCCTCAGGTGTCGACTGTAAAGGAACAGGCTTTTGTGAGGCTGACTATGGCTATATTCTTGCTTTCTTCTAGTTCACTTCCTCTTGCTAGGTCACTTATGTAACAGTTGCTGGGATGGCCTTGGAAGTCCATGGCCCTGGCACCAAGCCACCTTTGTTTGCCAAAGCCATAAAAGCCCCTGCCTCCCTCTGGGGGATGTGGCCACTTGAACCAGCCCTGCCACTGGCCAGGGACCAGCCTCAGTTGGTAAGTCCTAATAAACCCCTACATCGATCTTATAGAGTTGCCAGCCTCCTTCATCAGTCTCATGATATCTTAGACAAACTTCAAGATAATGGTCCATGCCCAGACAGTCTACATACAGGTCCCACATCAACAAAATTCGGTTCTCAAGAATTCCCATTCTTCACAATGTTATCTATAATTTTTTGTTATCTGCACAATTAAATGCCTTTGTATAGTCAATAAAACACAAGTAAACATCTTTCTGGTAGTCTCTGCTTTCAGCCAAGGTCCATCTGACATCAGCAGTGATACACCTCTGTTCATGTCCTCCTCTGAATCTGGCTTGAATTTCTGGCAGTTCTCTGTTGATGTGCTGCTGCAACCATTCTTTAATTATCTTAAAAAAATGTATTGTCATGTGATATTAATGATATTGTTCTGTAATTTCCACATTCTTTTCTATCACCTTTCCTTGAAATGGAAACAAATATGGATCTCTTCCAATCAGGTAGCCAAGTGGCTGTCTTCCAAATTTCTTGGCATAGATGAGTGCTTCCAATGTTGCATCCATTTGTTGAAACATTTCAGTGGATATTCTATCAGTTCCTGGATCCTTGTTTTTCACGAACATCTTCAGTGAAGCTTGGACTTCTCCCTTAATTACCATCAGTTATTGACCATATGCTGCCTCTTGAAATGGTTGAATGTGTACCAATTCTTTTTGGTACAGTGACTCTGTATGTTCCTTCTACCTTCTTTTGATGCTTCTTGTGTCATTCAGTGTTGCTCACAGAAGCCTTCAACACTACAACTTGAGGCTTGAGTTTGTCCTCAGTTCTTTCAGCTTGAGAAATGCTAACATATTCTTCCCTTTTAGTTTTCTAACCCAAAGTCTTTGCACATTTTATTATACTACGTTACTTTGTCTTCTTGAGCCACTCCGAAATCTTCTGTTCAGTTTTTTTACATCCATTTTGGTCTTTTCTGCTTTTTTTTTTTTTTTTAACTATGCTGTGCCAGTTGAGCCTGATATCCCCCATGACTATAATCTGCAGCCTGCAGGCTCAGTGACTCACACTCTCGAGGTGCTTAGTTGTGGCTAACAAGTTACCCTAATGTTGCCTCCTATTAGCTTAAAACTATACTTTTATATTGCATAGAAATACGTGTGTAGGAATATTGTCTGCCAAGCCTACGGTTGTGGGTATATTCTCATTTGCCTATCCATACTTCATCTTCTTGCCTATCTTTCTTGCCTTTTTTAATGATCTTTTGCTATCTTCATGTATGATGTCCACAATTATTCTGGTCTTCAATCATTAGTGTTCAAGGCATCAAATCTATTCTTGGATGGTGTCTAAATTCATGTGGGATATACTCAAGCTCATATTTTGGCTCTTGTGGACTTGTTTTAATTTTCTGAAGCTTCATTTTGAACTTGCAGTCACCAATTGATGGTCTGTTCTCCTTGTTCTGATATTGCACTTCTCCATACCTGCTTTCTACAGATGCAGTGAATTCAATTCCTATGCATTCCATCCACCAAGGTCCACATGTATATTTGCCATGTATGTTGTTGAAAAAAGGTATTTGCAATAAATAAGTTGTTGGCCTTGCAAAATTCTATCCTGAATTTTCTGGTGTGATTTCTATCACCAAGGCTGTATTTTCCAACTGTCAATCCTTCTTTATTTCCAACTATTGCATTCCAATCACTAGTAGTTATCAATGCATCTTGACTGCATGTTTGATCAATTTCAGACAACAGAAGTTGGTACAATTCTTCAATTTCTTCACCTATGATATTGTTGTTGTTGTTATGTGCCGTTGAGTCAGACCTGCTCATAGTGACCCCTCCTTGGGTTTCCGAGGCAGTATCACTATGGAAATAGATTACCCAACCTTCCTTCTGAGGAGTGGCTGGTGGGTTTGAACCACCAGCCTTCTGGTTAGCAGTCAAGTAACTTAAGGACTATGCTACTAGAGCTTTTTGACATTAGAGGATGGTATTCTATAAATCAAGGAGCTCTGGTGGTGCAGTGACTAAGGCATTTGACTGCTAACCAGAAGGTTGGCATGCAGATCCACTAACCACTTCATGGCAGGAAGACAGGACAATCTACTTCTGTGAAGATTTACTGTCCTAGAAATCCAATGGGGCAATCAACTAGATGGCAGTGGGTGGGACTCTATAACTCACATTGTTGGTTTTCCAGCTGCTTCTATATTGTTGTTGTTAGCTGCCATAAAGTTGGATACTGTGACTCATGGTGACACCATAAACAAAAGAATTAAATATTGTGATCCAAAGGTTTTATTGGTTGATTTTTGGAAGTAAGTCACCTGACCTTTTTCTTAGTTTGCCTAGGCTGGAAGTGCCACTGAAACCTGTTCAGCGTCATAGCAACATGGAAGCTTCCACTGACAGTGATGGCTGTGTTTGAGGTACTTTAGCTACAAATTGAACCTAGGTCTCCCACATGGAAGGCAAGATAGGGGATACTGAGAAGTGACTTGGTCTTTCCTTTGGCTTCCTATTTGCTTCCTGGGGTTGTTCCCTCTCCAGAAACACTTCTTCACTCAAGGAAGTGCTCATTGCTGCAGGTGAATCTCTTTCCCAATAGACACCAGCACTAGCAGCATCCTCTCTTCAGAGGATTGAATTTCAGTTGTTGGTCTTTTCTCTAAATGTCTCAATTTTAATAATTCCAATGTCTTCCATTATTTCTGCAGCCCTTGGGGTGATAGCTGCTTCCTATATTATCATGATATGCTAGTGTTCTCTTTTAGGCTTTTCAAAACCTAATTACCAATTCTTTATCTGGTTAAGGCATTCAGCAGCTATCCGAAAGTTGGACAGTTTGAACCCACTAGCCACTCCATGAAAGAAAGATGAGGCAGTAGGCTTCTGAAAGGATTTAAAACCTTGAAAACCCTGTGAAGTAGTTCTACTTTGTCCTATAGGGTCACTATGAGTCGGAATCAACTTGATGACAGTGGGTTTTGATTTGGACTAACCAATTCACTTCCTACATTCTTTCCTTTCAAATAAATATTCATGTTTCTTTCTCCTAACTAGCCCCTGTCACAGAAATTATAACCTGATTTAGTGTAACTCAGAAACATATTTTGTTGTTCACTAAGCTCATGCCTAGAAACAGTGGGAATATAGCAAAAGCTATTTTTTGCAAGTTTCAGCTAAAGAACAGAAAAACATATCCCTTCTTTTGAAGTCCATCCTACAAAATGACTTCACAATCTCCTTTTTCTCCCACCCACCCATAGTGTTCAATCATGTTATAATTACTGAAACAACAATTCATATTAACACTCTACAATAACACTTCCTGGTAAGAATTTGGTTTTCTTAACCAATGTTTTGATTAAAATAGTAAGTCTAGTTTAAGAGACTTATGAAGGACATATTACTAAAATACAACTCTGATTCCTGTTAGGTTGTTTCTGTTTTAATGATTTTATGTTTATTATACTAAATCTCATGGTGCATATATATTCATCCAGTGAATATCTATCCAGCTCCACATCTGTGGAAGATAATTTGCTAATTGCTTTGAGAGACTTCCATAAGAAGACAGGATTGCCTGCATCTCTGTTGTTGTTATGTGCTGTCGAGTCGGACCCTGTCATAGTGTCCCCTCCATTCTCATTTTATATATTATAAAATACTAGAGAGTATTGTTTGTTTGTTTGTTTGTTTTTACTGTATCTATATTCAGTTTCTTTCTTTTTCTATTTTCTTTTCTTTTCTTTTTTTTTTTTTTTGATAATTTACCAATTAGAGTAATATTTGGGTTGGGAAAAATATATTTTAGTAAAAATGATGAAAATTGTTTCTGTTTAGGCATTGCCATAAGTCTAAATCATATAGATAACTGTTTAACTGAAATCTTCACAGAAATCTTCAAAAAGAAAAGGAAATAGGATATTACCTAAGAAAAGTGTGAGGACGGCACATAATTGTTAATTAGGGGTTGTTATTATTACAAATATTGTTTGAGCAATTCATCCAAAGAAAATAACTTGTGTGCCATCTTAGAATTTAAACCTAGTCATTATTGTACAGTTAAAATTAAAATGTGCTATTTTTTGGGGAAAAAAATTAAAAAAGAAAAGAAAATACATGCCCAAAAAACTATTGACAATGCAATTAATTAGAAAACAATAAACTTTAAGATTAATAATTTAATAGGAGCTCTGGTAGCATAGTGCCTAAGGCACTTGACTGCTAACCAGAAGGCTAGCAGTTCAAACCCACCATCCACTCCTCAGAAGGAAGGTTGGGCAATCTATTTTTGTAGGTGATAATGCCTTGGAAACCAAAGGAGGGGACACTATGACAGGGTCCGACTCGACAGCACATAACAACAACAACAGAGATGCAGGCAATCCTGTCTTCTTATGGAAGTCTCTCAAAGCAATTAGCAAATTATCTTCCACAGATGTGGAGCTGGATAGATATTCATTGAATGAATATATATGTACAGAACTCTTCTGGATGATTCAGGGTTATCATGATAAATATAGTTTTAAAAATACATTGAAATATAACAATACCCTATAAGATTATGATTGTATAGAAAGACATTTACTTCTATGTTAAATGAGCCCTAACTGGATTATTTTTAAAGTCTTGCTATTAATTGTTGATGCTTCAGGAGGATTATGCTGTGGTATAATTTAAGGAGCTCTGGTAGCATAGTGCCTAAGACACTTGACTGCTAACCAGAAGGCTGGCGGTTCAAACCCACCAGCCACTCCTCGGAAGGAAAATGAGGCAATCTACTTCCATAGTGATACTGCCTTGGAAACCCAAGGAGGGGTCGCTATGAGTTGGGTCCGACCTGAGGGCACATAACAACAACAACAACAACACAGCATTTTTGACAAATAAGTGGCCTGCAAATATGCAGGTAATTATTGTATTACGTTCATCAGCAATATAGGGAATTTGCTTTTTAAGGAACCACTCAAAGACAGTGTTAATCATATAAAAGAATATATGCTTGCTTTATCTTCTAAGATTTAGGGCTAATCTATGCAAAAAAGACTTTCTATCTTAAGTCTTATTTATTTAAACAACAGTTGTTAAGAAAAAGAAGGCATGTTATGCTGAATTTTTCACTGCTCTGAACATACTATGTATTCATTTAAAACTGGGTCAGGAAAAGACAGTATTATTATTAGAAATACATCAAAATGTCTAACAAGGCAGTATTTCATTTTACCATCTCCATAGATATTTATCATTAAAACCTTGGTTTCAAATGTTTTGTCAGGGCAAGGGAAATTCCCTGAGGCATTACTCAAGCACTTAGGTAAAAAAAAAGGATCCTGAATTAATTAGCCAAAATAAATGTGCCCTGATTTGCATACTCATCTTGTCTAACACACTTTCAGAAAAGAAAAAAAAAAGATGCTTATTTTCAAAACAAAGACTAGAAAATGGACCTAGAATAGAGATGAGCACTATCAGCCATCACAGATAACTTATGGTACTACCGAGAAAATACGCACAATTTCTGGCAGTAATATTATAACTTGCAAAACCTATGGAGACAAAATTCATTTTAGCAAAGTTTGACTGTGTAAAGGAGTTGGGGGAGGTGCTCTAAGGCTTCTTAGAAACAGGACGTTTAC
>NW_006921592.1:4489611-4490557 GCF_000298275.1 Orycteropus afer afer | reverse complement strand
GGAAGGAAGGTTGGGCAATCCTACTTCCGTAGTGATACTGCCTCGGAAACCCAAGGAGGGGTCGCTATGAGTCGGGGCCAACTCGACGGCAAATAACAACAACATATATATATACATATATATACACATATATATAATACATATAGTTAATTCTATTTTAATAATTAAAATATGTTTAATTGACAGGAGTAAAGTGACAGCATCAAATTAAGCCTATCTTCCCTGAAGTAGCTTTAGTTACCAATTCTAAGGCCAAAGAAGGCCTGAAGTAGGTGGTCTTGCTTCGGTGTTGGGTTGTTTGAATGAATAACACTATCAGTTATGTATCAGAACTAACTTACGCTCCTCTCTTCAACCTCCTCCTCCTCTCCTTTTCTCTTGCCTTCCTTGTTTCCTCATCTTCTGGTTCAGGTATTGGATCATCCTCCTTGATAACATCTCTGGTCCGTTTCCTCTTTGGTCTCAAGCTTTCTCTTCGGGGTAATTTATCTTCCTCTTCCTCTTCACCTGAACACAGCAGTTAATTGTTCAATGAATGATATCAGAAGGTACTCTCTCTTGCTACCAAATTTATTCTTACTTTATAATTACTCATGTCAACCACCTGAGACCAGAATCCAACAATTCTCCAAATCATTATAAGATGCACCATTTCATATATATTTTATAGTCTGCCATTTAAATAAGTTTATATAGATTTTCATTTTTTTTGTGTGTGATTCATCTCTCAAATAAGTGGATGTGGATCCCCACATTTTAATAATCTTTTCATTTCCAGTCTTCATTTACTTGTGTAATTAGATGACTTTTATTGTAATGCCATACCTATGACCTCTAAGACAACAACTTTAGAGATTTCTAATTCTAACACATCTAAAACTCACTGCCGTCGAATCGCATTCAACTCATAGCTACCCCTCCTTGGGTTTCTGAGGTGGTTTCACTA
>NW_006921592.1:4471916-4488506 GCF_000298275.1 Orycteropus afer afer | reverse complement strand
ACACCTCACCAGTTTCTTCATTGATGAGTTAAACATGATTATGTCTGACATATGTATGAATGTCATGATCTCACCTTTTCTAGAATTGTCTTTTAACACTACTTATTGAAATGCTTGTATTGATATTTTAGATCTCACATCTAAATATTACATATTTCACTAATTTGAGATAGAGGAAAAACCAGTAGGATAACTTTTCTGAGTTTTGAAAACAAAATTCTCTCATCAAAACCAAGAACAAATTTTATGTGTACATATTGTGTCAAATGTTTTATGTTATTTGAACCCAATTCTGGCATTCTGAACATTGATCCAACCTTTATTAGCCACATTAACCATTACTAATGAAAATGACAACAGTTTGACAAGAGTTGAGAAACAGTTTCACCCACATGTAACTCAGGAACTCAAGCAGCCACTTTAACACACTAGTTGCCGATGAGTCAGTTCAGACTCACAGCAACTCCAGGTGTCTCAAAAGAGGACTGTGCTCCACAGAGTTTTCAATGGCTGGCTTTTCAGAAGCAGATGACCAGGTCTTTCTTCTGAGGTATCTCGGGGTGAACTGGACCTCCAACCTTTCGGTTAGCAGTGGAATGCATTACCAGTTTGTACCACCCAGGGACTCCAAGTAGCCACTTAGATTCTGCATTGCAGTACTTTTTTGTATTGTTGTTGTTGAGTTGATTCTGACACATGACAACCCCATGTGTGCAGAGTAGACCTGCTCCATAGGGTTTTTAAGGCTGTGAGCTTTTGAAAACAGATTTCCAGGTCTGTCTTTTGAAGTGTCTCCATGTGGATTCAAGACTCCGTCCTTTTGGCTACCTGTCAAGTTGTAACCATTTGTGCCACCAGGGACTCTTACTTTTTATATTGGGACTAAACTGTTAAATGTTCTCATAGTTTTCTTTGTCTAGTTTGACCAAGGTTGAACTGAGCCCTTCTTGGCAGCATAAATGGTTAAGCACTCAGCCGCTGACTGAATGGTTGGCATTTAGAACCCACTCGGCAGCTCCTTTGGAGAAAGACTTAGTGATCTGTTTCCGTAAAGATTACAACCAAGAAAACCCTTGACAGTTCTCCTCTTTCACATCTAGTCTTTCACGAATCAAAATTGACTTGATGGCACAAGCCACACCCCCCATTGTGGTTGAAATGTGTACCATTAAATTTATCTATTAGTCAAAATCGACACTATGGCAGTGAGTTTGGTGGGATTTTTGTTTGTTTGTTTGTTTGTTTTTTATTGCCATTTAGAAACAAAAAGGCAGTTGTCCCAGTGGCATCACTAAGGTTGGTATCACCCAGTTCCAATTCATGGTGTCCCTCCCCACCACTGCCACAATAGACCTCTTCCCTTACCAGACCATATGAAATCCTTAGCAATGTTTACTACCAATTTTAATCATAGAATAGTATGTGATAAATATAGTTGTAAATTGTTTAAGTGTAACATTTCTTAAATTATATGAATACTAGCAACAAAATTGCTTTGTAAAATCTTTCTACATTAAATTACATTATTTGTGATAGCATTATTAGTAACTAAGCATTAGCCTGTTTTGATTTTTATCCTTCTTTTCTTTGAATTACTGCTTCATTCTCAAAAAAAGTTATTGCTATAGTTCACAAATACTAATGAATTATAATATTATAGCTGCAACACCAGAAAATTTGACAGAATCAGTGACTATAAAAACACCGGCAACAACAAAAACAACAGCAACAACAAAAACAACAGCGTGTGCTTGTAACACATGCAAATGGAACCACGTGATTCAAAGTCATTACAATTGGGTAATAATGACAGCTCTGACCAGAATGCATTAGAAGTTTCAAAAAGTAAATTAGCATAATTTTAGCCTTATAGGTATACATCTAAGCTGGGCTTACAAAAAAATGTTTTTGTTGTTAAAACTAACAGTAGGAATATTTTTATAAAAAGTAATAAATTTCTGCTGAAACCCTGCACAAATATTTTAAAGCCAGTCATTTTGGTGTCACTCCCTCTGACACTGTCACCCAGTGTGGTCTGCATGCCCCATCCCCCCCCCAGTGATGATACTGAGTTTACCATAATTTAACTAGTTTCCATATACGCAACTTCTTAAAAATGAACATTTTATGATTGACTACTAAATGCAGACCTGCATACAAAACTACTTTTTGGAATTGGCTTAATTCAATCTTTGAATTAAGCATTTGTGTGAAACTCTGGGTTGGTTTATTTAGGGAATAAATAATGAAAGCAAATGGCATAGTTAACGTCATTGGCTGTAAAATTCTGCTTAGGATATTAAATCGGTAGTCTCAATGTACCCTCTAATTGAACTTTTCTTTAGATGCTACCCTTTCTTTCAGTTTTGGTTAAATCAGAGTTTTTGCTCACATAATGATCTTTCACATATTCCAGTCCAAGAGTGGGCGGGGCACCTGCAAGAAGGGTCACAATTCAGGCTCTTGAGCTGAGCCTAACCAAAACCAAACTAAAGCCATCGCCATGGAGTCGACTCCAACTCATAGAGACCCTCTAAGACAAAGTGTAACTGTCCCATAGGGTTTTTAAAGCTGGAATCTTTACAGAAGCAGACTGCCATGTCCTTCTTCAGCAGAGCAGCTGGTAGGTTTAACTGCAGACCTTTTAGTTAATGGCCAGTGCTTTAACCACTGTAACACCAGTGCTCCTTGAGCTGAGCCTACACAAAGTAAAAACAAGAGAGCAATTTGGTCAAAATACCCATGAATTCAGTACAAAAGAATTAGTTCACTTATTTTAACTGGACTACCTGATCAGTTCAGTTGAAACAGCGATTCAGCCTTCCAGAAAAGATTTTAGGACCAAAGCTTTTTACAGGATTGAATTTTAAAAGCAAAATTTTCTGGCTATCATCTATGTAATTGTGGGCAATTTATGAGTTGGGTCATGCTTTAGTTCTCTAGTGCTGCTATAGCAGAAATACCACAAGTGGATGGCTTTAACAACCAGAAATTTATTGTCCTACAGTCTAGGAGACTAGAACTCTGAGTCCAGCTCTAAGGGAAGACTTTCTCTCTGTCTCTTGTTCCCAGGAGGATCCCAGAACAGTGACCCTGAGTCGAAGGGATGCACTCCACTCCTATCTCCTCTTTCTTGGTGGTAGTAGGTCACCCTTCTCTGCTCCCTTCTCTCTCCTTTTATCTCTTGTAAACTAAAAGGTATTTACAGGCCACACTCCAGACAAGTTCCCTTTATATCACATCAGGGCTGTGATACCACTAATAATGTTGCAACCCACCCTTAATCTTAATTCTTTTACATCTGATCAGCTTATCACATACGGCCACATCACGGGGTATCATTTAGTATCTGCCACATTACATCATTACATGACTTCGAAACCACTGAGAATCATGTCAACCAAGTTGACACAAATTTTGAGGGGACTCAATTCAATCATGACAGTTGGTATATGTGTGTGCTGACTGAATGGAACCTGGAGTGGAGATTCAATTCACTGGACTTAATCTCTTTTCTGAAACCATCAAATACCATCCACACACATCCCACAAAATAAAAAGATGAATCCACCGAGTTCACTTCTATTCTATAGCAATAAACAAGGGAATCATGGGCTTACTTGTGTTTCCTTACTAATATGTAGTGAATAATTTCACAGGGCCTTCACCATATCTCAGTTTCACATGTTTTTCACAACACGTAGTGAAACTTATGTGAAATTGTCCACTACAGGTAATAAATAAGCACAAGTAAGCTCTAGCTGTGGACACTCTACCCCTGTCAGGGATTGTAAATTCAAGAGGCTTTGACTCTGTAGGAAAGGGCTGTGGAGTGGGAGCAAGATAGACGCCAGCCACACCTAGAAGCAGAGTTCTTGCAGTGGTGAAAAACTGTGACATTGTTCACTACAGATTAGAAAGTAAGCACAAGTAAACCCATGCTTGCCTTCTTATTGGGTAATCTGATACAGTTCCACTGGAAATATATCTACAGAACTGTGCCCCATAGGCCCATCCCCACTTACTTGAGCTGTCCTCAGTATCATCTTCTTCTTCCTCCACTTGAATTTGTACTGTGGAAGAAAAAACAAATATAGCAATTATTTAATTGCTAACACAGTTGTCAGTCCCTTGTTTATATGTTTATTAATCTTATCACAATGTTTGCTGTGCAGTAAATAAAAATGGTTTTCAATAAACTTATCAAAATATGTATTATTTCATAACAATATACCATTACAGTATCTTACACGAGGTTATGTTCAGGTTTCTCTGCTTCGCTGCCTTCACAAATTTGTAAAACATAGCAGTTATGAGCCTGTCAGCACAATTCAAATTAACTTCAACCAAAATAAAACTATATTACAATAAACAGACTTGGAGTACGCTTGGTCATTTCATTCTATGATAAATTGAGTTGTCAGTAAAGCTATCTCCACAACCACAGGCCAATTTGGTTATTATAACCAAATTAACTAGTTTAAAATAGACAATTATTCTCATAGTTGTCCAGTGTTAGAGTCTTTCAAAAAAAAATGCTTACAGACCAATTATTTCTATTTCAGTTATTTCTATACATATTATATTGATAAACTCTAAATTTCTCAATATATGATTTGCCTTGACAATGCCAAGACAGACGATTTCACTATTATTTCCAAGACTAATAGTATGTCTTCTGTTTATTCTTTACCCCATAACTTGTACAGCATCTTGTCATTAGTTTTGTTCCATTTTTGTAAAGACATAAAAAAGTTTTATAATTTTTTAATTGTACAGTAATATGAGAAAAATATATTAATTGGCTGATTTATTTTTCCCTTGTCAACTATCATGCCTTCATTGGTTTAGTCAGTCACCCAGAAATAAGAGCTCAGCAACTCACCATGGTGAAAATTGTTGCTGTTGTTAACTGATATAGACTAGGCCCCCAACTCATGGTGACCCTGTGCATGACAGCTTGAAATGCTGTTAAGTTCTGTGCCATCCCTATGATCAGCTGAGGAACAGAACATTGAAATCCATAAGGTTTTCTTTGGCTGATTTTTGGAAGTAGATTGCCAGGCCTTTCTTCCTAGTCCATCTTAGTCTGGAAGTTCTGCTGAAACCTGTTCAGCATCATAGCAATACATTGGTCTCCACTGACAGAGGAGTGGGGGCTGTGCATGAAATGCATTGGCCGAAAACAAACCCTGGTCTCCCTCGTGGAATGTGAACATTCTACTCCTGCATCACTATAGCCCCTATGGTGAAAATTACACTATGACTTAAAAGCCATAGTGTACTAAGTTGTTTATACATATTAATTTTATTATATATTTTTTAAAGTGAATAAGTATAAATTAAAAAGGGAGGGCAGAGCTAACATTGCTGCTGTGAACAGCGGAAATTGCCTCTGGTTTTGTTTCTGCTCACACACTGTCAAAGGTTATTATTCAGAATTTGACAGGCATTTTGAAAAGACAACACATGCCAAGAGTTTAAATTCTATTCACAAAGAACATTATTATAAAAAGCATATTTTGCCTTTAAGCAACATCTGCATAAAAAGTTTTAGGATATGCAAAAATGTTATCACTCGACCTCAGCCACATAATGTGAAAATAAATGTTCTTTTGTTTAGAGTGGACATATGCCTTCTGTTGCTGGTTGTAACTGCATCTGCACAGGACAAAGATCTTTATGTCACTACTGAGAGTTTTCAATAATGAAAGCAGGCACTTCTAAGAAGAAATTCCATATTCAACAATAGGTCATGGTCTTTTATTTGCAATTAATGCCTCCACCAAGTTTCTTCAAAGAATTCCCTAGGAAGGCATTTTAATGACATAAGATTAGCCTTGGAGGAGGATATCAGTGTGTACAATAAAGAAACAGCTGAGAACAAATAGCAAATGCCAACACCCAGTCTATTCCACAACATGCATGGCCAGAGGAAGTTTTTAAAAATTTGGAAAATATATTATACTGATTTGTAATGATCAACTCACTAGACTATGATTATGTAAAGTTAATTAAATGAAATGGGAAAAAATACTACTAAATGAACAAAAATAAAAGCAAATCTTCAAGAAGGATTATATATTAAATAAAAATAGCAGAATAAAATATCCCAAGTCAAAAGAACAACAAATCAATTTTTTTTTTAATAACCAGGAGAAAGAAAATACAGGGCTGGAGTCATGGATCATGTTTCTCTAGAACAGGAAGGACAGTTATAAACAATCATTAAAATAAAATCTAAAAACCCGTAAGAGGAGACATCTCTGGTTGCAAGTGGAGAGCTAAAAGAGAGCTATATGTTCTAAGTGATGTAAGGTAGGGTTTTGCAGGTATAGCCTCTTCCCTTTTTGAATTGTCTTTCTATTTGGGATGCTGGTCTGTGCATAAAAATCTCCACATTCTTCTCAAGTGCCTTCTTTGCTCAACAACATACCTTTGTCTGACAGTTGTGAGGCTTGAGGATTTTGACCAGTTGAGTCAGATGATGGAAGAGTCATTTTTGTTGCTATTGTAAAAAATATTTGTGCTGGTGTTTTTATTCAGATCCTCAGCAAAGGTATCATCAGCCTCAAGGACAAAGCAACTGAGTTATGATTAAGAGATTAAAGATTTGCCAAGATCCTCAAACCAAGTTTGATTTAACAGAAAATTATTTGGCTTGAAAAGTAACTGTCAAGACTGGTCTACATCCCCTTCATCTCAAAGTAATGGTATGAAAACAAGCTAAGAAATCTCTCCAGGATTGAAGCCTGTGCAAAGGAAGTCTCAAAACTCTTTAAATGGTAGCTACAGACTGTCCTTCCCTCCTGAGACAATTTTTGGAATGGCCTGTTGCCATCCCTTCTCTCAGCAATCCCTATTGCATATTCCTGATCATATGACCCCCTCATGTTTTGGCTGTTCCTCAAAGTCTATTGATTATGGACTTTAAAAATAACCTTCTATGCCATAGAGGGATAGGATGACACAGTAAGGAGAGAAAGAGGAGGTACTGTCAAAATGGGAGGCAACAAGCAAAACTATGTGCTGAAGAAGGATGCTTATTTAAGAGAGGAATATGCAATAGGAGCAGATGAACTCCTAGGCAACCCAGATCCTCATTCCATGCAAATAGACACAGTAATTAAAAACAGTAAAAGGAAACAACAGCAAAATGTCACATTTCAGAGGCATTGGAGTTTTCAGAAAAGTAGATATTGTTCTGGGCTTTCTTTTTCAGTCTATCGTGTTGAAAGCAGTTTCTGGTTCTTCAGTATCACAGAGTGGCCATGTGGGGGTAACTGTTGAATGATGCTGCCTATTTCTCTGATCCACATTTGGCCCTTGAAGTGGTGGTTGTCACATTAGCTCGTTATTTTAGAAACTGAAAATTCATTTATTCAGTTAGCATTTATATATGTCCAGAAAGGGGTCAATCATTGAGAAAAATGCCCTGGGACAGAAGTTTGTAGACTGGAAAAGAACATTTAAAAAAGAAAAAAAAAAAGTTGTCATCAAGTTGGTTTGGATTCTTGGTGACCCTATTTGTGTCAGAGTAGAATTGTGCTCCAGAAGATTTTCAATGACTGATTTTCTGGAAATAGACCTACAGGTCTTTCTTTCAAGGCAACTCTGGTTAGATTTGAACCTCCCAACCTTTTGGTGAGCAGCTGGGCATGCTAACTATTTGCCTCCAGGGACTCCAGAAAAGAAAATATTGCTGCCTTTAAGGAGTCTTGCAACACGCTGCATTTACCATGATGAGATCTGAGAGTAGGTGTGAGATTCTTATAGTCCACTTTGTTTGGGCTATAACAACAATTTGTTAGATATGTTTATCAGATGTGTGTGTGTGTGTGTGTGTGTGTGTGTTTTCCTCAGTTCCTTTTTGTGTGTGAGGAATTAGGACTGGTATGCCCTTATTTTAGTTTCTACCATTCTCATACAAATTGGATGTCTTTCACCTCAGATTAACTGTCCTGTTGTTGTTGTTGTTGTTGTTATGTGCCATAGAGTCAGACCTGACTCACAGAGACTCCTTGGGTTCCGAGGCAGTATCACTACAGAATTAGATTGCCCAACCTTTCTTCCGAGGAGTGGCTGGTGGGTTTGAACTGCTAACCTTCTGGTTAGCAGTCAAGTGCCTTATGCACTATGGTACCAGAACTGTCCTGAGAGGGGTGTTAATCCATACCAAACAGAGTTCCTAATTTGAGCTAAAAAAACACAGTGTGAGATATGGATGTGAGGTATGAAAGAAAGAGAGAGGTGAATCAAAGATAACCCCAAGGTTTTTGACCTGGGCAACTAAGAGGATGGAGTTGCAAGGAAAGGAAATGACAAAGGCTATAGGGAGAGTAGGTTAGATGGGGAAGGAGTTGAGGATCAGAAGTGTGACATGTTGAATTTGAGATGCCTGTTAGCTGTCCAAGTATGACGTTGAATAGGAAGTTGGAGATTTCAGTCTGGAGTTTGGAAGTAAGGCTTGGCCTAGAAATATAAATGTAGGAATTATTAACATATAGATGGCATTTAAATCCATAAAACTAGGTGAGATCACCAAGAAAGTGTGCAAACAAAACAGAAAAAGGAACCTCTAAAATTGGGAGCACACGAAGAAGAACCAACAAAGAAAGTGAGAATGAGAAAAACAAGAGATTGTGGGAGGCAAGTGATGTGCAACAGGGGATGTGTCATAGGCTGCTATGTCAGGTACAAATAAGACTGGAAGTTGACCACTGGATTTGGCAATGTGGAGGTCAATAATGGCCTTAGAAGGGGTAGATTTAGTGAAGGACTGTCGGCAAAAGCCTGAATTAGAGCAGCTCTGAGTGAATGGGAAATGAGGAATAGGAGATATATATATATATATTTTTGCTGCACAGGGAAACAAATAAATGGAGTGGTAGCTAGTTACAGAAATAGAGGTCAAAATAATGTCTTATATTCCTTTTGTTACCTGTGGTACATATAAGTACCACTTATATTTCCTGCCTCTGAGGTTTCTTGGGTATCCCACACACACACCTAACGTTTTTGTTGGCATTGGGACAGAGAATTTCATAACTGTGTGAAACAGGGAACTTTATCAGCATCATATTGCTGGGGTGAGAGGTCAGTATGAGATGGTATTTTCTGGAGGAGTGATTATCTAAATCCTTTTTCTCCGGGCTTCTACTCAGTGAGATGAGGCTTGTAAGTATATTTACTCTTTCCTGTGTTTATTGGGAAGGTGTGGTGTTCAAGATTAGGTAATAATCAAGTGAATAAGTTATTTTCAGCCACAATGTGTAAGCATATGTCCTTGACTTACTTCATGACCACAGGCATATATAACTGTCACTTAATTTTTTGCCAGTTCCTCCTCAGTAATCCCTAAGCAGTTGTAGAATACAATGCAACTATGGAGGGAAAAGACTGCATTGAACAGAGGCACAACAGGTACACAACTGGAAGGCACTCTGTCAAATGGTGGCATTGATTGCTGTGTTTCCTTACTGACCTTGACATTGTAAACAGTTTTAAAATGTGGAACTGTAATAATAAGGTAGATATGACCAACTGTCTTCAAGATTGTTCTCATTAGGGATCTTACTACGTGAAATAAAGACCTCTTTCTTATTAAGAACAAGCCAGGAGCCAGCAGTGTGCCTAATGACATCCAGCTCTGATAGGGTTGGAAGTCATTTACCTGTTAAGGGAACCAGAAGACAGTGCAGAGAACACATCACTAAGAAGAAACAGACTCAAACAAAAATTATGTGCAGCCAGTGCAGGGCGTTACTCAATGTTTTCAAAAGTTTCACTCAATAAAATAACACTGCTAAGACACAACAATTTTTTCCATGCCTCATCCCATCTATTTTACCACCAGAGTCCAATAGGACATATGTATCCTACATAATATTCATCAAAATCCATCGTGCCTAACAAAAATTTTAGGACACTCAATGATTCAGCATGTATTCCATTAGTGGAAAAAAAAAAAAAAAATTGTATCTACAGAATTTTACAAAAAAAAAAAATCAGTAAAGAATATGCTGATGGTAAGGATCCAATGAGAATGAGAAAATGATGATGTAGCTTGTGTAATGAACCTCCTATAATGTTACTCAAGCAACAAAAATTAAGATAGTAATTCCTTTTTTAAGGTATCTGGTGTTTGGGGGCTATGCTTCTTTGTCTGAGACTTTGTTAAGAGAGTAAGTAACTTACTGATATACTCCTTATATTGGGCCCTGGATCCACTGTGTACCAATTCAGAAGAATGTGCTTGAAATGAGAAAGGGTGAGAGACAAAAAAGAGGAGTGGGGAGAGTAAGGGCATGAAGGAAGGAATACGGCAAAGGAAGTGAAGTCAATGAGCAACAAGCATGAGGGATTACACTGAATTATAAAGAAAGAAGGATAAATATAAAGTGACAATGTATTCTTGTCTTTGCTACATGTTATATATGAATTCTTGTACTTGAAAATATTCCATATTTTAGAAACAATTCAGGTTAACAAAAACTAGACTACCTTCCACAATTTATCCTAGCAATACTTTTAACAAAAATTTCAAGTGAGAGGCTAGAAAATATTAGAAAATAAAGGTGTCTTTTTTTCCCTTTAAATGGTGTATTCCAAAGTAAAATTTGCCTTTTTCTTATAAGGAAGGAGAGACATGAGTCCTTTAACACAAACATGAAATTTCTCCCTTCAAGGACAAAGAAAGAAGAGAGGGAAGAGAAATCAATGAAATCATAAATTTTTTTTTTTTTTTTGCCTCTTTACTATGTTATATATAAATATATATGTTATATATAAATATATAGAGAGATATATGTACCCTTATGAATAGACATTGTGTGAATTTCATGCTCTGAATATTCTATGCCTGATGCTATCCAATAGTCAACATGCTATTTTTTATTGTAACAATGACAATAATGACGGGGATGTAGACTATGATATAGGGAAAATAGTATACATGGAAGCTATAGCCAAGACCAGCATTTATATACTCTACTAAATGAGTTCCTGCGTGTTGCAAATGGCTAAGCCTAGCAGGATGGCAAAACTGACAAATCCTCTTGTTAGAGTTCCACACACCTTATTTGCATGGTCCCACCCACTGAAGGGTTTCACGTGCCTTTTTTGTATTATTAGCATGCTGTCCACTACTTTTAGTGGGGCACAGACACCTTATTTGTGTAGTCCCACCCAATCATTTTGTGGGAGTCACAAGACTCTGGCTAGAAGGTAATTCACTATACTGCATAGTCACAATGAGTTAGTCAACTCAGTGACAACTAGTACTTTAGTAAATTTCCAAACAAAAATTAAACCAAATCATATTTCAAAAGGAGTAGGTAAAATTATCCCTAAGGAAGAATTTCCCAACACTGGGCTACGTGGATGCTGAGATGTCACCCAATCATGTTGAGGTATCATCTCTCCTGCAGATGATGACACAACTTTCTGCTTCCATTCATTTATTACACCACCAGTAGATGTCAAGAAGGAAACAGAATCTATTGCCTAGGCTATTGAAAAAGGATTGTGGGAAGTGATTCTTCTTCCTCTAGGATAATATCTACCCAGGACACTAAGTCGGATTTAGAATATCCCAGCAGTTTTCATTACTTTTGTTAGAAAGATTAGGACAAGAAGATGCTCATCACATTTGTTTATAACAATCTCAAGTCCTTCAAATAATGGAAGCAAGCACAATTATTTTTGAAGTCAATGAGTATAGACTTATTTAGTTCTTATATCAATCAAAATGCCTTAATAAATAAACTATAAAACATTTTTAAAATCTTCAGAAGTGGGCAAAACAGAATGAAACCAGCTAGATTTAAATATAATCAAAGTTATCTGGGAAAAGATTTAATTTGACAGACCTAAGGCTAACATTCCCTCTGCTTGTGCCTGCATCTTTATCTTCCATGAGGACCAGTTTGGAGAAAACCATGGACCACATACATTCAGCTCCACACAGGGACGCCACATTCCTTCAAACACATCCCTAATGGAAATTTGTATAATAAATACTAAAAAGATTGGTCATATTTTCAAACCTTATAACATCTTGTAAATACTAATTAGTTATTTTAAATCTTAGTGGTTATAAAATTGCAAAAAGAATATTAATTTTGGCTTTGGCAAGATGTCCATGCAAAAGAAAGTGAGGGATAAATCTACAACTGTTACAGTAGCTCCCATTCTCCAATATTTTTTCTGTCTCCTAAGTTATGTTCATTTTTTGAAGCTCTGGGTGGGATCCCAAAGAAGTAGGGAATAAATAGCTGTTAGTACCTGCTTTATTAAAAACACAATATAAAGTACTGTAGTTACCAAATGGAGCAGAATGAAATCTGTGGAGAAAGATTTTGCCATGAGGTCCTAGATAGAAGATGGCTAATAACCCTCAGAAGACTAGAAAGGGGAGAAAGAAAAAAAGAATAGGAAAATGCACTCAAAATAAAAATCCCTGTTCCATACTTTTACAACAGAAATAAATCTGCATGTATGTGGAGGAGAGGATTGGGATGCAGACTAAATGTTCTCGTGCTTTTTCTTTTTACTTTTATTGTACATGAAATTAAAATTAAACACAGGCTGAGTGAAGTGGGTAGCTGGTATGTTTCCAGATTCTACCACCCCTGAGCTGAGAGAGCAATATGATATGCTGAAATATGTTTCCTCAAATGGCGAATTACATGCTGGAGTATTTGTGAAAAACTGCAATTAGATATTTCATGACTCCAATGATCCACAGAAAGAACAAAAACAGCTCTTACACTATGTGGTTTGGAAGTTTAAAAAAAAAAAAAACTATACATAGTCAATAAATAAATAGCTATTTACAGAGGCATTTTGAGTACTCTGTGGTTGCAAAATTGCCAGTGGTGAATATTGCTTTTTCTTTGCATTTAGATTATTTGGGGAGGGCAGGGCCATTTCTTATTTAACCGCTCTGTCATAATATATATTCAGACTGTGTGCTCTCACGCTGCAATTACCACCATAAAGGGCAAGCACTGTAAATAAGTGTGATGAAACAAAAATACATTCTTATGTGTGAGCTTTTGTGGCTAAAATCTTTTATAGTAATAGGACACCAAAATAACAGATGAAAATATAAATGTGTGTTATAAACCCTTGGCAGCTACGCTTATAGCCTTGGATTGAGTAGAGCAAAAAGGAATTTTTCTGTCTTCCACAGCATTTCTGCAATATTTCAAGTCATGAAGAAGAATAGATGTCAGACTTCATGGATAAACAAATAAAATGAAAGACAAAAAAAAAAAAAAAAAACACTCAATAATTGTGCAACAATTGAAAGCAAACCATTGTTCCTAGAGCAGGAAGAGTGGGGAGCAGGCTTCTGAACTCTGTACACATTTTTACCCTGCATTCCTACCACAGCCTTTGTTCACATTGCAGATGCTAATTCATTGTCATTAGCATACATTTGCAAATGCTAATAAGTGTCTTCTAAAGAACAAAAGGTGGGGGGCAGGGCAGAGTCAGGCTGAGGACTGAATGGTGAGGGAAGGGCTACAATACAAGGAGACAGCAGCGGAGAAAAAGAAACTAAGAGCAGTATTGAACTGAGATTTGCAGGTCCCTGAAATTTGGAAGACCTGTCTTCCTTATGAAATAGTAATATCATCATTAAGGTAGAAATTAATTAGTTCTTTCTAATTTCCTACTTTTTCCTTAAAAAAAAAAAAAGGTGAATGAATAAATAAAAGTTACTGATAAGAGTGAATCACTCTTTTCAGCTTTATAGATTTGGAAGAATAACATTTTGTAGGGTTTCCTACCCTACAAAAGTCTCCAGTTAATATAAAGGAATTCTGAGTTCTAGGTGTCCTTGTGAGTTTGTAAGAATTGTGATTACCTATCTTAAATTTTTTCCATAGACTCATTTTATAATATTCAAGACTAAACCTATAAATCATTTTTATGGATCTCGTAATTTTATTAAAATAGTTCATATAGAATGTGGTGTTTGTGTGTGTGTGTGTCTGTGTGTGTCCTTATATGTGTGCATGTTAATAAATATCCTGGGGGAGATAATCAACATTTGAATACCATAATAGTGCATCCCTGGATGCTACAAATGGCTAATGCTCTAAGTTAGGCTGTTAGCCAAAGGTTGAAGTTTTGAGGCCATTCGGAGTCACCTCAGAAGAAAGGCCTAGTGATTTACTTCTAAAAAATCAGCCACTGAAAACCCTGTAGAGCACAGTTCACTGACACACATGGGGTCACCACAAGTCAGAGTCAATGGCTACTGTTTTTTGCTTTGTTTTGTTTATTAGATTAGTAATATAGGAACATTGGTAGTTCCATGGTAGAATTCTTGCCTTCTGGGGGGAAATGTCAAGTTCAATTCCAAATCAATGTACCTAGTGCACAATCTCGGAAGGAAGGTTGGGCAATCTACTTCCGTAGTGATACCACCTCAGAAATCCAAGGAGGGGTCGCTATGAGTCAGGTCTGACTCAATGGCAAATAACAACAACAACAACAGTGCACAATCACCTGTCAGTGGAGGCTTAGTGTTGTTACGATGCTAAACAGGTTTCAGTGGAGTTTGCAGGGTGAAACGGATTAGGAATAAAGGCCTGGTATTCTACTTCCAAAAAAAAAAAAAAAAAAATCAGCCAACGTGGAATCCAAGGTGGTGAACTAGGTAGATATACTATTCAGACTATCTACAACAAAGACCCAACAAACCAAGTGAAACAGATACAGATAACAATCCTGGAACCCTGAACTTCAAAAGAAAGGATAAAGAGGTAGATTAATACTGATTAGAATAAGAAACTGAATGAAAACAGCAAACAAAGAGAAATGGAGTGGTGAATTGCCAATAGACCTAACACAGCTCAACTATTTTGAGTTATCACAAGCAGCATTCTGACTGAGATAAGAATCACATAACCAACTCTGCTCATCCAGGACTGTACTAGCACACATACCCATTGACCAGCCACTGAAGAGGTGTGATTGCTTGTTTTACCCTACACAACCTCCCAGTGATCAGCTGGGATGAGCCCCACAGGGAGCTGGCAAAGCCCCTTTCCACTGCTCCTTCCCCATCTATTGTTCTGCCCAGCCCATATCCCCACTTTCCCTGCTCCCTACCCATTGCTGCACACCCCTGGTATCCTGACGTGTGCTCCAGCAGGTGCAGCACTGTAAGATTGCCACCTCAGATATTTGCAGCTGGAGTGTACTAGTGCTACACTACTGTTTTTTCATTATTATTTCTTTTTCCTTTCTTCTTATTTCTTCCCTCTCCCCCACCCTCTTTTTTTTTTTTTTTTCAGTTTTGTTGATGATGCATTGCCTTTTTCTCTTTTATTATTTTTTTTCTTTTCTTTTTTTCTTCCTCTCCTCACCCCATTTATTCTTCTTTGTTTCTTTTCTTTTTCCCATTAGTTGGAGCTGGCAACTCTACCAGCCATACCCACCAAACTTGTCACCCTACTCACTGGGAGACAGACACCACACAGATAGCACCTAACATTTGCCCAGCCTGACCTCAATGGTTCTATGCAAACAGCAATCAGAGACTTGCACCTACACTCCTACCTGCTACCAAATGCATCTCGAGACAGGTGGTGAGCACTCTCATGCTTCCAAACTAGCAATGAAAGGATGAGAAGATACAGATTCAAGAGGCTCACTGAACCCCAAATAGGAATGATCCCAAAAGAAAATCAATCGGACATATGATTATCAAACTTGCCAAAACCACAGACAAGGAAAGAATCTTGAAAGCAGTTCATGAAAACCAATAGTTACCTATGAAGAAAAAGCAAGAAGACTAAGCTCTGATTTCTTAGCAGAAACCATGTAGGCAAGAAGGCAAAGGGATGATATACATAAGATCCTAAAAGAAAAAAAATTTCCAGTCTAGAATGATATATCCTGCAAAAACGTCCCTCAAGTAAGGTGGTGAAACTAGGACATTTCCAGATAAGAAATTAAAGGAATTTGTGAAAACCAGACCAACTTTACAAGAAATACTAGAAGAGGTCCTTCAGGCAAAGAATCAACAATGGCAAACAATAACTTGAAATTAAGACACACAATAACATCACCCAGAAATTAACCCAGATGTAGAAGTATCAAAAAGAAAACTACAAGACAGAAAATAAAAAGCAGAGATGTAGATTTGTAAACAATTACAACTAAAAGCAAAAGAGGAATAAATGGTATCATCCCAGAATATCCACATTGAGAGGAAGTCCAGAAAATATAGAGACAGAATGGACTGTTTGAAACATGGGAAGATAAGAATAAATTACAGGGTGACCTCAAAGAAAATTTATAAACCTTCTCACCAAAATAAAGAAGAAAATCAAAAAGATTCAGTAAACACTAAAACAACAACAGAAGAAATTAAAGAAAATCTGTAAACAAAATGAACTCAGCACAGAAAAACATATGGAACAAAGAAACCATTGTTGTTGTTTTTGTTATGTGCCGTTGAGTCGTACCCAACTAATAGTTGGGTCCCTCCTTGGGTTTCCGAGGCAGTATCACTACGGAAGTAGATTGCCCTATCTTCCTTCTGAGGAGTGGCTGGTGGGTTTGAAC
>NW_006921592.1:4470203-4471816 GCF_000298275.1 Orycteropus afer afer | reverse complement strand
ACAGCAGTAAATTCATATCTATTGATAATTTTGCTGAATGTACACAATTAAATATACCAGTCAAAGGATAGAAAGTAGCAAAATGGATAAGAAAACCCATCAATATGCAGTATATAAGAAATACACCTTGGACACGACACAAAGACAAAAATAAGGTAAAAATCAAAGAATGGAGAAGCATGTATCAAGCAACTGCCAACCAAAAAGAAACGAGCTGCAATATTAATTTCTCATAAAATAGACTTTAAGGCAAAAACCAGCAAAGGAGACAAAGAAAGATATTATATAATGATTAAAGGGTCAATTCAACAAGAGGACATAGCCATAATAAATATCTCCATATCCAATGAAACAGCCCCAAAATACATAAACTCTAAAAGAATTGAAAAGAGAAATAGATAACTTCACAATAATATTAGGAAACTTTAATACATCACTTTCGATGAAGGACAGAACAACTAGAAAGAAATTAAACAAAAACACAGAAGATCTAAACAATGCAATAAAGCAAATTGACCTAGTAGATGTATGTTGTTGTTGTTGTTATGTGCCGTCGAGTCGGATGCGACTCATAGTGACCCCTCCTTGGGTTTCCGAGGTAGTAGATGTATAGAGAACACTTTACCAAATAACAGCACAATACACATTCTTTTCCAATGCACATGGAACATTGCCCAGAATAGACCATACAACAGGACACAAAACAAGCCTCAATAAATTTACAAACATAGAAATACTACATCTCAGATCATAGTGCTATGAAATTAGAAATCAAAAATAGGGAGACCAAGGGGGGGGGGATATCAAATACATGGAACTGAATAACACTCTGGTTAAAAACTACAAGGTAATAGAAGAATTAAAAATTAAATAAAGGAAGAATTCCTTAAATCAAATGAGAATGGAAACACAACATACCAAAATTTTGGGGACAGAGTAAAAACAGTGCTCAGAGGAAAATTTACAGCAATAAAGTCACATATCAAAAAAAGAAGAGAAAAAGAAAATCAACACTTCAAACCAAGATCTCCAACAATTAGAAAAAGAACAGCAAAAAGAAAAAAAAAAAAAGCCTACAGTCCCCAGAATAAAGGAAATAATTTAAAAAAAGAGCAGAAATAATTGAAATACAAAACAGAACAATAGTAGAAAAAATCAGCAAGACTAGAAGTTGGTTCTTTGAAAGAATTAATAAAATTGACAAACTGGAAAATTTAACAAAGTAAAACAAGGAGAAGGTGTAAATGACACAAATAAGAAATGAATTAGGCAGTATCACAACAGAACCAATTGAAGTAAAAAGGATAATAATCAAATACTATGAAGAACTATACTGCAACAAATTTGAAAACCTAAAATAAATGGACAAATTTCTAGACACATGCCACCTACTCAAACCAACCCAATCTGAGGTAGGGAATTTGAACAGAGCCATCAAAAAAGAGTAAATTGACTAGGTCATTTAAAAATTCCCTACAAAAGAAGTTTTGGCCTTGATGGCCAGATTGGCAAATTCTAGCAAACATTCAGAGGAGAGCTGACACCAATTCTGCTCAAACTATTCCAGTACATAGAAAAAGGATGAAATACTCCCAAACTCATTCTATAAAGCA
>NW_006921592.1:4463334-4469283 GCF_000298275.1 Orycteropus afer afer | reverse complement strand
AGCCACTCCTCGGAAGGAAGGTTGGACATTCCTACTTCCGTAGTGATACTGACTTGAAAACCCAAGGAGGGGTCGCTATGAGTTGGGGCCGACTCGATGGCAAACAACAACAACAACAACAGATTCCTCTACCTTAACAAAGAGAACTCTGAGAAGGAAATCAAGAAAATAACACTATTTACAATAGCCACGCAAAAGATGAAGTATTTAAGAATAAGTCTAACCAGAGATACAAAAGGCCGAAACAAAGAAAATGACAAAACATTACTATGAGAGACCAAAAGAAGCATATATAAATGGAAGAATATACCATGCTCATGGATAGAAAGATTTAACATTATGAAAATTTCACTACCAAAGCTATCTACAAATATACTGTAATCCTGATCCAGATACCATCATCATTCTTTAAAGAGATGGAAAAACAACTTTATATGAAAAGAAAGAGACCCTGACTAGGCAAAAGCACTACCAAAGAAGAACAAAGAAGGAGGCATGACATTCCCCAATTTCAAAAACAACTATACAGCAACAATGGTCAAAAGTGCCTGGTACAATAACAGACATATAGACCAATGGAAGAGAATTGAGAACCCAGGAGTAAAGCCATAATGTATGGATAGCTAATCTTTGACAAAAGGCTGAAACCCATTAAATGGGTAAGAGATAGTCTCTTTAACAAATGATGCTGGCAAAACTGGATATCCTTTGCAGCAAAATGAAACCAGAACCATATCTCTCATTATATACAAAAACTAACTTAAGACAGATAAAGGCCTATGTATGCTAACCTTATCACTATAAAGATCATTGAAGAAAAAAACAGGGGCAAACTTATTGGTTATAATTCATTGCATAAACAGTTTACTGAACATAACTAAAAATTCACGAACAGCAGAAGACAAACTAGACAACTGAAACCTTCTAAAAATTAAATATTTATGCATATCGGAAGACTTCATCAAAAGAGTTAAAACAGAACCTACAGACTGGGAAAAAAATTTTGGCAATGACGTATTGCACAAGGGCCTAATCTCTAAAATTTGTAGAAAATTTCAACACCTCAATAGCAAAATGACAAATAATCAAATTTTAAAAATGAGCAGAAGACATGAAAAGATACTTCACCTGAGATGGCATCTAGGCGTCCAACAAACACATGAAGAAATGCTTGTGATCATTAACAATTAGAGAGATACAAATCAAAACAACAATGAGATACCTATCATCTCACCCCAGCATTGACAGCAAAGTTTAAAGAAAACCGAAAACAACAAATGCTGATGAGGGTGTACAGAGACTGAAACCTCCATACACTACAGGTAGGACTATAAAATGAAGCGACCACTGTGAAAAATGGTAAGGAATTTCCTTAAAAATTTGGAAATAGAAATACCATTGTTGTTGTTGTTAGATGCCATCTAGTTGGCTCCAGCTCATAGCAACTCTATGCACAACAGAACGAAACACTGTCTGGTCCTGTGCCAACCTCACAATCCTTACTATACTTGAGCCCATCATTGCAGCCAGTATGTCAATCCATCTTGTTGAGAGTCTTCCCCTTCTTGGCTGACCATCTACTTTATGAAGCATGATACCCTTTTACAGGGAATGGTCCCTTTTATTACCAAAGTAGGTAAGACAAAGTCTGGCCATTCTTGTTTCCAAGAAGCATTCCATCTGCACTTTTCCAGGACAGATATATTCATTCTCCTGGCACTCCATGGTATTTTCAGTATTCTGCGGCAACACCATAACTTCTTCAGTCTTCCTTATTTCTTGCCCAGTTTTCACATGCATATGACATGACTGAGGTGCCAGGCTAGCTCAGTCGGTAGAGCATGGGACTCTTAATCTCAGGGTCGTGGGTTCAAGCCCCACGTTGGGCATTTCTGGCTTAGGAGCTCTGGTAGCATAGTGCCTAAGGCACTTGACTGCTCACCAGAAGGCTGGCGGTTCAAACCCACCAGCCACTCCTCGGAAGGAAGGTTGGGCAATCCTACTTCCGTAGTGATACTGCCTCAGAAACCCAAGGAGGGGTCGCTATGAGTCGGGGCCAAATCGACGGCAAACAACAACAACAACAACAACAGGAGATGACTGAAACTATCATGACTTGGGTCAGGCACATGGTAGTCTTCAAAGTGACATTTTTGCTTCTTAACAATTTAAAGATGTCTTTTGCAGCAGATTTTCCCAGTGCAATATAACATCTGATGTCTGAGTACTGCTGCTTTTATGGGTGTTGATTGTGGATCCCAGTAAAATGAAATCCCTGACAACTTCAATCTTTTCTCCATTCATTCTGATGTTCCTTTTCATCCACTTGTGAGGATTGTTGTTTCCTTTATGTTGAGATGTAATCCATACTGAGCACTGTAGTCTTTGATCTTCATCAGTAAGTGCTTCGAGTCATCTTCACTTTCAGCAAGCAAGGTTGTGTAATCTGCATATCACAGATTGTTAATGAGTCTTTCTCTGATCTTGATGCCACATTCTTCTTCATATAGTCCAGTTCTTTAGATTATTTGCTCAGCATACATATTGAGTAAGTATGGTGAAAGGATACAACCCTGATGCACACCCTTCCTGATTTTAAACCATGCAATATCCCTCTTGATCTGTTGAAACAACAGTATCCTGGCCTATGTACAAGTTACTCATGAAAATAAGGAAATATTCTGAAATTCCCATTATTCACAATGTTATTCATAGTTTGTTATGATCCACATAGTCAAATGCCTTTGTATAGTCAATAAAACACAGGAGACATCTTTCTGGTATTTGCTTTCAGCTAATCCATCTGACTTCAGCAATGATATCCCTTCCTCCATGTCCTCCTCATCTAGCTTGCATTTCTGGCAGTTCTCTGTTGTTCTGGTTACGTGGTGCCACTCTGACAGGAATATACAACAAATGGGATGGCCTTAACAAACAGGAGTTTATTCTCTTACAGTTCGAGAGGCTAGAAATCCAAGTTCAAAGTGCCAGGCTCTAGGGGCTGGGTGAAAGTCCCTCAACCTTGTGGTTCAGCTCTGCCTGTTTCCAGCCCACTGGAGCTAAAGGCTTTTCTTCACTCAGACAGCTGCTGGCTGCTGAGACTGACAAGCCCAAGGTTGACAAGTAAAAAGGCACAGTCCCAATGTTACAAAACACACGACAGGCCATTAATTCAAGTCCCTTGAAAGCCCCAAGGTAAGCAGAGCATGGCAGGCTGCTAAACAATGACACGGCTATATGCAGGGTTCAAGTGTGCCATAAGCTAGAGACCATTCCCAAAGCTGCTGCTTATATATGGAAAGCAGACCACATACTCAAATCAGCTACTCAGCTGCTCCAATAGATTCCACCATGGAGTAAATTACCAATCTCACCATGGCAAATAACTCCATTCAGCTGCCCAGCCACTCAACCAAGCCCAGCCAAGTTGACACATAAACTTAATCACCACATCTGTCAATATACTCCTGCAACCATTTTCAATTATTTTCAGCAAGATTTCACTTGTATGTGATATTAATGATATAGTTTGATAATTTCCACATTCTGTTGGATCACTTTCCTTTGGAATTGGCACAAATATCTATCTCTTCCAGTCATTTTGCCAGGTAGCTGTCTTCCAAATTTTTTGGCATAAACTAGTAAGCACCTCGAGTGCTACATCCAATTGATGAAACATCTCAATGGGTATTCTGTCAATTTCTGGTGATTTGTTTTCTTCAATTCCTTCAGTGTAGCTTGCACATCTTCTTTCAATACCATTGGTTCTTGATCATGTATTATCTCCTGAAATAGTTGGACATTGACCCATTTGACTCTACTCCTTCTATCTTTTTTTGATGCTTCTTGCATCACTCAATATTTTGCCCATAGAATCCTTCAATATTGCAACTCAAGGCTTGATTTTGTTCTTAAGTGCTTTCAGCTTGAGAAATGCTGAGTGTGTTCTTCCTTTTTGTTTTTCTAACTCCAGATCTTTGCACGTTTCATTATAACACTTTACTTTGTTTTCTCAAGTCCTTCTTTGAAATCTTCTCAGATCTTTTATTTTGGCATTTCTTCCATTTGCTTTAGCTACGCTCTGTTCAAGAGCTATTTCTACAAAGTTCTATAAAGTTTCAGAGTCTCTTCTGACATCCATTTTCACCTTGTCCTCTCTTTTTAATGACCTTTTCCTTTCTTCATGTATGATGGTCTTGATACCATCCCATGACTCATATGGTCTTTGGTCACTAGTGCTCAATGCGTCAAATCTATTCATCAGATGATCTCTAAATCCAGGTACGATATAATCAAGGTTGCATTTGACTCTCATGGACTTGTTTTAATTTTCTTCAGCTTCAACTTGAACTTGCATATAAGCAATTGATGGTCTGTTCCAAAGTCAGCTCCCGGCCTTGTTTTGACTGATGATATTCAGCTTCTCCATCACCTCCTTATACAGATGTAGTCTATCTGAATCCTTTGTATTCCATCTGGTGGTGTCCACATGTATGTTTTTGTTGCTAGGTGACATCAAGTCAGTTCTGACTGATAGTAACCCTATGTACAACAGAACAAAACACTGCCCTGCCCTGTGCCAGCCTCATAATCCTTGCTATACCTGAGCCCCTCATTGTAGCCACTGTGTCTACCCATCTCGCTGAGGGTCTTCCTCTTGTTCACTGACTCTCTACTTTACCAAGCATGATATCCTTCTTCAAGGAATGGTTCCTTCTGACAACATAACCAAAGTAGTCCCTGTGTATGTTGTTGTTGTTGTTATGTGCCGTCGAGTCGGCCCCGACTCATAGCGACCCCTTCTTGGGTTTCCGAGGCAGTATCACTACGGAAGTAGGATTGCCCAACCTTCCTTCCGAGGAGTGGCTGGTGGATTTGAACCGCCAGCCGTCTGGTTAGCAGGCAAGTGTCTTAGCCACTATGCTACCAGAGCTCCCTCCATGTGTATAGGCACCATTTATGTTGTTGAAAAAAGTATTTGCTATGGATAAGTCATTGGTCTTGAAAAATTCTATCATGCAATCTCCAGCATCATTTCTATCAACAAGGTCATATTTTCCAACTACCAATGATTCTTTTTGGTTTCCAAACTTTTGCATTACAATCACTTATAATTATCAATACAAATTGATCACATGTTTGGTCAATTTCAGATTACAGAAGTTGGTAAAAATCTTCAGTTTTGTCATCTTGGACTTTAGTGGTTTATGTGTAAATTTGAATAATAGTATTAACTGTTCTTCCTTATAGGCACATGGATATTAGCCTGTCACTGACAGCATTGAACTTCAGGATAGATCTTGAAATGTTCTTTTCAATGATGAATGCAACCTCATTCCTCTTCAATTTTTCATTCCTGGCATAGTATACCATATGATTTTCTGATTCAAAATGGCCAATACCCATCCATTTCAGCTCACTATTATCTAGGATATTGATTTTTATGCATTCTATTTTATTAATAACTACTTCCAATTTTCCTATATTCATACTTTGTATATTCCACATTCCTATTATTAATGTTGTTTGCAGCTGTTTCTTCTCATTTTGAGTTGTGCCCCATCAGCAAATGAAGGTCCTGAAAACTTTATTCCACCAATGTCATCTTGGTCATCTCTACTTTGGGGAAGCAGCTTTTACCCAGAAATACCGTATGATCTAGCAATCCTTGTTGTTGTTGTTAGGTGCTGCACAGGTCATGTAAAAGTGTGATATTTAGTTTCCAAATACTGGGATTTTCCAGATATCTTTGGCTATTTATTTCTAATTTAATCTCATTGCAGTTAGAGAACATAATTTGTATGACTTGAATCTTTTTAAATTTATTGAGCTTTGTTTATGTTGTATCTTATTAAAGATACTTTGAAGAGAATGTGTATTCTGCAGTCTTTGGGTGGAGTGTTCTATAAATAGCAATTATTGCAAGATGGCTAATTTAAAAAAAAAAAA
>NW_006921592.1:4447569-4450748 GCF_000298275.1 Orycteropus afer afer | reverse complement strand
CAAGTGTCTTAGCCACTATGCTACCAGAGCTCCTAATATTCAATATTACAGTTCACTAATATTTTCTTCAGCAATGTCTAATCTGTACATCCCATGAAATTCATACTTCACCTCAGACATTATCATTTTCATCTGTAAAAGTTCAATTTTCCCTTTTTAACCTCTTCCATGTCCTGACTTAATCTTTCCTCTAGCTTCTTGAATATGTGTAATGCAATTATAATAACTGTTTTAATGCATTTGTCTATTAATTATATTCTGTGTCATTTATGGATCAACTGTGTTTAATTGACTTTTTACTTAATTAGTGTAATTTCATGCTTCTTTTTATTCAAATTAATATTCAAGTGCATGATATTAATCAAATTTTAATTTGGGTGCTAGATATTTTATATTGCTATAAATATTCTTGAGTTTTGTTGTGGTATGCATTTACATTTTCCGCAGATTGTTTGAATCACTCATTTTTAAGCTTTGTTAGGGGGACCAGGGCAACATTTAGTCTGGGGCTGATTTTCCCTCATACTGAGGCAAAATCCTTCAGAGTACTCTGCCTAATGTCCCATGCATTGAGAACTCTCCGCAGGTCTCTGTTCAGCCCTCTTTTCTTTAGTATATGTCCCTATGAATTATAGCTGTCTTTATGTCTCAGACTGTCAGCTCTATTTCCTCAGCTCAGGGAGATGACTGGGCTCTATTTGCATCCTCATGCCTGATCTATGACCTGGAAACTGAAGACAGGAACCTGGACAACCATAGTGTACACCTCATCTATTTTCCATTCTCAAAACTCACTATCTTTTGTTGTCAGGGGTACAATGTCTTGAAAACTATTATTTCATATGTTTTTCCATTTTGTTTCACATGGGAAAGTAAATTCAGTACCTATTACTCCATCTTGACTAGATGAGAAATGCACTCATAATCAATGTTCTAAAGGTCTGTCATTCAACTTTTGGTTTTCTTTTTTCCAGTCACATGAGAAAATCAGGAGTAGACATACTTGGCTGCCTCTCATCCTTTTCTCCTTGATCTCACATCCAAATATCTACAGACTTCTAGGCTGTAGATTTATCAATTTTAAGAAAATTGTTATGTTGATTGGAACCCTCATCCACCGCTAGTGGGACTGTAAAATGGTGCAACATCGTGGAAAGCAGTATGGCACTTCCCTAATAAGTTGGATATAGAAATACCATCTGATCTGGCAATCTTACTACTAGATATATATCCTAGAGAAATAAGAGCTGTGACATAAATAGATATATTCATGCCCATGTTCATCACAGCATTATTCACAACAGCAAAAAGTGGAAATAACCTGAGTGCTCATCAACAAATGAATCAATAAACAAATTATGTTACATACACATTATGGAATGGTATGCAATATTAAAGAATAATGATGATTTGTGAAAAACCACAATGACCATGGAAGAACCTAGAGGGCATTATGCTGAGTAAAACTACTAATCTCAAAAGAATAAATATTGTATGAAACCATTATTGTAAAAACTCAAAAAAAGGGTTTCACATAGAAAGAAATATTCTTTGATGGTTACCAGGGACAGGGGGAAAAGGAGGGTAAACGTCGAACTAAAGGGTAGGCACGTATTTACATGGGTGAAGGGAAAGGCAATATACAATAAGAAGGAGGTCAGCAAAAAACACCAAGGCAGTGGAAGACACAGGGAGGAGCACAAGAGTTAAAGGCAACAAAAGTGAATACTATTACATATGCAATCTTGCAGTAAGAGTGATAACAAAATTCTATACGCAGATGTATAGAGGGATACTCAAGTTGAACAGGCAAATGGGAATACACCCATGAATATAGCATTGGCACAGAGGATTTCTCTACCTATCTACTCATAGTGCTACAAATGTATCAGTGAATGTATAGAGCATACAGTGGCAAAGTTATGAAAACTTTTTAGTCATAACCAAACACCTTAAGGGAAGAGTCGCTGGGCCTAGGGGCTCAGGACCATAGTCTTGGGGAACATCAAGGTCAATTGGCATAACAGTCCACAAGAACAGTGTTCTAAATCCTACTTTAGTGAATAGTGATTAAGGTCTTAAAAGCTTGTGAGTAGCCATCTAAGGTACAAACTATTCATCGCTCTCCATATGGAGCAAGGAAGAGTAAAGAAAATCAAAGACACAAGGAAACAATCCAAAGTACTAATGGACCATGTGAACTCCAACCTCCACAACCCTGAGTTCAGAAGAACTAGATGGGGCTTGGCTACCAATGCCAGTCTCTCTGAAAGGGATAACAATAGGAGGTCCTGGATAGAGTGGGAGGAAACTGTGGAACAAAATTTAAAAAAATACCAGACTTACTGGTCTGATGAAGAGCAGTGGAACCCCTGAGACTATAGCCTGTAGATACTCTTCAAGCCTGGAATTGAACTCAACTCCCATGGCTCAAATTTCAGACAAATGATAGACAAACCTATAAGGTGAACAATAAGAGAAGCAATGTATGCACTCATTAGAACGATTAACCATATGAGCTCAAAGGGGCAGCATTTGCCCAGGGATAAAGTTCAGAAGACAGGAAGAGAGAGGAAAGAAGGATGAAAGAAATGATAAACACAGGGAGGAGGTGAAAAGAGTGTTGTTACATTGTGGGGATGATGATGTCACAAAACAAAATCTGGATGAATTGTTGAATAGAAAACCAATTTATTATGCAAACTTTCACCCAAATGACAAAAGAAAAAAAAAGTTATGTCAATTAACTATGTATCCATTAAATAGAAATAAAGTTCATAAACAGAAATTAAGTTTATAAATAATTTAATTATTTGCAGCAATATTTATGACATATATTGTGTTTTGTTATTAGTTGCCATACTGAGTTGGTCTCAACTCTTAGCAATCTTGTTACAGAGTAGAACTGCTCCATAGGGTTTCCAAGACTGTAAATTTTTGCAAAAGCAGACAGCCACATTTTTCTCCCACAGACCTGTTGGTGGGTTCAAACTGCCAACATTTCGGTTAACAGATGAGTGCTTTAACCATTGAGCCACCATGGTTCCTTTGCACCAGCTAGGGACCTTATATAGGGTGCTAAAAGATCATAAACATTAGATGTATTATAGAATATAAAATACCTGAAATAAATGCCTTCTGCAAAGAAAGAAAAAAGACTGAGATGAAAAATGTCAAAA
>NW_006921592.1:4445982-4447014 GCF_000298275.1 Orycteropus afer afer | reverse complement strand
TTGTGTTCCCATAAAGAAGGCTTGGATTATAAAGCATCATGGAAAAATAGGAGTAGAACAGCCCAAATTTAGCAAACAAGTATTTTATTCCCTGTGTTAGAAAGGAGCTAACCCTCATAAAATGTTAATGGTCTTTCTCCAGTAATAACTAAAATGTTACACCTTGTAATTGAGCTTATGACCATGATTCTGGAGCATTTTGGAAGTTTAAAGAGAAGTGATAGGAGAAGGTTTTAGTTAATTAACTATTTTATCTTGATTGGCAAATGAAGGAACCTCAGTCGGATTGTTTTATTCTTAGGACAGCTTCCTTCTGAGATCTTCATTTCATGAGCAAGGTAAAAAAAAAAGTGGAAAGAGGTCCAGATAAGTCATCCCTTTATTCACTTTTTCAGTAAGAATGTAGCTAATGTCTGTGGAGACAAAGCACTAACAGGGGCTGTGTTACTTATGTAAAGACTAGTTAGTGTCTTGTTCTTAGAGTCAGACGGACCTGAATTCAAAATCTAGATCTGCCACTTCAAAAAGTGTGACCACTTTGATCATCAGGTTCCATTTCAGGAAACTGTGAAAACCAGTAAGTTCATAGTAGTGTTGAGATAATTAAATGAGTTAAATATATGCAGTAACCTATTACTGACGAGTCAATTCCAACTCATAGTGACCCTATAGGACAGAAAAGAACTGCCACATAGTGTTTCTAAAACTGTGATCTTTACAGAAAGAGAGACTACCATATCTTTCTCCTCAGGAGTGAATGGTGGGTTTGAACTGCCAATCTTTCAGTTTACTGCAGAGCACTTAACCACTGCACCACTAACAACAACAAAAAAAAATCTGTTGCCATCAGGTCAATTACAACTCATAACAAACGTAATGCATGTGGTAGTGCCTGGCATAAAGAGGCCATTCAGATCTACATGAATCACATAAAATCTGGGAGCAATAAGTAAATAAGATGTTGATGTTAGGTGTCCTTGAGTCACTGTGACTTGTAGTGACCCTATGTACCACGCCCAGTCCTGTGCCATC
>NW_006921592.1:4444391-4445348 GCF_000298275.1 Orycteropus afer afer | reverse complement strand
ATCAATCCTTCTTCAGTCTTCTTTATTCATTGTCCAGCTTTCACACGAGGCTACTGAAAATATCATGGTGTGGGTCAGGTGCACCTTTGTCTTCAAAGTGACATCGTTACTTTTAACACTTTAAAGAAGTCTTTTGCAGCAGATTTGCCTAATGAAACACATCATCTGATTTCTTGATTGCTGCTTCCATGGATGTTGACTGCTGATGCTGAAATCCCTGAAAACTTCAATCTTTTCTCCTTTTATCATCATGTTGCTTGTTGGCCCAGTTCAGGATTTTTGTTTTCTTTATATTGAGCTGCAATCCATACTAACGCTGTAGTCTCTGATCTTCATCAGTAAGTGTTTCAAGTCATCTTCACTTTCAACAAGCAAGGTTGTGTCATCTGCATATTGCAGTTTATTAATGAGTCTTCCTTCAATCCTGATGCCATGATCTTCATATAGTCCAGCTTCTTGGATTATTTGCTCATCACACAGATTGTGTAAGTATGGTGAAAGGATACAATCCCAGCACACACCTGTCTTGATTTAAAACCATGCAGTACTCCCTTGTTTTGTTCAAACAACTGCTTCTTGGTCTATGTACAGGTTCTTCATGAGCACAATGAAGTGTTCTAGAATTCCCATTCTTCACAATGTTAACCATAATTTGCTATGACCCACATAGTCAAATGCCCTTGCATAGTCAATAAAATATACCTAAATAGCTTTGTGGTATTCTTTGCTTTCAGTCAATATCCATCTGACATCAGCAATGACATCCCTAGTTCCATGCCCTCTTCTGAATTCAGCTTGAATTTCTGGCAGTTCCCTGTCAATATACTGCTACAACTGTTTTTGAATTATCTTCAGCAAAATTTTACTTGTGTGTGATATCAATGATATCATTCAATAATTTCCACATTCTGTTGAATCACTTTTCTTTTGAATGGGCATAAATATGGAACTCTTCCA
>NW_006921592.1:4439286-4441065 GCF_000298275.1 Orycteropus afer afer | reverse complement strand
AATTCAGAGCATGGGCTCTAGGGGAAAGCCTTTTCTCTTTCTAGGCTTTGAAGGAAAGTCCTTGTATCTTCAGCTTCTGTTTCCTTGGAGATCTCCATGTGCCTTGGCTTCTTACCCCATCTCTGCATCTCTCCCTTGCTTGTTTAATCTCTTTTATATCTCAAAAGAGATTCACTCAAGGTATACCCTACATTAATCGTTCCTCATTAACATAACAAAGACAACTCATTCCTGAATGGGATTACAACTATAAGTACAGAGGTTAGGATGTATAATACATAGTTTTGGGAGATATACTTCAATACCTAACAATCAATATTTACTAAATCTTTACCATTCCTTTGGCAGGAAGGAATATATGGTGTACAAAGTTAGGTGTCTTTTTGTTTTCCCAGATCTTCCAGTGTAATCAATGGTACAATTATGCATTCTGTAATTTCTGAAAAATTCATGATTTACAAATATTTTGTCAGCTAAGACATACTGTTCAGAATTTTATTTTATTTTTTTAAAAAAGGAAAATTAGGACTTCCAGTAAGATGGAGGAATAGGCAGACAAGCAACACAGACCCTCTTCAACAAAGAAAACAGAAACCAGTTGATGGGGATACAGAAGATAATCCTGGAGCCACAAGCTTTGAAAGGAACTACACAGAAGTAGATTAGGCACCAACTAGTGGAAAAACCTGAACAAAAATAGTGAGAATGAAGACAGTCTGAGCTGTGGACTGCCAGCTACTCTGACGGGACCAATGGCATGAATATTTCCAAGTGGTATTGGGACCTGAGAATTGACCTAAAGATCAGCCCTGGTCACCAAGGGCTGCAGGGATGACTGCACTGGTGGCCTATCACTAGGAAGGAAAGCAGCAAGGAGGGAGAGAGCCTGAGCTGTGGACTTTCTGCTGTCTGGGGGGCACAGCCATTTTGGTTGTTTACATGTGGCAGGCATTTTGGATATTTAAAGTGACTAAGAGTGCAGCCATTTTGAATGTTTACTAGCAGTGGCCATTTTGGGTTTTTAAAATGACAGCATTCTCATTCGGATTCCAGGGGCTAAGGGTGGCAGGGACATATGAGAGGCTGATAACAGGAAAGGAGACAGGTGGTGAGTGTATAAGTGCTGTCAACAAGTGAATAGAGGAGCACAGCACAGTACCTGGCTTATGTAGATAACATACAAACAAAACAAAGAAAATGAAAATCATGGCCAAGTCACTAAAGCATACAATCACCAATTAAATATAAACACAAAAATGTCACAATGCCTCAGAGATAAGAGGGCATCACAGTCCACACAAAGAAGCAAGATAAAGCAGGAGAAACAAGGAACTGGGATACAGACCCATAACACATCCCTGAGAAAGACACAGCATTGGAACTTCCTGATAGGGAATTCAAAAGAATTATACTTAGGTATCTTAAATGAATTGAGAGGCAGTCAAGGAAAACACTGAAAACATTGAGGAAAACACAGAGAAGACCCTAGAACAATTTCAAAAGACAATACAAGAACAAAATGACAAAATAAATGAAAAATTAGAAATTATACACAATCTACACACATAAATCCAGAAGATTAATACCAAATTTTCAGAAATAGATAAGACATTGAATGGGCAAAGGAGTAAAATTGAATCAAAGGAAGACAGAATTAGTGAGAGTAAAGGCAAATACCTGAACACTTCTTTGGAAAGGGATCAATCAGAAAAAAGATCAAAACAAAATGAAGAAAGCCTAAGGTTCATGTGGGATACCATCAAAAGGAATAACTTACAT
>NW_006921592.1:4437484-4438488 GCF_000298275.1 Orycteropus afer afer | reverse complement strand
GACACCATGAAAAAGCACATAACAAAAATGACAGTAAAAATTCATATTTGCCAATAATTATATATCTGGCAAGGGACTTATCTCTAAGATTTATAGAAAAGTCAAATGCCTCAATAGCAAAAGAATTAACAATTCAATTGGAAAATGGGCAGAAGACATGAATAGACACTTCACCAAGGAGGATAATCAGGTGGTCAGCTAATGAATTTGCCCTTGCAAAATTCTATCTTGTGATCTCCAGTGTCATTCCTATGACCAAGGCCGTATTTTCCAACTACCAGTGATTCTTCCTTGTTTCCAACATTTGCATTCCAATAACTAGTAAAAATCAATACATTTTGATTGTATATTTGGTCAGTTTCAGACTCCAGCAGTTGATAAAAATTTTCAGTATCACCATCTTGGGCTTTAGTGGTTGGTGTGTAAATTTGAATAATAATAGTATTAACTAGTCTTCCTTGTAGGCGTATGGATATTATCCTATCACTGACAGCATTGTACTTCAGGATAGATCTTGAAACACTCTTTTTGACAATGAATGCAAAGCTGTTCCTCTTCAGTTTGTCATTACCAGCATAGTAGGCCATTATTACTGTCTAATTGAAACCGCCAATGCTTAGACTATTGCTCACTAATATCCATCTTTATGTGTTCCATTTCATTTTTGACAACTTCCAATTATCCTAAATTCATACTTTGTATATTCCATGTTCCAATTAATGACTATTTGCTACTGTGTCTTCCCAGTTTGAGTCATGCTCCATCAGTAAATGAAGGTCCAGAAAGCTTTAATCCATCCACATCAGTAAGGTTGACTCTATTTTGAGGAGACAGCTCTTCTCCAGTCACATTTTGAGTGTCTTCTAACTTGAGGTGCTCATCTTCCAGCACTATATCAGACAATATTTCACTTTTATTCATGAAGTTTTCCAGTAATATATCAGACAGTGTTTCACTGCTATTCATAAAGTTTTCAGAGGCCATTTTTTTCAGACCTGGCTGGC
>NW_006921592.1:4436373-4436939 GCF_000298275.1 Orycteropus afer afer | reverse complement strand
AATACTTCTTTGGAAAGGGATCAATCAGAAAAAAGATCAAAACAAAATGAAGAAAGCCTAAGGTTCATGTGAGATACCATCAAAAGGAATAACCTGCATGTCGTAGGAATTCCAGAACAGGAAGAGAAAAATAAAACCACTGAGAAAATTGTCCAAGATTTGCTGGAGGAAAACTTCCCTGATATGAAGAAAGATGAGAATATATACATTCAGGAAGTCCAACAAACCCCAAACAGGATAGACCCCAAAAGAAAATCACTAAGACATATCATCATCAAATTCACCAAAACCAAAGACAAAGAAAGAATCATGAGAGCACCATGGGAAAAATGAAAAGTTACCTACAAGGGGCAACCAATAAGACTAAGCTCGGATTTCTCAACAGAAACCATGCAGGCGAGGAGACAGTGGGATGGTATATATAAAACAATGAAAGAGAAAAATTTCCAACCAAGAATTATGCACCCAGCAAAATTGTCCCTCAAATATGATGGTGAAATTAGCACATTTACAGATAAGCAGAAATTAAGGGAATTTGTTAAAACCAGTTCAACCTTACAAGAGAT
>NW_006921592.1:4429820-4435018 GCF_000298275.1 Orycteropus afer afer | reverse complement strand
TTGTTGTGGAGAGTCAAGGAAAGGTTTATATACGGAGGGAAACTTTCTTTGTTGGTTGCCAGGGGTGGGAAAGGAGGGGAGGGAACACTGCAAAAAAAAAAAAAAAACATTGACCCATGTCACTTTAGTTTTGTATATTTCACTGTACATAAATTATATCTCAATAAAATGCATTAAAAAAAATCATGGACTATTTCAGAGTTTTGACTGGAGCTTCCAAGAATCTCTGATACCTGTAGAATCCACGGGAAACTTTTGTGAGAAGAAACTTGTCTATTCATGTTGCCATGAAGATATCAAAAACTAGTATACATTTATTTTCTAGGAATTCAATAGAAGGTTAGTGTTGCCAATATACATCTATTTGCAAAATCCTGTGTGTGGAATCAAAAGGAATTCTAGAACTCTTTGAAAAACTGTGTAGTTAGGGAGTTGGAGCAGTAGAAATTGAGGAAAAACTTTTCTTCTTTGGGTCAAAAATAACTTTTGTTTTGTTTTTTCCCAAAAGCAGATAAATAGGAGAGGAGAGAGTACTATTGTATTGGTCATTGTCTCTCAAAAACCAGATATTAAGAATTAGAGAACTGACCTGAATGTAATTCAGTAAGTTTAAGGAAAAGGAAGTATATTTGATATAGTGAATTCTATTACAGAAAATCATCATATGTGAAGCCTCCAGCTAGTTTCAAGTTTAACTTGAACATAATATTGGCCATGAAATGAAAAAACAAAAACCAGAAACTACTACTGGGAAAGCTGTTTAATTATTTATTACCCAAAAGTGTTATAGTGCTGCATAAATGAAGGAGTCCTTTACAGTTCAGACTTTAAAGAGCAAGGTAGAATTATCATCAAGGGGTACATAAAGGCCTCTTCAATCTGAAAAGTGTGTAGATAGACCACCTCAAGGAGAAAGGACACATATAAAGAAGAAGACTAAAATATATAGACTATTAACCCTCAGTAGTAGAAAAAGACTTGTAGCCTCAAGTAAGTTAGAAAGCATCATGCAAATTTAGAAAAGTAATGATGGTGAACTCTCTGTCATCAGGATCTATGGGCCAGGAATCATAGACAGAGATCCTAGCTAAGATCAGTCCACATAGGACATGAGCAGTGTCCAATATAGAGAAGGGGGGTGAACTTTATCACTCCATAAAAAAGTTCCTTCACTATTTTGATTAAAGGTTCTAGTTAGTTCCCTTATAAGGAAAAAGTGAATATTTATATAGCCACTGTGTGTCTTACTAATGATACTATGGTTCACTTCAATAGTATAGGTCATTTGTTTAAGGATGAAATGAATACTACCTTTAATCAAGTTCCATCAGATCTCACTTTCCCACTGCTGGATAACATCTCAGGCAGCTCTTGTAGCTTTCTGGTCACTTACAGTTATAAGAACCAGCTCATTTTATTTATTTATTTTTATATTTTATTGTCGTTTTGGTGAATACGTATGCCAAAATAGATTCCCATTCAACAATTTCTACAGTGTTCAGTGACCTTGGTTACATTCTTCATATTGTATCAACATTCTCATTATTTCCATTCTAAGAACCAGCTGATTTTAATTATCAAAAGTCATTTTCAGATATTCAATTAGCAGCCAAACATTTACTATTTGTGCTAGCCAGGGACTCCTTAAAATATTCAGTTCAGTCTAAATTAAAACTTCAGTCTCACCTCCTATTCAAAGCTTCTTCCCTCTCCTCACCTCATGCCGGGAACTAAAGTAAGGAAGGGAATGTAGGCACTCTTTCTTTGATCACTTCCCCTGACTGATCCCTTCCTTCTTCACTTACTAATAGTATGTGCAGTACTGTTTCTTCTGATTCTTGCATGGTCTAGACTAGTAGGGGAAAAGACAAAGGAGGGACAAAAAAAGAAAAACATTTTTGTTCACACTGGGTGGCACTATGGCCTTGTTGTGACCTGCATCTTTGACTATTGCAGAGAAATATTGTGAATTCTTTAGAACCATCCCCTTTCATCCAGATCAAACTTTCACACTATGATTTCTTGACATAGTTAGTGCATTCTCCTGTTGGCCTTTTGCAGCACTCCCATACAATATTTTACTACAGAAGCAACCTGTTCTATTTGTACAACACTCACCTCAGCGAGCAACCTTCTTGAGTAGAGAACCAACAACATGGCTTAATCCCTGTTATCTTCGATTTCATCTACTTGACCCAAGGGGCCATATTTGACTCCTTGTCTTGATAAATGATTAAAATGTATGCTGTTTTGAACCATCTGTTTTATCCAGACAAATTCCTACTTGTGAGTATTATATATTATACACATTTAACAAAAAAATTGTCTAGAACTTAGAGTAGAAAAATGGCTGAAAAGTAAATAAGAAAGAAGATAGTTAAGGGATAGGACTTAGTACTTATGGAGTACCTCCTGTATATTAGATCCTGTACTAGGCATTATATGCACATAACCTCATTTATTCATCACCAACAATACACTTATGGAATTGTCTCCATTTTAGAGATATGTAAGGAGCAGATTGTCAAGTCTTTCTCCTGACTGGCTCAAACCCACCCAGCAGCTCTCTAGGAGGAAGACCTGACAGTCTGCTCCCCTAAAGAGTACAGCTTAGAAAACCCTTAGCAAACCTCTACTTTGTCGCAGGAGATCACTATTAGTTGGAATCAACTTGACACTTAACAACAAGGTGAACCTAAAAGGGTTGAAGTGATTTGTTGTAGAGAATAACTACCAAGGCATTGTCCTTTTCTTGGGACTTTTTTCTTTACTACTCCCTGAACACTTCTCATAACTGCATCCTGACATACATATACACGTATGTATCCACCCACATGGCCAAGGGAATGAAACTTTGAAGGACTGTTATTCATAGCATTATCCATCATGTCTCCTCTAAAACAAACAAACATAATACAGCTAGAAAGAAAAATGAAGCAGATTTATAGAAATGAGAAACAAAGAGAATTTCCAGGATTTGTTAAATAATGCTTCACTCTCTGGTTCCATCTAATCCTGAAGCTCAACTTCACCTTTGCTTTTGGGTTCCATGAGTAACCCCCTGATGTTTTTTGGCTTTTTTAGCTTAGGCTAGCCAAGTTGGAATCAGTCTTCAATTCAGTCGCCCTTAGCTAATACACTTGCTCGAGGTCTAAGAGTTACAAGAAGTGAAATAAGGATTAAAATTCAGGTCTATGTGATTCCAGTGTTTGTTCCACTATCCAAAATGTCAAGATATAATGATATGGTGTGGCTGACCAAGAGCAAGTACAGGTCTGTGATGCATAAACAGAACTGCAGTGGTAGGAACTTTGAAGTAATCACCCAATCATACACAGAACTGATCAGATTAGTATCTACTTAATGTTTCAGCTCTGTAGCTAAGAGATAATGTGGATGAATTGAAGAAGGTTCAGTGGAGTCATAGAGGAAGATTAGAGTTGGAAACAAGACAGAGTACATGGTATATATTGCTTCTTTAATTCATTTGGCACTTCATATCCTGCACCAAAACATCTTTTTCATTGCAGTATTTTACTGCTGTTTAACTTTTTCCATGTATTTCTCTCATCTCCCCAAATAGGTTATGAGCTTCTTTAAATAAAAGAATGTCTAATATACTTTTTCTTATATTCAATAATCAATTTAAAAAAAAAAAAAACTCACTGTCATCAAGTAAATTCCAACTCATAGCAACCCTCTTTGGGTTTTCAAGGTGGTAAATCTTCATGGAAGTAGATTGCCCAATTTTCCTTCTGTGGATTGGCTGGTGGGTTTGAACCACCAACCTTTTGGTTAGCAGTCAAATGCCTTAGGCACTATGCCACTAAAGCTCCTTATAATCAATAAATATGTGTTAAACTAAAATCTGAGGTACACAATTTGTTCTACTACAAGGAGGTAAGAAGATAATTTTGTATTAGTACTTGCACATATGAATCTCTGTGTTAATGGGGATTGACTAGCCCCCATACCATAACCAGATAGAATGAAGAATTTTCACATTCCAATGTGAGATATTTAGATTAGTGTTAATGATAAAATAAATGAATGAAACCAATTTTTAAACTCTAGTATGTGTTACTGGGGGGTGGGGGAGACAGAGAATCATCTTCTTCATGGGAATATTTTTCACTTTCATTTGGATTTTTTTTTTAATATCTCACTTAATAAAGACTTACCAACTTCATGATCCTTTTCAAGTATCTCCAAGACCTATGGAGACATTAGGCAGAAGGGAAATTTTGTCTTTCTTTTCCAATTATAGGATACAACTTGGATGTACCTCATTTTTTCTGAATATTGGCATATGGAACTCAGATACTAAAAATCTAAATATTTAGCAAAAATAAAAAACAGGACTATGAGAACTTCTCACAGCAGAAAATTAAGTTTTAAAGGTATTCTCATTTACCAGTTTATATCATCTAAAAGTTATGAAAACTGAAGGAACTCCTCAAATAATTAAGTCCAAACTTACTATAAAAACAGTGTTGGATTTTTGTTTTTTTCCCCTCTTATCTTAAATAACTGGAAAGCCAAACAAAATATATAAAATACTGTTTTCAGACATTGCTCAACAAGTATTCCCTGAATAAAGGGAACCAAATGAGCACTGACATTGCGTGATCTTTTGGATTGAGGTTGCAAAACAGGAATACTGAACCAAACAGAGGCTTGGGGTCTAACTGAGTGGAGGAGACATAGTTATGTTTCTGACTAACTAGTTGAGACAGGCAACTAGAATTTTGTGGTGAAGCACTGGAGAAAAGGACCTGCATAGAGAGAGAGAGAGCTCTGGAGGTCTAAAGAGTACTTTCAAATGTTGATTGAGTACTTAGGTGCACACACATGTGAGGCAACTACCCAAACCAGGGAAAGACCCATTGGCAAGTAGTGGGCAGAGTAATTTTGGAGCTCACAAGGGCTGAGAATGGCTCAGATTTTCCAAAAGTCAGAGAGGAAAGACCTCGTAGGTCAAAATCATTGGCTTGAGTCCTCAGACGATTATTGACTAGGCTAGATTAGCCCTGGACTAAATGCTACTCTGACTTCTCCCAAACAAGCATAAAAGTCAACCTTAAAATCATCCCACTGATTCCAAGTAACTTAACCACACCCGGAAAAAGACCCAACAACATTTAAAGAAAAATCCAGGCCCAAAAATGTAAAATGACAAACACTGAATAAAAATATTC
>NW_006921592.1:4428048-4429155 GCF_000298275.1 Orycteropus afer afer | reverse complement strand
AAATACAAAGTGAACACATGCTGTTAGAAAAATGCCTCCAATAGACTTGCTCCACACAGGGTTGCCACAAATATTCAATTTGTAAAAAATGCAGTATCTGTGAAGTGCAATAAAGGGATGGGATGCCTGTATATGTAATTGGAAACCTTGAAAGGGAATAGGGCAGAAAAAAATGAAGAATGGCTAATACTTTTTTTTTTCATTTGATAACAACAATAAGCCAAAGATATAAAAATCTTAGTGAATTCCAAAAAGAAAAGAAAAGAAAGAAAGATGAATAAAATAAGACAAAGTCACAACATTAACAAATTGTTGAAATGAAAAGTAATAATGAGATAATGAGAATATATTAAAAGTTGCCATAGGAAAATTACTTATTACACATAGAAATACAAAGATAAGAATAATCAGATTTTTTCAGAAACTATGAAATAGAGAAACCTTTAAAGCACTGAAAATAAATAAATATCAACCTAGAATTCTATATCCAATAAAAAATATCTTTCATGAAGGAAGGTTAAAGAATTTCAGGTATACAAATGTTGAGAGAATTATTGCCAACAGCTATGTATTTTAAGGTATATTAAAGAAAGTCATTCAGGTACAGTAGAACCTGGGTGGTACAATTGGTTAAGCACTAGACTGCTAGCCAAAAGGTTGATGGTTTGAATCCAACCAGACATACCTCAGAAGACAGGCCTGGCAATCTGCTTCTGAAAGGTCACAGCCTTGAACACCCTACTCCGCAATGTGGGGTCACCATGGGTTGAAATCAATTCAGTGGCAGCTAACAGCAAAAACAATATTCAAGCACAAAGAGAATGATGCCCGACAGAAAATCAGTTCTAAAAAATTGAATGAAAAAACACTAAATATGGTAAATACATGGGTAAATATGAAAGACTTTTTCCCCCTCACTTTGCAAAATCTCTTTAGAAGATAATTGAATACAAATTATACATAAAAACAATAATCATAGATTGTGACATTTATAATAAATGTGGCAGTAAAATGTATAAAAACAATGTTGTTGTTGTTGTTGTTGTTATGTGCCGTCGAGTCAGCCCTGACTCATAGCGACCCCTCCTTGGGTTTCCGAGGCAGTAT
>NW_006921592.1:4407971-4427487 GCF_000298275.1 Orycteropus afer afer | reverse complement strand
GAACCGCCAGCCTTCTGGTTAGCAGTCAAGTGCTTTAGCCACTATGCTACCAGAGCTCCTCATTAGTCATTAGGGAAATACAAATTAAAACCACAATGAGGTACCATTACAAACTTCTCAAAAGGCTGTGACTTAAGAATTATTCACTCACAGTACCAGCGTTTGGCAAACATATGAGTTAACTGGAACTCTCATACGCTGTTGGTAAAAAGGCAACATGATACAGCTTCTTTGAAAAGCCATTTGGCAGATTCTCATGAAATTAATCAAACACTATTATATAACCCAGGAATTCCAATCCATATGTTCACACACACTATATATATGTATACACACACACACACACACACACATACACACATATGCGTGTGTGTGTACATGTATAGATATATATATGTGCTCAAATATTCATAGCTTTATTACTAATAGCCCAAATTGGACACAACTCTAAAATCTATCAACACATAAATAAGTAAACAAGTTGTGGTACATCCATACAGTGGAATACTACTCACCAATAAAACAAAAAGAAATTACTAATAATCTAATACTATGGTTGAACATCAAAAGCATTTCTAAAGAAAGAAGTCAGTTTCAAAAGAGTACATCCTTTATATGAAGGTCTAGAAAAAAAATCAAACTAATCTATAGCGCCAAAAAAAACAGATTAGTGATTGCTAATGGATTTGGAGGCAGAATGGGAGGAGGGGCAGAGTGTGTGGGTTGATGGCAAAAGAGCAGAAAGAAACATTTTGAGGCTGTGAAAATGTTGTAAATCTTGATTGTGGTGGTGATAGGCTGATTTAAAAAATGGGATGAAAGAAATGGAAATGAAATAGTGTAAACATTTTAATCAGTCAATGGAATACCATCTTTTAGCCATCACTGATGGACATTTCATGCTCAAGAAGTCCTGTCTATTCCAGGAGAATCCGGAAAGGATAGGACAGGTTAGAAACAAAGACAGATGTGGTACTAATTATTCAAGGCTCCCTCTAGCTTGTTATGCAATTTTTTGTAGCAATTATCATTTAATATTGCACCAAACACATTAATGTATAAGCCCTTTGAGAGGAGGAACTATATCACACTACATTCTTTCCAGAACACATAAAAAGAACCAAATGAATTGTTTCCTGAATGAACTAATAAATGAAAAATGAATGAAATGAATTTCTAGAGAAGTTATAATCCAAACACATCTGCATATATTATTTATATCTTATACCAAATGTCACTTACTCATCTTTAAGTATAGTGAAATAACATACACTTGAGCGCTGAGGTTTATCTTTGCATTGTTGAAAAATATTCTTATGGCCAAACTATCATATACCAACAGAGTTACAAATTCCACTTTTATTTTGTGTGTCATTTCAGAGTTTACAGATGACTTTCACAAGCATTATCTCATTTAAGTCATTTTGTAGCACTATTTTATCAATAAGTAGTTTCTATTTATAAATCACAGAATCTATTCACTGAAGAAAAAAAAACTCTATTAATGTTTTGTTACTCTTCAATGATGATGGTAGATAGATGATAGATAAATGATAGATAGATATGATAGATAAGTGATAGAGGGGCATAAAGAAATATCTGAACATAATTATATTTTTTTGAGCAAAATTCATTATTTTCATCATTTTTATATATCCCCAGGGTGAAATATCCCCAGGGTTTCTCTGCATTATGTTATTCCTGTGCAATATACTGAAGTTCTTAACTGACCAGCCTTCCCTTTTGAAATTCTCCACTCCCTTAGCTTCTGTGACTCTTCTCTCCAGGGTCTCCTCTTCCACTCTCACCCTTCATTTCTGTTCTTCCACGGGCTCATCTTCTTCCACCTACCACTAAACACTGAAGTTGTCTACGGTAACATTATTGGCCATCTTCCCTTGGCATTTTATGTGTTCTTCCTGGGAATCCACATGATTCTAGTAATTTCAATTCCCAGATGATGTCAAAATCATTATAACCAATACCCACTCCTTTTTTGAGCACCAGCAAGGAAGGACTAGTCTAGATTTACCTCTACCAAACCATTTCTTTCTGCTGTCTCTCTGTTTTATTGAAATTTCTACTCAGTTAACCTTCCACTTCCTCATCTTTCCATATGCCATCTTACCAAGTACTCGTATTTCTACATACCAAATATGCTTGGAGTTCTTCCTTTCTCTGTCAGACAGAAACCATATGCACCTCGTTAGATTTACTCAAATGTCTTCTTACTTCCAAAGGCTCCAGCCACATCCCAGACCCAACCAATCATTTGCCCTTGAAATGCCAAGCAGGCAGTGGGGCTGACCACCGGCAAACACCGAGATTTTAGGGCCTCTGTCACTTCCAGACTTGGATGGAACACCACACCATAGAGTGTGGGACCTTGCATATGACAGCATCTGTTGAAGGGGCCAGATGATACAACTAAGAAATATGTTAACTGTCCATGAGGTAAATCTTGACTAATAGAAAACAAGAAACAAGAAACATCCAAGTAAATAAAATTTCCTTCCTCCATCTTTTTCATGACTACCTCTAGACAATTTTCATTGTGTTCTATCTGAAGAAGTTAAGCATACTGAACAATGCAGCTGTCCATCAACCTGCTATGTCCCTTGACAGCTTATTGAAAATGGTAGTCCTGATCGTAAGGTATCATTTTACAATACTTTATATCTAGTCATCAAGGTAACTCATCATTACATGTCACACAGAGCCTGGCATGTGATAAGCACTCAAAAAGGAAGCCATTGTTATGAAAATGTTTTATACAAATCCAAATAGGCAATGTTATCACTCTTTTCCTTTCTTTGAAGTGCAAGCATTAACTTTAAGAGGGGGAAAAAAAACTATGTTCTTTCCATATTAATAAATTTAATCTATTTTATTAGAAAAACTAATGTAACTTTCATAGAATAAAATCTGGAAGAGGATATCTGAATGTCAAAATGTCAATGGTGATTGCTCTGTGGTAGGATCCTGTTTTTGGTGGTGTCATCAATTAAAGTATTTTTCTAAATTACCTAAAATGCACATTTTCTGCAACCAAAAATATTACATTCATAATAAATAAAGTAATAAAAGTTTAAAATATATGTTATTGAGAAAGCAATAGAATGAATAAATCCAAAATAATACAGTACTGATGAACAGCAAGAAAAATCAATTCTTACCTTACTTATTTAAAATGATTGTTATTTAAAATAAACTAAGCAGCTTTATTGCAAGTTTTTGTGAGAATTGTTAGGGATCTAAAAAGAGCCTGTCAACCCTATAACTAACTAAATAACCTGAGATGCCATTCTGAGTGGGTAAAAATCTAGCATCTTACATAAGATTTGAACCCTACCCTGTTGATGGAAAACCAGACCCACCTTTTAAAAAACTAATATACACCTGTGGGCCATTTCCAAGAAATTCTTTGGAAAGATGTGTAAATCCTCAAAAGAAATGGTTGTTTTTGCTTTTGCTTTCTGAAAGCAATGACCTACTCAGATAATGACATTCCTGACTCCCCAGATATTTGAAGTGAATAAAATAACTGAGCACATTAAATAGGATAGTGCTCAGATTTCCAAGATAGATACAGGCTTGAAGCTGGATGGCTTTAATAGATTATCTCTAAATGAGCTCTGTCTCCACTTTCCATTCTAATATTAAATAAGTCAGCTAAAAGAACAACTGATTCTAAGACTATCTGGATTAAGAGTTCTATTATGAAAAGCAAACATATATTCAGTTATTTTCTGTTTGAAAAATTCTACTAGTTTGTCTGGTGGGGACCAAAATGTTGCTGAAAACAGATCCAAATGTATATTACGTAAGGCTTCCTAGGTTGACTGATAAATTTGTTGCAGATTATCCACATGGTACTGAAAATACACCTGAAAGCAAGGCATAGTAAATAAAAATACAGTTAATCACATTGCTTATCCCTTCACTTAAATACCCACACTTAAACAGGGTTTATGCCTCCTTTCCTTGCTTTCCCTGCCTGAATCTGTTTCCTCTCCCCTTCAACTTTATTTAATTCACAAATTGAAGCAAGCACAAGTCTCCTTAAAAAATGGTTTCATACACCAAACTGACAATAGGTCACTTCGAAGGACTGAACTAAGTTTTGAATTGTTGCACTGGATTCTCAAGGTGTTTTGCTATTCCCCCCATTATCCTCTGAAATGAAAGAAAAATAAGTACAGGCACTTACTAGTTGATACTATCAAATTTCTACAAAAGTAAAGAAGAAATTGAAGAAGAAAAATTAAATCCTTCCCAATTTCTCAAGAAACAAAGGGAACCTACTCGCAGATAAATAAAAGGAGGAAAGCTACTACAAGGGAACAAAAATGCTGGAAAAAACTTTTCAAAGGATCCAATCTCTAAGAAAGTTATAGTATTCTACTAACAGGTCTTTATTTTGAAATACCTTTTTTGGGAGGCATCCTGGCGGTGTCCTGTCAGAAGGTCTTGGCTACCAATTGACTTGGAGAGGGCTTACAGGTTGAAACTATAAATTTTTGAAGTTTGGTCTAGCACATCCACACACTTCTGCCTGTCACTGGAAGTGCTCCTCTGGTGCCATTTCGCAGCCTGAAACATAAGAAGGTACTAATTTCCTCACCATTAAATTTTCATGAATGTTTAGTTTGCTATTTAGGGATGGAGTAATCAGGTCAAAAGGGTTATATTTGGGGACTCATGTTTGCAATAAAACTAAACTGATCATGTAATTCCTAAACAAACCAAATCTGGCTTCATTCTATTCTGTGTGTGGCTTTCTTCTAATTATAGATATTGAGGGTAGTGTGATGAGTGTACTCTTAGAAAGGTGAGAAATACTGACCACTAAATGTACTTGGTAAATTAAATGAGTAAGAAGAAATCCTTGCACCTGGGGTTCAGGTTTAAGCTACAGAGCTATGGAACATTCAATTTAACAATTGTTCTCCAAGTTGGGCAAACCTGGGAACATTGTGTTCATTTTCTCAATTTCAGTGAAAATAAAACTTGCTAAGAAAAAAAAAAAAATCTGCTATTTTCCTGGAAAGCTATTTCCCCCCACCTCTCTCTGTCAAAACTTCTCATAGAAAAGTAGCAGTCTTTGCGTTAGAATGATAACCAACAAAAGACTTTCATTTTAAAAAATAAGGAAAGGGCTAAAATATGCTGAAAATTAACAGTGTGAAAGAGGCTGCCTCTCTGAGAGTGTGGACGCTGGCATTCTCTGGTTACGTGGGTGATAGGGCTGGCTGCACTGACCCTGGCAAGAGAAGACAATGTTTTGAAATGGATCCTGGTGGTACATTTACACCAGAGCAGCTTTTGGCTTCACAAATGGATTTGAGATCTGACCTTTCCAGAACAATTAGCATAGCTCACATATTTTAGTCAAAGTAATGTGTAGTACAATCAGAATTAAGGCTAAACAAAGCTTTATAAGGGCAATGCTCACCAAGTTTTACCATATTCTGGGCACAAGATCTTAGCTGTAATGGTGAGATAAAATATGGTAGGTGAAAGTACTTACATTTAAGGATACCCAGAGAGCTTTTTTTTAACTTGGGAATTTATGAAGAGATAAAGAAGTTTTCCTGTAAATTATTGAAATTATAAACTAGAGGGAGAACAAATGTGAAATTTATTAACTTAAATTCTTAAGTAATTCTAAATACTATTCTCACCATAACAAACTAATGAATAAATTTTTAAAAAGATGTTCTGCAAGTCTTGAATCCAGAGAGTTATAAAAATATTCAAAACTTAAAAAGAGAAACCATAAAAAATAGATTAATTCATATACATCAAAATAAGATAAAATTATACATCAAAAGACATTCCCCCAAAATTTTTTTTGCAGTAGAATAAATATTTACATCTCACAGAACACCTCATAAGATTAGAATAAAAATAAATACCTATCTACCTAAAACCAGACAGGCACTCCAACAGGAAAAAACATGGCAAAAGTTTTCGACAGATATTTCTTACATGAGGCTATGAAATGGCCTGTTACCCAACAGAAATATTAGCAAAAAATATGAACAAGCATTTCGTAGAAAAAGGAAACATAAGGCCAATAAACATATGAAGAAAAGCCCAATATCATCTTGGGAAATGCAAATCAAGACTACAGTGTGTATGGTATTGATTTTCACCTATTTGATGGCAAGCTTAAGAGGGCTAACAACACCAAATGCTGGAGAGAATAAGGATACATAAAACAAACAAAAAAAGAAAACTGCTATGGAGTCAGAATTGGCTCATAGTGACCCTTCCTTGGGTTTCCAAGGCAGTATCACTACGGAAGTAGATCGCCCAACCTTCTCTTACATATAGTTGACGTTGTTTTTAGGTGCTGAGTCGTGTCTGACTCACACTGCCCAATCCTGTGCCATCCTCACAATCTTTGTTTGAGCCCATCATTGCAGCCACTGGTCAAGCTATCTTGTTGAAGGTCTTCCCTTTTTTCACTGACCCTCTGTTTTACCAAGTATGATATTCTTCTTCGGGGATTGGTCCCTTCTGACAACATGACCAAAGTAGGTGAGATGAAGTCTGGTCATTCTCACTTCAAAGGAGCATGTCGACTGTCCTTCTTCCAGGACAGGTTTGTCCATTTTTCTGGCAGTCAATGGTATTTTTAGTATTCTTTGCCAACACCACAATTCAAAGGCATCAACTGTTCTTAGGTCTTCTTTATTCATTGTCCAGCTTTCACAGGCATATTAGGAGATTGAAACCATCATGGCTTGGATCAGACATACCATAATCCTCAAAGTGACATCTTTGCTCTTTAATACTTTAAAGAGGTCTTTTGTAGCAGATTTGCCCAGTGTAATATAGCACCCGATTTTTTGACTGCTGCTTCCATGGGTTTTGATTGTGGATCAAGTAAAATGAAATCCCTGACAATTTCAATCTTTTCTCTATTTATTGTGATGTTGCTTACTGGTCCAGTTGTGAGGATTTTTGTTTTCTTCATGTTGAGGTGTAATCCATACTGAAGGCTATAGTCTTTGATCTTTATTAGTAAGTTTTTCAAGTCTTCTTCACTTTCAGCAACGAAGGTTGTGTCAACTGCATATCACAAGATGTTAATGTCTTCCTGCAATCCTGATACCATGTTCTTCTTCCTACACTCCAGCTTCTCTGATTACTTGCTCAGCACATAGATTGAATAAATATGGTGAAAGCATGCAACCCTGATGTACACCTTTCCTGATTTTAAACCATTCAGTATCCCCTTGTTCTGTTCCAGCTACCGCCTCTTGGTTTATGTACAGGTAGGTTCCTCATGAGCACAATTAAATGTCCTGGAGTACCTGTTCTCTACTTTGTTATCCATAATGTGTCATGGTCCATACAGTCAAAAGCCTTTGCATAGTGAATAAAACAGAGGTAAACATCTTTCTGGTATTCTTTGCTTTAAGACAAGATCTATCTGACATCACCAATGATATCCCTCATTCCATACCCTCTTCTGAATTCAGCTTGAATTTCTGGCAGTTCTCTAACAATACACTGCTGCAGCCATTTTTTAATTATCTTCAGCAAAATTTACTTGTGTATAATATTAATTATATTTTTGAGAGTTTCCACATTATATTGGATCATGTTTCTTTGGAATGGGCATAAATATGATCTCTACCACTCAGCTTGTTATACATATATACATATACTCTGGCAGCATAGTGCTTAAGGCACTTGACTGCTAACCAGAAGGCCGGCAGTTCAAACCTATCAGCCACTCCTGGGAAGGAAAGTTGGGCAACCTACTTCCGTTGTGATAGTGCCTTGGAAACCCAAGGAGGGGTCGCTATGAGTCAGGTCTGACTTGACAGCACGTAACAACAACATATATATATATGCTTGGTTATACTCTTATATAGTTGATTGGAGTATAAATTGGCTCAATCACCTTGGAAAACAATTTAGCCATATTCTATAAATTTGAACTTTTGCTGAACTTATAACTCAGCAAATTAATACTAGAAATATATACAAGAAACCCTTGCACATGTGCATGTGAAGGCAAAAGCTATTCATGTTAGCAGCTCTATTCATAATAGAATAACAATAGTAAAATCATTTAAAAAAATGGTCAACAGAAGAATTATATAAAATGTGAATATTCATAAACCTATATATTATATAATATAAATAAGTGAATAAATTGACATGCTGATTCTAAAATTCATATGTAAATGTAAATAACTTAGAATAGACAAAACAACTCTGAAAAAGAAGAAAAAGTTGGAAGACTTATAATAGCTGCTTTAAAACAATAAAAATCTACAATAATCAACACAGTGTGATATGAACATAAAGATAGACAAATGCATCAATGGAAAAGAATGAAGAATTCAGAAACAGACCCACACATATATGGTCCAATGATTTTCATCAAAGTTGCAAAGAAAAATTAGGAGAGAAATGTTAGCATGTCCAATAAATGGCACTGAAACAGTTGAATAGCCACATATAGAAAAATGAACTTCACACCATACCTTGTACCATATATAAAAGCTATCTCCAAATGAGCCTTAGGCATAGACATAAAATGTAAACAATAACACTTTTATAAGAAACCATAGAAGACTCACAAATTAAGCAAAGATTTCTTATAAATAACACCAGATGTCCAATCAATAAAACAAAAACAAAAAAATTGATAGATTGAAATTTATCAAAATTAAAACTATCTGCTCTTCAAAAGTCTTTGATAAAAGCATGAAAAGAAAAGTCACAGACTGGGAAAGTATTTGTAAATCATATATCTGATTTAGACAATATGTAACAGAATATATATTCCACAAAATATATAATAATCTTCAAATATAAACAACAAGAAACAACCTAATAAAAATGCACAAAAGATTTAAATAGATTCTCTATTGCCTGGCTGTAAGTAAATTTGTCTGTAGAGACTGAAGAGATAGTGTGTGTGATGGTAATAAAACAAGGGAGATAGGGACTGCTGTAGTCCTATAGTTAGAACATAGATCACAAGAACCTGGTAATTACAGATGAACATTTGATGTGAAGGAGCCAAAAATATAGTCACAATTTGAGTGCTGTCTCATCTATTTCAGGGGAGTCTTAATCACCATAATCTAATCAGGTCTTAATCATATTTTTTCATTTCCTATAATGGGCACAATGCTGCACACACAGTGAGTGCTTAATAATTGTTCATTGGATAGAAAAATGAAGAAATGAGGAGGGAGCAAAGGAAAGGAGACCAGTAGATGAAAGATCCACGCAGAGGCCTCATGGCAAGAAAAGCCCACTTTTGGTTTAACATTCTGCAGTTGCAGTCTTGAAATTCTTAATAATTTTTAAATAAGGGGCCCTTTGTTTTCAGTTTGCACTGTTTTGTTGTTAGGTGATCAGGAGCTCTGATGGCAAATTGGTTAAAGTTCTCGGCTGTTGACCAAAGGTTGGCAGTTCAAACCCATGAGCTGCTACACAGGAGAAAGATGAGATAGTCTGCTTCCATGAAGATTTACAGCCTTGGAAAACCTATGGGGCAATGCCACTTTGTCCTAAAAAGTGGCTGTAAGTTGGAATAGCCTTAATGGCAATGGCTCGATTTTGGTTTATAGACAGATCTCATCTTTTCCAACGATAGTAACAATAACATATAAAAGGATCATATGTCACGTACCAAACAAAGAGTACCACTTCAAACTAATCAAGTACGAACCATCACTAAGTGCACTTTACTGAAAAAGAAAATAAAGACCAAAATCAATAATGGACACTGGATTTGATCCCAGCCAGTCTGACTCCAGTTCCCATGCTCTAGGTAACCTATGATCTAATGGTTATGAGTCAGTGCTCACTTTGGTTCAGTTTTAACTGCACTTAGTTAGGATAGATTGCATGGTCCCTATAGCAGGAGCTAAACATCATTTAAAATGGCTAGGTGTGTAATAGACAACTACAGTTGACCTATCTTACAAAATAGCAATCCAACATGGCAACAAAGCCCACTTCAAGTGTGAAGTGAATAGTTGGTTAACAAAAATATATTTCTAATCAACAGGTGGATACGAGGTAGACAGGCAAGAAGATCAGGTATGAACAGGCAAATGGGAATATGCCCATGACCATACATAGCTTTGGCAGACGATATTCCTACATCTGTATTTGTATGTACTATAAAAAATGTCCATGTGCAGTTTAAACCTACAGGAGGCAAAGTTAGGATAACTTCTTAGCCACAACTAACCTAAACTATATAAGTAAATATATGTATATATATATATGTATGTATGTATGTACCATGAAAGGAGCAAAAACAAAAGGTTGAACCAAGCTTCTCCTTTGAGCAACAAAAGGTAACTGATTGTATTGAATCTATGATTTTGGTGAGCTAACTAAGTAAGAAAAAACACACAGACTTTTAAATGTTAACATTCTTGCTATTATTACTAAGTTCTTTTGAATCATCTCTCAGTGACTATCTCATACTTCCAGGTATACTTTATTTTATCTTTTTTTTTTTTTTTTTTTGCAGAAAAGTGTATGTAGGCAGTTAGAAATCTTCTACTTCTAAAATACATCTTTCTATTGCCTTTACCTATGAAAGAGGATTTATCTAATTTTTAAATACCTTCATTATAATCTGTTCATTACAAACTTTGCAAATATGTTTCCAAGTTCTGAAATTTGTTGCTATGTAAAAAAGTTGGAGTTTATTTTAATTATAGTTCCTTTATTGGAAACATTTTCTACTCCCTAAGTGCTTATTTTTTAAAAGCTTCTAATCAATACTTAAGAATCATTTTACAGTGTTTTTTTTGTTTGTATATTTTTAATGTTTTTTACTGGAATCTATGAGGCCTTTTAATCTGCATACTTTGGCTCTTTTCAATGTAGGGTCATTTTCTTCCATTATATCTTTAATATTTCCTCTGTTCTCTCTATATATGTATATATACATGCATATCTATATCTATCTATATGTATGTATATACACATCCACCACTTGTCTGTCAGTTTGTCATACTGCAGTGGCTTGCATGTTGCTGTGAATCTGGAGGCCATGCGACCACTATTTCAAATACCAGTAGGGTTACCCATGGTGGACAGGTTTCAGCAGAACTTCCAGACTAAGAAAGACTTGGAAGAAGGAAAGGGCCATCCACCTCTCAAAGAATTGGCCAGTGAGAATCTTATGAATAGCAGTGAAACATCATCTGATATATAATCAGAAAAGTTTATGAATAGTCCTGAAACACTGCCTGCAATAGTGCCAGAAGATGAGCCCCTCAGGTCAGAAGGCACTCGAAATACTACTGGGGAAGAGCTGCCTCCTCAGTGTAGAGCCAACCTTAATGATGTGGATAGAGTAAGGCTTTTGGGACCTCCAATTGCTGATGTGTTACATCTCAAAATAAGAAGAAACAGCTGCAAACAGCCAATAATAACCAGAACATGGAATGTATGAAGTATGAATCTAGGAAAATTGGAAGTTGTCAAAAATGAAATGGAATGCATAAAAATCAATATCCTAGGCATTGCTGTTGTTGTTGTTGTTATATGCCATCAAGTTCTCTCTGACCCCTCCTTGGGTGTCCGAGGCAGTATCACTACAGAACTGCATTCCCCAATCTTCCTTCCAAGGACTGGCTGGTGGGTTTGAACCACCAACCTTCTGGTTAATAGTTAAGTGTCTTAGGCACTATGCCACAAGAGCTCCCATCGTAGGCATTACTGAGCTGAGATGGACTGGTTTTGACCATTTTGAATCAGATATCATATGATCTACAATGCCAGAAATAACAAATTGAAGATGAATGGAGTTGCACCCATCATCACAAAGAATGTTTCAAGATCCATCCTGAAGTACAATGCTGTCAATGATAGGATAATATCCATTTGCCTTCAAAGAGGACTGGTTAATACTACTATTATTAAAATTTATGTACCACCAAAGCCAAAGACAAGGAAATTGAATATTTTTACCAACTTCTGCAGTCTAAAATTGACCAAATATGTAATGCAATAATGTGTTGATTATCACTGGTGATTAGAATACAAAAATTGGAAACAAAGAATCACTGGTAGTTGGAAAATATGGGCTTGATAATTTGAAATGATGCTGGAGCTCGCATGATAGAATTTTGCAAGAATTATTCATTACAAATACCTTTTTACAACAACATGAACAAAAACACAACACAAACAGTCCACAAACAGTGAACTTCACCAGATGGAATGCATAGGAATCAAATCAACTACACTTGTGGAACAAGACAATGGAGAAGCTCAATATCTTCAATCAAAACAAGGCCAGGAGTTGACTGTGAAACAGACCATCAACTGCTCATATGCAAGTTTGAGTTGAAGCTGAAGACAATTAAAACAAGGTCACAAGAGCCAAAATATTACCTTGATTATATCCCACCTGAATTTAGAGACCATCTAAAGAATAGATTTGACACACTGAACACGAATGACCAAAAACCAAAGGAATTGTGAGATAACATTAAGAACATAATCCATGAAGAAAACAAAAGGTCATTAAAAAGACAGAAAAGGAAGAAAAGATCAAAATGGATGTCAGAAGAAACTCTGAAACTTGTTCTTTGAATGAAAAGAAGCTAAAACAAATGGAAGAAATGACCAGATAAAAGAGCTGAACAGAAGATTTCAAAGAACAGCTCTAGAAGACAAAGTCAATTATTATAATGAAATGTGCAAAGACTTGGAGTTAGAAAACCAAAAGGTAAGAACATGCTTGGTATTTCCCAAGCTGAAAGAACTTAAGAAAAAATTCAAGCCTCAAGTTGCAATATTGAAAGATATTATGAGCAAAATATTGAATGATACAGAAAACACCATTAGAAGATGGAAAGAACACACAGAGTCACTGTACCAAAAAGAATTGGTTGATGTTCATCCATTTCAGGAGGTGTCACATGATTAAGAACCAATAGTATGGAACTCAGAGCTTCACTGAAGGAATTGGTGAAAAACAAGGCTCCAGGAATTGATGAAATACCCATTGAGATGTTTAAACAAATGGAGGCCACACTGGGGGTACTTGCTCAACTATGCCAAGAAATTTGGAAGACAGCTACCTGGCCAACTGGTTGGAAGAGATCCATATTTGTACCCCTTCCAAAGAAAGGGGATCCCAGATACCAACAAATTTTTTTAAGGACATGGAAAAGCCAATTACTAACTTCGTATGGAAAGAAAAGAGACCTCGAATAAGCAGAGCACTTCTGAAGAACAAAGTGGGAGGTCTCACACTCCCGAATCTTAAAGAACTACTATACAACTACAGTAGTCAAAACAGCGTGGTATTGGTACAATGATAGACAGATAGACCAATGGAATAGAATCGAAAATCCAGATATAGACCCATCCATCTATGGACAGTTGATGTTTGGCAAAGGTCCAAAACCCATTAAATGGGGAAGAGACAGCCTCTTTAACAAATGGTGCTGGCAAAACTGGATATCCACTTGCAGAAAAATGAAACAGGACCCATACCTCACCCCATACACAAAAAAAAAAACTCAAGCTGGACCCAAGACTTAAATATAAAACCCAAAACTATAAAATTCATCAAAGATAAAATAGGGGCAAATCTGGAGGCCCTAATTTATGGCATAAATAGACCATGAAGCATAACCCAGAATGCACAGGAGGTAGAAGAGAAGCTAGATGACTAGGTCCTTTTAAAAATTAAATTTTTATGTGCATCAAAAGACTTCGTCAAAAGGGTAAAAAGAAAACCTACAGATTGGGAGAAAATATTTGCCTATGACGAATCTGATAAAGGACTTATCTCCAAAATCTATAGAAACTTTAACACCTCAACACCAAAAAGACAAATAACCCAACTCACAAATGGGCAAAAGACTTGAACAGACACTTCACCAAAGATGATACACTGGCAACCAACAAACACATGAGAAAAGTGCTTGTGATCATTAGTCATTGTTGTTGTTGTTGTTATGTGCCGTCGAGTTGGACCCGACTCATAGCGACCCCTCCTTGGGTTTCCAAGGCAGTATCACTACAAAAGTAGATTGCCTCATCTTCCTTCCGAGGAGTGGCTGGTGGGTTTGAACCGCCAGCCTTCTGGTTAGCAGTCAAGTAGAGAGATGCAAATCAAAAAAAAAAAACAATGAGATATCATCTCACCCTGGCAATAATAGCAAAGTTCAACAGGACAGAAAATAACAAATGGTGGTGAGGTTGCCGAGAGATTGGAACTCTTGTGCAATTCTGGTGGGATTGTAAAATGGTACAACCATTGTGGCATATGGTATGGCATTTCCTTAAAAAACTGAAAATAGAAATAACATTTGACCCAGCAATTCCATTACTAGCAATATATCCTAAAGAGGTGAGAGACAGCACATGAACAGACATATGTACACCTATGTTCATCGCAGCACAATTCACTATAACAAAGAGATGGAAAAACCTAAATGCCCATCAACGGATGAGTGGATAACCAAATTATGATACATGCACACAATGGAATTGTACGCTACATTAAAGAACAATGAGGGATACGTGAATCATCTCACAATGTGAATGAGCCTGGAGGACATTATGCTGAGTGAAATAAATCAATCCTAGAAGGACAAGATTTGTATGAGCCCATTACTGTAAAAAGACAAAGAAGGGTTTGCTTATGAAAGGGGAATCACTTTGTAGTTACTGGGGTGGGGAGGGAAGGGGAAGGATTAATTCCAGGCTAGTTGGGGCCCACACACCTACGTGGGTAAGGGGACGGGTATATAGAAAGAGTCTGTGATCACCCTGATAACATTAGGAAAAGGGAGGACACTGAATTGGGCACATTGGAGACAGACGACAGATACGAATAACAACCAGTGTGCCCACAATACTGTATTATCATTAACACCAAATACCAGGCTACAGTTAAACACATAAACGCATGAGAGGATCAGATGGGAATCAGTGAACAGGAAGGAGTGTACTCTAGACCAAGGATAGATTCAGTGCAGGCTAACCTTGCACAGATACCAGTGATACAAAATACCTGCAATCCTTACAGAAACAATAGAAGACAGATACAGAGTAATCCCTCACAAACAACCAGGCACTATGGGAGAGAGATCTATTGGATCTACCATCTCAGGACCATAGTACTCGGGGACTCCAGACTCAATTGGTACAACATGAAACATAAAAGCCTTGTTCCTCAACCTACATTGGTGAGTACTGACTAGGTTTTAAAAGCTTTCAAACAGCCATCTAAGATGCGCCTAATGGCCTCCTAGTGTGAAAAAAAAGCGAAGAAGAGTGCAAAAAACAACAACAAAAAAAAAAGGCATTTGGAAACAATCAGCCCTAGGACATGATGGCCCTCTAGACCTGAAGAACTAGATGGTGCCCAGCTACCAACACCAATCACTCAGGAAAGGATCAACTCTGGAGATGCTGGATAGAGTGGGAGGAGAAATATGGAACAAAATCCAAAAATGCAATAATGTCCAGAATTACTGGTCAGATGGAGTCTGATGAGACCCCCAATACTAGAGCCCTGGGATACATTCTAGGCCTAGAATAAAACTCACTCCCAGGGGCTGGCTCTCAGCCCAACAGTTAACAAGATGTACATGCAGACCACTCAACCCAGGGTAACGCACCCACATACTCTATGGAAATACATCCCTTAGAGTAATAGACCACAGGGCACCAGAGGGGCAACATTCACATGGAGGAAATATAGGACAAGCAAGAGTGCACAACTATGAGGGGCATAGTGGGAGGGTTACTGGGCAGGGAGGGGAGAAGACTGGATTAGAGCTGGGCATGGTAAATGGGGAATGAAACGAAATGTACATGTAACATTGAATGTAAAACATTCTTAAAATTAAAGAAAAGAAAGAGGATCCTACAGAATGTGGGAATTATTGAAAAATATCATTAATATCACATGCAAGTAAAATCTTGAAGATAATTCCAAAATGGTTGAGTAGGATATTGACAGGAAATTTCTAAAAATGCAAGCTGGATTCAGAAGAGGATGTGGGATGAGGGATATCATTGTTGATGTCAGATGGATCTTGGCTCAAAGCAAATACCAGAAAGATGTTTACTTGTGTTTCATTGACTAAGCAAAAACATTTGATTGTGTGGATCATAGCAAATTATGGATAACATTGAGAAGAATGGGCATTCCAGAACACTTAATTGTACTCATGAGGAACCTGTGCATAGACCAGGAGGCTGTTGTTCAAACAAAGCAAGGGGGTACTGCATGGATTAAAATCAAGAAGAGAGTATGTCAGGGTTATAGCCTTTCACCATACTAATTCAATCTATATGCTGAGGAAATAATCTAAGAAGCTGGACTATATTAAAAAGAGCATGGCATCAGGATTGGAGGAAGACTCATTAACAACCTGCAATATGCAGATGATACAACCTTCCTTGCTGAAAGCCAAGATGACTTGAGGCACTTAGTGATGAAGAGTAAAGACTAGAGTCTGCAGTAATCACACCTCAACATAAAAAAAGAAAAAGAAAAGTCCTCACTAAGCAGCATCACAATAAATGGATAAAAGATTGAAGTTGTCAAAGATTTCATATTACTTAGCTCCATAATCGACAATAATGGAAGCACCAGTCAAGAAATCAGACATTGTGTTGCACTGGGCAAATCTGTGGCAAAAAACCTCTTTAAAGTGCTGAAGAGCAAAGATGTCTCTTTGAAGACTAAGGTGCACCTAACCCAAGCCATGGTATTTTCAATCACCTCATATGCATGTGAAAGCTGGACAGTGAATAAGGAACATCACTCAAGAAGAGTTGATGCTTTTGAGTTGTGGTGTTGGCGAAGAATACCGAAAGGACCATGGACTGCTAAAAAGAACTAACAAATCTGTCCTGAAATAAGTGCAGATGGAATGCTCCTTGGATACTAGAATGGCCAGATTTTGTCTCACCATTTTGGTCATGTTGTTAGAAGGGACCATTCCCTGGAGAAGGATATCATGCTTGGTAAAGTGGAGGCTCAATGAAAAAGGGGAAGGCCCTCAAAGAGATGGATTAACACAGTGGCTTCAACACTGGGTTTAGGCATAGCAAGGATTGCGAGGCTGGCACAGGGCAGTGTTTTGTTCTGCTATACAAAGTTTCACTACAAGTTGGAGCCAACTCGACACCTAACAACTAACAACATACGTATATACATATACACATGCATACATATGCATATATATATATATATATATATACACACACACACCAAAATGACAAACTCACTGCCATCAAGTTGATTCCAATTCATAGCAACCCCCATTGGGTTTTTAAGGCTATACATCTTTACCAAAGTAGACTGCCCCATCTTCCCTCCATAGAGAAGCTGGTGGGTTTGAACCACTGACCTTCTGGTTAGCAGCCTTATCTACTATACCACCAGAGTTTATATTTGTTTATTAATTCATTTATATTTATATATGTATATTTGGTTCCCCAGAAACCAAAGATCTTAGCTTTAGTTCAAAATACCATTTTCTGCCCTCTGTATCTATTGCCTTTTCCCTTTTTATCTGCTTGTCCTTTTATTCTACATCTTGGGAAAACTCAGGTTTGTTTTCCCTGTGAGTCTCCTGCAACATGGAGTCTACTCTTTATTCCCTCAGCATGGATTTTTAATTCAGTTTCAGTATTTTTTTTTAGTGCCTTATCTCTCTTCACTATCTCTCCTGTAACTATTTCCATCTCTTCTTGGTGTCTTTTCATCTTGGCTTCCTTTCTCTTAGTGGTTTTTGCTCTCGTTTCGTAATGATCATGTCTTCTTCTGCCTACTATTATTGATGCCTAATGACTGATGCCTTTCTCTGCTTTCTCATCCTTGGACAAGGAGAAATACATTCAGAATTGTTGTTTCCAAACAGGGAGTGTCTGTGGATGGACAATGCTTTTGGAAGCATGAGAATGCTATCCCTGCTTTCCCCTACATTTTGCTTTTTAAAGAGACGGCAGCTTGGAGAAAACGACTGTTAAGTAGGCTGTATTGGCTGTGAAACTAGCGGTGGTCCATTGTATCCTGTGAGATAAAGCTCACAAAAATAAGTCTTACTGTTTTGTGCACCCTGCAGTACAAACTATAGATTATAATTTGTTATGAAGTCCATATTTCCAGGAAGTCATTAAGGCAAGAGGGTTGGGGAGAGAAGATCTCATTACAGTTCAGCAGTGATAATCTAAACAAAACCTTGCAAATACCGGAAAATTTTAAAAATTTGTATGTCTACATGCTGCTATTGATCTGAAAATTGAGACATCAGGAAACATAAAATTAGCCTCTATAATATATCTTGTATTATTTACTTACAAAATATTTGGTAATATTTCATTTGTATAAGTGTAAAATATCATTAAAGAAAAATATAGACAATGCATAACAGTAGAAAGAAAAAATTACCCATAGACCTACATCCACATCCAAACACAAACACCACCATTAACATCATGTGGAGTTCTTTCTAATTGCATTTCTTAATGTATATTACTGCGTGTGTGGAGGGGAAAATACACACACACACATATACATACACACAGAGAGATTTTAGTATCCTACTTCTTCAGCTAAAATCATATTAAATGCATTTTAAATGTTATTGTGGAGTATTTGTAAACATAATTTTTAGTGGTACATTAAATTTCATCAAAATGATGTTCCCTGGTTACTTAGGCTGATACTAATAATGTTTCACAATTAAAAAATTAAAAAACAAAACAAAACCAAAAGAAACCCTCTGCAGTAAAAGTATTTGTGCCTAAAGCTCTTTTAATATTTTAATAACTTTCTTATTACAGAGTTTCAAAACTACTACTGTTGAATCAAAGGCCATAAACAGTTTAAATATCTTAATATATATTGTGTATAATTTTACAGAAGTGTTGAACCAATATATAGACCAATCAATGAAACACAAATATACCTTCCTAATCTCACCCTTACACTTTTGGATATTTTCACTGGTTTTATTCTTTGGTTGGGTTAATTTTTTTTTCCACTTTATTTGCTAGCAAGACCTATTCCCCCTCCCCCCATACATGTTTATAATAATTGTGTTTCTTCATTGGGAAAATCTTGTAACTATCACAGTGCTACTCTCAACTTACGTCTGGGCATCCATTACTGCCAGACATACATTGTTGATGAGCAAAATAGATAGAATATGTTTTACTATTGTCAGAAATGTGAAATGTCAAATAACAAGATAATCACTTAGTAAAGAGTAGGTATATTCTTCTTTGAGTCATCAAGGCCAAGAGATAAGGTCAATTGTACTGCCCAAATTCTCGCTGCCTGTTGTTGTTGTTGTTGTTAAGTGCCGTCGATTCGGTTCCAATTCATAGCGACCCCATGCACAGCAGAATGAAACACTGCCCGATCCCGCGCCAGCCCCACAATCCCTGCTATACCTGAGCCCATCATCGCAGCCACCATATCAATCCATCTCCTTGAAGGCCTCCCCCTCTTTCGTCGACCCTCCAC
>NW_006921592.1:4394600-4404794 GCF_000298275.1 Orycteropus afer afer | reverse complement strand
CTTACCTTGCTCCCGGAGACCCTGGAGACCACTTTATGTATAAACTATCAAATGGGAAACTAATTTGCTCTGTCTCGCTGCCTAGGCAAGATTATTTCTTTTAAATAAATCTTCAAATAATTAATCCTAGTCACAGTTGAGAAAGAAGGCTTATATTTTCAAAAGAAGGGGAAAAAAAAGTTCTTTGTGAATTAACACATGTCCTAGTCATCTACTGCTGAGTATCTTTTTTGTTTTGCTCCATTAATATTGCTGAAGTTATTTGGGTACCTGAAATTATTCTAAGTATTACTATCCTGATGGCAGAAGAAAAGAACTTTTGGAACATACTCTACTTTTCATGTCTAAAAAATGTACTCATTGAGCCACATTAAAGAAGCATAAGAAACTTGCCCAGTTTGAAATTTGATTTAAACTTGTGGCACAGTCAGCAGAAGTGCACATGTGCATGGGTAGGCACACAAACGCACACACACCTCTGAAGCTCGGTTCCCTCTATTTTTTAAAGCCAAGACTCATACGTGGCTTCTGTGAGCCTTCCTTGAAGCTAAAAGACATTTTGTGTCCATCTGCCAACCAGATGAACCCAGAGAAAGAGTCACAAAACTACAAGAGTAAAGGATAGCACAAGTATTTGTGCAGAAAATTTTACCAAGATTGGATATCTCTCTACCCTTCTCCCAAACCCCATTGCAAGCTGTCTTTAAGTCTCATGCTGCAGTTTTCTGTCAGAGGACATCTCAGGCCATCTCCCACAGGAGTTTATAATCCCAGGCCTCATTCCATGCAATTCTGCATGATGAAATGTAGAATGCGAATGACCTAGCGTAGTGCTAGACACAGAAATGTGCTCAATAATTGTTTCATTTCAGCCTCTCCAAAATGCTCTAAGCACTTACAAGATCATCCTCCACATTCCACAGTTCCTTCCATAGAGGGTCAAAATTATTGTTCCAAGCAGAGCTTCTGAGACACCAAGAGATATTCAGAAATTTTCCATTGTAGAGGCTTCTGGAATCCAAAAAATATGAAGAAATGCCAAAACAGATCATCAAAATTTATTGTACATTTTAAACCTTTATATCAAACAAAAGAACGTTTGTGAATGTAAAAACCCTAACATAATATAATACACACATTTATAATATATACAAGGTAATTATAAGATTTGTGAAAAGAATTAATTGGCAAGACGCTATATAGACAGTCCCAGGAATGCAATAGTAGTTTAAAATGCATGCTACATGTCTTCTTCCAAATCTGTTAATGATGTTTTTGTCTGTGTGTAAAAGCCGTATTTGGAAATGACATTTGAAATGTAAGTTTCAAGTTCTTTGAAATGTAAAGTCTTTGCTTAAAGGCCTTATTCCCACCTACCCTCCACCTATTCCCATCCTCACCATAGTCTTTGCCTATACACATCTATTGCAGGAAAACCACAAATAAGTTAATAAAGGAGATGGGGTAAGACTTGCTCTGAAAAGAAGTGGCAAAGAGAGGCTTAGAGAAGCCAAATGAGGCCATTGTAGTGCTATCTACTTACAGGTTGAACTGAGAGAAATTACTCTCTACAACCCTTTGGCAACTCATTCACTGTTGTCAAAGTGGCTTTCACCTCTACTCTAATAAGCAGAATCCCATACCAGCTTCCTGGGAAGATAAACTATCATGGGAGCCCTAATAAGCAGGAAATTCATAGGTGTATCAACAGAAAACAGAACCTATGGCAAGTATTGAAATTTGTCCCCTTGCCAAACATCTGACATTCATCTTTTAGATAACTTTACCATAATATTAGCTAAAAAATATAAGTCAAGCTAGTAATCTCTAATTTAACACATAATAGCACTAGATGAAAATTACAACTGTATCTTCCTTGCTTTCACTGATGAAATTTACTTTTTTTTTTTTTTTTTCAGTTTCTTCTCTTTGTACAAGGATCTCTGGTGGTACAATGGTTAAGGCATTCAGCTACTAACCAAAAATATTCAGTAGTTCACACGAACCCACCAGCCACTCCACCAGAGAAAAATGAGGCAGTCTGCTTCTGCAAAGATTTACAGCCTTGGAAATCCTATGGTCGTGTTCTACTCTGTCCTATTGTATCACTATGAGTCAGAATTGGCTCGATGGCAGTGGATTTTGTTTTGGTTTTTCTCTTTCTACACTCAGCAGAGCAAAATCACACCATCTGCCTTGACCCATGAAGTCTCTCAAGTATTAACTTGCTGAATGATCTCTGACAGCAGGCAATGGAACTACTATGGTTAACAGAAAATTCTCAGGGGTACACGTCTTCAAGTGGTGCCCATGGCAAATGCCCTACCTGCTAAACCTTATCTATGCTTCTATATGAATTAGCACTCAGCAACAAGCACTATTTTCCCCAGACTTCTCTGGCAAAAATAAACAATTCTTCCAGCAGAAATGCCTCCAGAGTTTATAACTTTTAAACTGAGATTGTTTTTCTGAAGTGATTACAAGGTACAAGTAAAGACTGAGCACAGGGTATAATTTTAAATGGTGAGCTATTTTAAATGCAAGATAAATAAACAACAAAAGATTTAAAGTGGTTATAATGACAGAAAAAAAATGAAAAAAGAGTGATACATTTATAACTGTAAACTTCAGGTTAAAGTGTAGCATTACATATAAACCAAGATGTGATCTATTCATGTTCTTATGCAATTGCTGAGTTAATATCATTAAATGACTGTTTAATGGGTTATTGAATGGTAGAAAAAGAGTTGTGGTGGCTGTTAGTGGTGGTGATTGTTCTCAGGTGCCATTGAGTTGGTTTTCCACTCATAGTGACCCCATGTGACACAGTAGAACTGCCTCATAGGTTTCTCTAGGTCATAATTGTTATGGAAGGAACCCTGGTGGTTCAATAGTTAAGTACTTGGCTGCTAACAGAAAGATGAGTGGTTCAAACCCACCAGCTGCTTCACAGGAAAGAAAAAAAAAAAAGTAAAAATTTCAGCCTAGGAACCCCTATGGGACAGTTCTACTTTGTCATGTAGGGTCTCTATGCACCAGAAACAACTCATGGCACACAACAACAATCTTTATGGGAGCATATGGCCAGGTCTTTTCTCCATGGAGCCACTAGAGGCTTCATGCTACCACTCTTAGCAGCCAACCATTTAACCATTTGCACCATCACAGCTCCTTAGAAAAATAATTACATATACACAAATAGTATAGAGAAAGGCAAGGTGAGGTAGTAAAATAATATGGGCTTTGGCATTCTCCTTTTCTTCTTCTGTTTCCTCCTTAACCCTCTGCAATCTGTCTTCTGACCCCATTTCTTCCTTGGTCCCAATTTTCCTGAAATTGCCTTTACCAATAATTTAACTCATTGTTGATAAATCCAAAGGACACTTTTCAGTCTTTGCTTTAGTGGAACTCCCTCTACAGCACTTGATTTGGAGGGACAGTCAATGCCCTCCTTTCTGAAATATTCTTCTTCTTGGTTTCCTTGACATCATCTCTCTGGGATGTCATCTGATCACCTTATCCACTCCTCAGTCTCCTTTTAAATGAATCTTTATTCTCGGTTCCTTCACTGTTGTCACTAAAGGTTCTACTATAGCTTCTTTTTTCTTCTTCAATATATGTTATCTGTCTCATGACTTCATCCACTCCAGTGGCTTCAAATACTCTCTTCTTGCTAAAGGAACTCCAAATCTGTCTTTCTTCTGAGTTCCAGACCTAGAGATAATCTGAATCTGTTATCTATTATTCCATAACAAACACACCCAAAACAGTGGTTTAAATCAGTGATAGTTATTTATTTCACTCATGACTCTGGAAATTAACAGGGCTTAGGTGACCAATTCTTCTCTAGGGTCTCTCATACAGTTGCCATAACAATAGTTGGGACTGAGATAATCTCAAAGTCTTCTTTTATTCAAATGTCTGGGACCGGGACTGAGGAGACTTGGATATCTAGGGTAGGAACTGCTTGAGCTTCATGGACCAACTCTGTGTACGTGATTGTGGTCTTTCCACAAGGTTACTCCACATGAGGGTCTCAGGGTAGCAAGACTTTTTATATGGCAACTGAAAGCTCAGAAAAAAGAAAACAAGCAGCCCCCTACATGCAGAACTAATGTGACATTCATAATGAGGCTGTATTATTCTCCTGTGGAACATAACCAACCCCACAAAATACCATCCTCAGATAAAGATATTCTGAGATCATGATAAAATGAAATAAAACAAAGGTCATTTCATAATTTTGACTGAAAAATAAAAACTCATTTGCTGTCAAGTTGATAGCAACCTAGACAGAGTAGAACTGCCCCACAGGGTTTGCAAGGCTGTAAATCTTCAGAGAAGCAGATTGTCACACATCTTTCTCCCATGAAGTGATTGGGTTTGAACCACCTACTTTTCAGTTATCTGATGAGTGCTTTAACCGCTGCACCACCGGGGCTCCTAATTTTTTCTAAACACAAATAATAACAAGGTCTCTGTGCCACTCGCAAAATACTCAATCACTTATCCCCACTCTCTGACGTGAAACATAAACTCCCTCTTCCTTTGATTCTCCTCCAAATCACCCAACCAAAGCCCAAATCTTCTAATAAGTTGCTTCTCAAAAACAACCAAACTCGCTGCCATCGAGTTGATTCTGTCTCACAGTAACCCCCATTGGGTTTCCAAGGCTTTAAATCTTTACAGAAGCAGACTGTCCCATCTTTCTTCCATGGAGCAGCTGGTGAACCACCGACCTTTTGGTTAGCAGTCAAATGCCTTAACCACTACACCACCAGAGCTTCTAATAGGTTGCTTCTAACACCCTTTTATGAAGACATACCTCGACCCTCCGTCGTGTGGGTTCCGCCTTGCTGCAAATAGTGATGAATCCAACTGGCTTAATTCCAGGTATGTTCCTGGTAGTCTTTGGTTGAAGGGCATTGACAGCTCTCAGAGCAATGTCTCCAGAAAAACTCATGTGGTCTTCCTCATCCTAGCCTTGGATGTCATGCAGGCTTCTATCCTTAAAGATTGTCACAAAGGTCCATCTAGACTCAAGAGGAAGGGACAAAGACTCAACCTCTGGATAGAAGGACTGTTGAAGAAAAATTTAAAACCACCACAGAATCTATGTTGAGATACGCCCCAGGCAGTAATAGTCACCATTCCCAATATCAAATTCATTACCTATTCCCCTGTGATGGCATTTGCTCTATCTCATTTTTTATCACTTACCCATCTATCCTGAAGTTTACTCCTTGGAATGTGAATAACATTTCCTTCTGCATAGTACTCCATTATGTAGATGTAACATAATGAGTTCAAGCATTTCCTTATTGGTGGATATTTGGATTATTCCCAATCTTGTGCTCTTATGAAACATGCTGAGTGAGTATCTGTGCATAAAACTATTTTCATGTATTTCATAGGCTATCATGTTTCAAAAGTATATAAATGCCTGTGTGATTAATTAAATACAAGTTATTTTGGAACATTACTAAATTTACAGTGGTTTCTTATCACTTGGTATTGTCTCAGTTCATGTAATTAAAACATGTGACTGCCACCATGTAAGGGTCTGAGAAAATAACTAACATTTAAAAAGAGACTTCAGCCTATACTAGATAAGAATTTTTCTTACCCTAAAAAAAGTATGAATATCTCTTGAGGAAAAAATATCCTACATATCTCAAATTTTTTACTTAATCTTGCTTAATTATGTAATATAAAGTTATTTATGTATTTACTCATGTAATACAAAATGATCTGTAAACTCCTTATGTTTATACTTCTTATGTAATAACAAGACTAAACAACTGTAAGAAGTCAAAACAAACATAACTAAGAAGCTAATAATGTTCAAATCAACAACACTAAATTTAACTTGTCTGATGATGTGGTTTTCTTAAAAGCTAGTTGTCTTCTTCATAGTGAATATAGTACTGACTGCGAGGGGAGGGAAGGCAGGCATTTTAGAATTTAGTTCATCCATCTCCTGTGCCCCTCTAACGATTTGATTCTCCCCCCATTTTCCTCTATCCAAATTAATATGAAAACTGCCTATTCTAGCATTGGCCCTTTAAGCAGGCAAACAATATCAGTTACAAACTAAGCAGACCACTTTCTGTTTTTATTGGGTTTCAACAATTAAAGGTATGTTACTTAATAATAACACAACCTCGGTTGCACATCAGTACTAGGATCTGAGATTAAATGTGTGTGTGTGTGTGTGTGTTCATTTTATAGTTTTCCAACATTTCACATTTAGTAAGCAGTAGAGTTGAAGGAGACCTGGTGGCACAGTGGTTAAGCACTTGACTCTAACAGAAAAGTCAGTAGTTCAAATCTACCAGGTGCTCTGCAGGAGAAAGATGAGGCAGTCTGCTTCTATAAAGATTTACAACTTTGGAAACCCTATGGAGCAGTTCTACCAACAGCATCGTTTACCATGTGACCATTGAGTCAATTACAATTTTTATGTCTCACTTTGCTTCATTTGTAAAAAGGTGATGACAAAATTGCACATACTTCTTGGTTTATCAGAATTAAAATAGTTATCTATGTAAATTGTTTACCTCTGGTGGCTTAGTGCCTAAGGTATTTGACTGCTAACCAGAAGGCTGGCTGTTCAAACCCACTGGCCACTTCTGGGAAGGAAGAATGGGCAATCTACTTGGGTAGAGATACCTCCTGGGTATCTGCAATCTACTCAAAGGCAGTGAGGTTTTTTTTTTGTATTGTTTTGTTTTTTTAATGTAAATTGTTTAGGATATTACCTAGTACATAACAATAAACATTAGATAGGATTAAGATTAACTTGAAAAACAACTACTAATTTACTGCCATTGAGTAAATTCAACTCATAGTGATCCCTCCTTGGTTTCTGAGGCAGTATCTCTACATAGATTGCCCAATCTTCCTTCCAAGGAGTGGCTGGTGAGTTTGCACCACAAGCCTTCTGGTTAGTGGTGAAATGCCTTAGGCACTAGGCCAACAGAGCTCCAGGATTAAGGTTAGACTATTTTTAATACATGGGTTACATTTGTTTTAATGTTTCAATTACACTTCATTTGCTGGTATTCAAGGAGCTCTGGCAGCACAGTGCCTAAGGCATATGACTGCTAACCAAAAGGCTGGTGGTTCAAACCCACCAGCCACTCCACGGGAGCAAGACTGGGCAATCTACTTCTATAAAGATTTACCACCTTGGAAACCCAATGGGGATTGCTATGGGTCAGAATCAACTTGATGGCAGTGGGTTGGGTTTTTTGGTTTACTAGTATTCAGGATCAGAATTATTCTAAAATTATCTTTCAAGGATTGTCAGTCTACACGTTACTGTTGTTAGTTGCCATTGAGTTGGGTCCTAACTCATCACGATCCCATGTACAGCAGGACTGGATTGTTGTGATCCTTAGGGTTTTCAGTGGCTAGTTTTCAGAAGCAGGTCATCAGTCTAAAAGGTACACCATGAAGAAAAACTTTCCACAAACAAAAATGAACTTTAAAATTAATTTTAGGAATTTTGGACCCAGGAAAAGAGCTGTTTTCCACTGAAGTATTCTAAGGCTAAGTTCTTCCCTTAAAAATTTTGCAAAAATGACTTAGAAATCACATTTAAGTAACATTTTGTCCACTGTTCTTTTCAAGATTTTTGTCCCCCATTAAGCAATGGATGATTTGCATTTTGCCAGTATATGTACTTTGCTTTAATATCACCGTACTTAACGGACAGCACTTAAATTCATTTAACACACTGTGTATGAATTTCAAAAGACCTTTATGACTGTTTATCTCATCTTTATGGACCTTTAAACTTAATGGCTTTGGTTGCAATAAAGAAGTGATTTGGAAAAGTTAAGTATCTCTTCAAGGCCATTGCCAGGTTGTTCAGTTGATCAAAATTATGATGTCATCTAGACACAGCTTCCATGTCCTTTACCTTCAACTTGTCTGCTAATTAACAATATGTGTGTGTGTGTGTGTGTGTGTGTGTGTGTATGGCAGGGTGTCACAGAGTCTTCTGTCATTAATCAAAAGAAATATCAGCTCAGTACAGGGAATGCTAATGTTGCAGGTTTTCTCTGGTTCAATCATCAGGATAATGTAGGTGGTTGCTGTAATAGCAGTTATTTGTTACCTATTTCCCTTCTTAAATTGGGGGATCCTTCATTCCAGAGTCTTTGTGTCTCCAGCCTTATGCAGTTTCAAGTTTATAGTAGATGTTTCATAAATGTTAATATTGCATTGATGTTGTTTCATTATATGTAGACATAAAATGTACAATTGAGAACCATGTCTGCATTTTAATTTTGTGTTGCTAGGTGCCATCAAATTGAGTGTGATTCATAGTGATCCTATGTACAACATACAAAACACTGCCCAGTCATGTACCATCCTCAAAATCCTTGCTATGCTTATTCCAGTAATATATAAGACAGTGTTTCACTGCTATTCATAAGGTTTTCTCTGGCCCATATTTTGCAAAGTGGATGGCCTCTTCCTTGTCTTGGTCTGGAAGATGCACTGAAACCTGTCCACTGTGGATGACCAGTGGTATAGCCTCCAATCTTACAGCAACATGCAAGCCACCACAGGGTGACAAACTGACAGATAGCTATAGTTTTCTTTAAAACTCACAATATAATCCATGTCAGAATCATCATTCATTCCTCTTCTTTCCTTCTGAGGTTCTAAGGGAGTCAGTTTTAAACACAGAGCCTCAGAAAAATATAATTAAAAAGACTAGCTCAAGGGCACATTCCCCAACGAAGCTTTCCTAAATATTTATTTTGCCAGCTATCTTTCTCCCTCCCTCTTCCCATTAATGAAATATCCTCAACCAAAAAAAGCAAACTCCCTGCCATTGAGTTGATTCCGAATCATGTGACCCCCTTTGGGTTTCCGAGGCAGTAAATCTTTACTGAAGTAGATTGCTCAGTCTTCCTTCCACAAAGTGGTTGGTGGGTTTGAACCACTACTGAGGTCTTCATTAATCCCATCTTTCCACACTTTGTTGTTATGTGCCCTCCAGTAGGACCCTACGCATAGCGACCTCTCCTTGGGTTTCCGAGGTAATATCACTAGGAAGTAGATTGCCCAAACTTCCTTCCGAGGAGGGGCTAGTGGGTTTGAACCGCCAGCCTTCTGCTTAGCAGTCACGTGCCTTAGGCACCATGCTACCAGAGCTCTTTCTCTCCAAACTAGTACATCCAAATACACAAACACAAATATATACCTTTTAAATATTCTTAGTTTTCTCAAATTCAGTCACTCATTCCCCAGAGAGCACCCACCCCCTACATTTGTACTATACTCATATTCATTCCATTGGCCAAATCTGATTCTATTGTCAGGCAGTCCTCCATATTAAATAGCAAGCTAAGCAAATTCAAGAAGACACAACTTCAGGATACTGTTGTTGTTGTTGTTATGTGCCGTTGAGTCGGACCGACTCATAGCGACCCCTCCTTGGGTTTCAAGGCAGTATCACCACAGAAGTAGACCCACCAAGATACAAAGGAAGCAAAAAATAAAAATAATAATAATAATGTTAATGTGGGTAAATATGACTAATGATTTGAAGGAATAAAGAAATTACTGAGAACATTATCACATTTCCTAATAAACACAACTTATACTATATGTTACACTTTTCTAAGAAGTGTCATAAAATAAATTTAAAATTAAAACTAGAAAAAAATCTATTAACAATCCTTAATAGCTACAAAATTATCTCTGTGATTCTTTCCATTAAGCCACAGTCATATGGTGAGCAAACTGACAATCTCTCTAATAACCTCTTCTAGGCCAACATTTCTCAACTTCATCACTATTGACATTTTAGACTGAATAATTCTTTGTTATGGTGGATTACACTGTACATTGTAACATAATTAGCACCATTTCTGGTCTCTACCCATTAGGTGCTAGTAGAATCACCAGTTATGAAAACTGAAAATGTCTGCAGATATTACCAAATGTCCCTTTGAAAGCAGAATCCTCCTGGGTTAAGAACCACTTTCACAGACTAAACTGAAATTGCTTTGCCCTAGGCCAGGAGTCACTAAACTATGGCCCAGACTACATATGGCCTACCAGCGTTTTTCATAAATAAAGTTTTATTGGAAAATGGCCACATTCATTCATTTATTTACTACCTATGGCTGCTTCCACACTAAAATGGCAGAGTTGAAAAGCAATGACAGA
>NW_006921592.1:4392981-4394410 GCF_000298275.1 Orycteropus afer afer | reverse complement strand
GTTTGGCTTCTAACCAGAAAGTCAGCAGTTCAAACCTACCACCAGCTTCTCTGCAAGAGGAAGATGAGGCAGTCTACTTCTGTACAGATTTACACCCTTGGATATCCAATGGGGGGGTCACTATGAGTTGGAATTGACTCCATGGCAGTGTATTGGTTTAGTTTTGGATCTTAGTCTACTGGTTTCAAGTGCTTTCTTAGTGACGAAAACTTTTTATAATGAAATCTTACATAAAACTTGTGTCAGACAGGATCCAGATGGAACATTCAAATTATGTAATTGGAAGAAGTAAAGTATATGTTGAATAATTTATGTAGACATTTTTCAGAGAGAGTGGCAAGGGTATAGAGAAACCACAAAGCACAAGGAAATCTGGGCATTATTACTATCTCTAAGCCTGAAGGGGCAAGAGGGGGGAGTAGCTACTGGAATCCAGGAGAAGACCATCTTAAAGAAGCTGTGACCTTTGGTCAAGTTCGCAGCCAGGCCAAGATGATCCTGTTGGAATGGAGGCAGAATATATAGCTTACATTTTTTTCTCCCTACAAATCCATCCTCATGCTTCCCAACGGCCAAATCAAATAGAAGCTGGTGGGTGAGTCTTAGTTTCCTAGTCCTATTGTAATAGAAATACCACAAATAGGTGGCTTTAAAGAACAAAAATGCATTTTCTCAGAGTTCAGGAAGGTAACAACACAGATTCAGGGTGCCAGCTATAAGATAAGTCTCTCTCTGTGTTGGCTCTCAGGGAAGATCATTATTTCAGCTTCCATAGCTCCAGTGTTTCTTGGTTCCTTGGAGATCTTTACATGGCACCAATCTTCCTCTCATTTATAATTCCTCTTGTGTCTAATCTGATATAAAGATATCACTCAGAACTGATTAGATATAGAATATACTTTAAATTGATATGGTCTCATTAATACAACAAAGGTTACATCGACAGATATAGGGATTAGTATTCTATTGTGTATTAGTATTAGTATTCTAATTGTGTCCTCTGGGGGGAATAATTCAATACATAACAGCAAGGTAGCCTATTGATGTGTTCCATATAGGTCGGTCTCCAAGTCTAAGAGCAGAGTGGAGAAAGATAGACAGTGAACCTAGAGGATAGCATATTTAGCATAGAGCCCTAATACATAAAATTGATCAAAGCAAGCTTTCTGTGATGTTAAGTGGGAAAAGGTAATGAGATCAGTGCAGGTTGTTCTCTTGTCTGACCCACCAATGCAAGACCTCAGGGAACACAGTTTGGAAATCATGTCTTAAACCTTCTTTTTGTCTTCTGACTTCATTTGCCTCTTGTCTGAAAACAAATCCCATGGTCAGATACTCCTGTGTTATTTATTCTAACCATATATGTTGTTGTTGTTGTTATGTGCCGTGGAGTCGGCCCCGACTCATAGCGACCCCTCCTTGGGTTTCC
>NW_006921592.1:4391068-4392821 GCF_000298275.1 Orycteropus afer afer | reverse complement strand
ACAGGTTTCAGCAGAGTTTCCAGACTAAGAGTAGGAAGAAATATGTGGCCAGGTCCACTCATGAAAAATCTGGCCATTCAAAACCTTATGAATAGCAATAAAGATTTTCTGGTATAGTACCAGAAGAGAAGCCCCTCGGCTGGAAGGCACTCAAAATACGACTGGGAAAGAGCTGTCTCCTCAAAGTAGAATCTGTTTTAATAGCTAGGATGGGTAAAGCTTTTGGAACTTCCATTTGCTGATGTGGCACTACTTAAAATGAGAATAAAGGCCTGCAAGAATCCATTAAAAATCAGAACATGCAATGTATGAAGTGTGATCTGAGAAAATTAGAAGCTATAAAAGCTGAAATGGAACACATAAAGATCGATATCCTAGGCATTAGTGACCTGAAATGGACTGGTATTGGTCATTTTTGAATCTGACCATCATATGGTCTACTATGCCAGAAATGACAAATTGAAGAGGAATGGCATTGCATTCATCATCAAAAAGAACATTTCAAGATATATCTTGAAGTACAACGCTGTCAGTGAAAGTTTCAAATCCATATGCCTACAAGAAAGACCAGTTAACATGACTATTATTCAAATTTATGGATCAACCACAAAAGATAAAGATGAAAATGTTGAAGATTTTTATCAGTTCCTGCAGTCTGAAATTGACCAAATGTGCAATCACCATGCACTGATAATTACTGGTGACTGGAATGTTAAAGTTGGAAACAAAGATTCATTAGTAGTTGGAAAATATGGCCTGGGTGATAGAAATGATGTCTGCAGTGTAGTAAATTATCTGGTATGGCTTTTCTATCCATAAGTCTTTATAAACTCCGTGGTGGAATTTGCTGTGAGCAACTGAGGAGCTCCTGATTGTAAAAGTTATTCACCTGAGGTATTTCTGTCCGGCATGGCACAAAGTAATGTTCTGAACTGTCTCTCAGGTGCTTAGAATTCTGATGTCATGATTGGCTAGTTTGGCCACTCTGCCAGGCTCAAAAGGAGGACTCCTAGAGGCAGAGGGCTCTCTCTGACTGCTGGCTGAGGAAGGACATGCTCCTGAGAGAAACACACTGCTGGGAAAGAGATGCAAGAGACACCCATTGCTGAAAGAGACGCTGAGGGGCACACACTGCTGGGAGAGAGACTGTGAGAGACTGTTGGCTGAGAGATGGCAGGCTGGAAGAGAGACTGAGGGTTATTCCTGAACTTGAATTGTAGCCTGGTGCTTCCCTAATGAACCCCATAATTTATGAGTCCTGTGTGGCTACTGCAGTGAATTACTGAACCCAGGAGAGAGGTGATGGGTGCTTTGGGAGGAACGGTTGGTGAAAGGGCTGGAGTGAGGCAGCATGTCTGGCCTTGCGTGAATAGGCCTTGGGCTACTGATAATGATTCTGTCTTCCTCTTGTGCAGTTAGAGGAGGTCAGATGATGTGGCCTCCCTGCCTTTTTGGCAATGTCAGAGAGAGCTCTGGTAGCACAGTGCCTAAGGCATCTGACTGCTAACCAGAAGATTGGTGGTTCAAACCCAGCAGCCACTACATGGAAGCAACATGGGCAATCTACCTCTGTAAAGATTTACTGACTTATTCATTGAAAATATATTTTTCAACAACATAAATGATGATTATACGCATAAACCTTACCAGAAGGAATACATAGGAATCAAATCAACTACATCTGTGGAAAGAGGTGATGGAGAAGCTCAGTATCATAAGTCAGACCAAGGCCAGGGGCCAGCTGTGTAACAGA
>NW_006921592.1:4388475-4389897 GCF_000298275.1 Orycteropus afer afer | reverse complement strand
AGCCAGACACAGCCAAGGGAAAGACTCCCACTATGGAAATCCTCATTGCTCTGAACAAAGCACGAACCAAACCAGAAAGATGATTCCAGGAGGAGTTAGCCAAAAAAAAGTGTTTAATGTGCTGTTCAGGTTTTCAGCTTTAAGGTATCTTGGAGCAAGGTGATTTTTATTTTATTTTACTCTTCATCAGAAGTGACCAAATTAAGACTTCTGTCTGTGATCAAATCATTGCCCCATCCTTTCTCTACCCTCTTCCCAACTACTCACAGAATGGATCATGTGCCTCTGCGGTGGGGTGACCACTTTCATCGCTTGCCTTCCTCCTTTTCAAAAAGATAGAAAAGAAAATTAAGTGCCTGGCACTGATTCAGCCACATGAAACGCATCTCGTCACCCTATTCTGGGTCTGAAGCCGCTGTCCCTCAAAGTGCCATCTCAGAGTGCTCTGTACCACTCAGTGCTGGAGAAATCTTGAATATCTATGTACAAAACTTTTTTGAAATTTTAGATTATTTTGAAACTTTGCTTCTTTGGGGTTGGGGTGCACTGGCCACCCCTTCTGGCTGTGAGTTCTCTCTACAGTCTGTTGGCTGGCAGCATGTTGATGTTTTAAAAGTCTTTTATGCTCCCAGTTCTCCCTTTTCGGTGAGGTTTCTGTGAAGTATGTCAGGTGTGTATCCTACAGCTTATTGTCTTAAAATGTACTCTCCTTTGGTGTGGTCTCTTTCGGGAGCTGATTGGGAGAAAGAGAAACCAATAGTGCAACTGTTTTGATACTGAAAATTGACAAGTGTCTTTTGGAAATAAAGAACCAGTCCCTCCAAAAAATAAAAGAAAAGAAAAGATATCATAAGCTGTCTACTGCTATATAGGTAGAGACAAGTATTGATTTGGGTGGAGGGAAGGGCAATGTACCAAATGTGAGTGATCAACACGGTGGTATTGAGGAAGAGGAGGTCATAGAGAGGTACATGGGAGCTACAGACAAAAAGATGAACCCTTTTTCATACACAGTACTGCATTGTCAGTGATGGCATGCATTGATCTACAGATGAATAGGTGGGTGGACAGGCTGAACGATCAAGTATGTCTAGGCAACGGGTAGCATGCCCATGATGATGTATAGGGTTGGCAGATGATATCTCTACAGGGATATTTGTATGTGCTGTACGATTGTCCAGGTGTATAGCTGACAAAGGACAAGGTGTGTGATGATTTCTTGGCCACAGCCAGCTGCTCAGAGGGAGCGAGTAGTTGGACTTCTGGGCTCGGGACCATGGTCACAGGGGACATCAAGCTCTATTGGCATAACGTACTACACAAAAACACTGTTCTACATCCTACTTGGGGGAGTAGTGAATGGCATCTTAAAAGCTTGTAAGTGGCCATCTAGAAGCAACAATGGGTCTCTTTTTGTCCAGA
>NW_006921592.1:4386350-4387790 GCF_000298275.1 Orycteropus afer afer | reverse complement strand
TATAAGCTCTGGTAGCATAGTGGCTAAGGCACTTGACTGCTAACCAGAAGGCTGGCGGTTCAAACCCACCAGCCACTCCTCGGAAGGAAGGTTGGGCAATACTACTTCCGTAGTGATGCTGCCTCAGAAACCCAAGAAGGGGTTGCTATGAGTCAGGGCTGACTCGACGGCACATAACAACAACAACAACAGAGAAGACAGAGTAAAGTATTTTAATAAAATGTACAAAGACCTGGAATTAAGCTAAAACTCTTTTTAATAGACACATGGGGCAGGGGATGGATGGGAACTTTATACCTTTATCAATAATTTTATTCTCATTATACTTGGAAATAATTATTAGCTTTTGCTGTTCTTGAACACCTAACTACTTTCATTTTCACATAGTATTTCATGTATTTCCCTTTTACATGTTTTTTTTTTTTTTTTCTGCCTGAAATATTTTTCCCCCACTCAATCACGCCTCCTAGTGAACCTCTCCCATCAAGCCTTTATTGCCCAGGGAATTTTCCTTAATAGCAACCCTTACCCCTCCAGAGTACACCCTTGGGTCCCCTGGACTAAGACTTTGCCTTGTGCCTTTCTGTACTGGTGCTTGTTACAGGGGTTGTGTCTATTTTTTGTCCCATGTCTATTGATCTAACCACTCAGTGAACTGTTGGAGGCTGAGACTCTTTTCTTGCATACTTGGGAGAGCACATAGCACATAATAGACATTCCATACATGTCCATTAAGTAACCAAATGTATGAATAAGATGAAACCCAAATTATTTTGTGTTTATTGAGTTGGAACTCTCAGCAGTACAACTTTTTTGGAGATTTTAAGTTTGATTTTGGAAATATTGGATGATATTCAGGAAAAGACTAAGCCTGTATATGAAGTTCTGGTAGTGTTAACAGAGAAGATAAAGTTGTAATACTGTCTCCAAAGCCAAGAGAGAAAAGCTAGAAAAAAGGAGGGCCTTAGAATGTTTTTGAAGGAAAAGAGATGGGAAATTGAACCTTCTCACTTGTTGATTGTAATTGAACTAGATGCTTTTGAAGATCCTTCCAGCTCTTAAACTTGCATTCTATTCTCACCCTGAAGTTTCCAGTCTGGGTAAATGAAGGCACTAAGAGAAATGGGTAATGTAGGAAGAGAACCAGAGTTTTCAAAGAAGATGATATTTTGTTATTTCCCTGATGCATGGAAACTACTTATTCAAACAATTTTTAATTCTATGTTTATTGCTCTAGGGAATGCCATTGGTATTTTAGAAGAAAAAGCCTTCTGAAACTGCTCACTGTATCTGCTTTAATTGTATTGTTGGGGTTATCATTTATCATGAGGTCCTTTAGAGAATTTATTTTCTTCAATTAAGAGTGCTTGCAAAGGATATAAAAATAAGCTGGTCAAAGAAGTAAGAAAATATACTAGGACCTACACCAATATGAAAGAC
>NW_006921592.1:4384483-4386080 GCF_000298275.1 Orycteropus afer afer | reverse complement strand
GTAAACCCAAGGAGAGGTCTCTATGAGTCGGGTCCAACTCGATGGCACATAACAACAGCAAAAACAACAAGCAGCAGCTAAATCACATAGTATGACTTTGTAGTGCATTTATAATCATGTGATCACCACTTAATAGACTTGACATATGTTTCTACAAATAATAACATCTCTCTATCTATCCACATGTGCAACTTTGAAGATAGAATAGAATTTGTCTGACCACATTTCCCATTCTCTGTATAGGGCTAAAGCACTTTAATGCAGTCTGTTTCCATACCCAGAACATGAAAGTTAGTCTAGGGAAGGAAATATAACCACTCAGGTCATTGAGATATATCAAGATATTTTTTACAAGAGTAAGATCCCCTTGCCGCTGCCTTCTCTTAGTGTGTGAGCAGAAATTCAGAGTTTTTATGTGAATTTCCCACCTTCACTTTACACCATAAGAGCGGTGTGATATCAAAGACAAGTATGTTATGTCTCCTCTCCAGGGTTAAAGACTAGCTGAATATAACATCTTTTCTTCAAGGTTAGAGATTAGGGAGGTGGTTTAGATTTATGTTTCAAAATGAGTTTACAAATATTAACCATATTACATCTTCTTTTATCACAGCACAGTGGGTCAAAATCAACTTAAAGTTTGCTTATATTCTCCACATACTTCTATGACTAAGTTAAGAAATTTTCTAAAATAACCTTCTAATGACCAGACAGAACAGGTAAGGGGATAGCCCCCAGGCAGGAAGCAGGAGCCAGGGTGGATGGCCGGAACAGGTAGGGGGAAGGCCAGGAAATGAGTAGAGTAGTTTAGAACAACTAAGGGAGATGGACTTGTCAGTCAGTTTGTCATACTGGGTGGCTTACATGTTGTTGTGAGGCTAGAAGCTGTGACATTGATGTTTCAAATGCCAGCAGGATTGCCCATAGTGGATGGGTATCAGTGGAGCTTCCAGACTGAGGTATATTTGGGAGGAAGAGGCTATTTGCTTTTCAAAAACTGGCCAGTGAAAGCCATATGAATAGCAGTGAAAAACTGTCTGAGATATTACTAGAAAACTTTATCAAAAGCCTTGAAACATTGTCTAATACATACCAGAAGATGAGCCCCTCAAGTCAGAAAACACTCAAAATATGACTGGGAAAGAGCTGCCTCATTAGAGTAGAGAAGACTTTAATGATATGGATAAAGTAGAGCTTTAGGGACCTCTATTTGCTGATGTGGCATGACTCAAAATGAGAAGAAACAGCTGCACACATCTATTAATAATCAGAACATGGAATGTACAAAGTATGAATTGAGGAAAATTTGAAGTTGTCAAAAATAAAATGGGACACATAAAGATTGATATCCTAGGCATGAATGAGCTGAAATGGACAGGTTTTGGCCATTCTGAATCAGATAACCATATGATCTACTATGCCAGGAATGACAAAGTGAAGAGGAATGGCATGGCATTCATCATCACAAAGAATGTTTCAAGATCAATCCTGAAGTTCAATGCTGTCAGTGATAGAATAATATCCATACGCCTATAAGGAAGGCCAGTTAATACCACTATTATTCAAATTTATGCACCACTACCAAAGCCAAAAATGA
>NW_006921592.1:4382874-4383425 GCF_000298275.1 Orycteropus afer afer | reverse complement strand
ATGTTTCAACAAATGGGTGCGGCACTGGAGGCACTCATTCAGTTATGCCAAGAGATTTGGAAGACAGCTACCTGGCCAACTGACATGAAGAGATCCATATTTGTACCTATTCCAAAGAAAGGTGATTCCACAGAATGTGGAAATTATAGAACAATATCATTAATATTGCACCCAAGCAAGATCTTGCTGAAAATAATTCAAAAATGGTTCAGCAGTATATTGATAGAGAACTTCCAGAGGTGCAAGCTGGATTCAGAAGAGGATGTGGAATGAGGGATATCATTGCTGGTGTCAGATGGATCTTGGCTCAAAGTAAACAACATCAGAAATATATTTTCTTGTGTTTTATGGATTATGCAAAAGCATTTGACTGTGTAGATCATAATAAATTATGGATAACATTGAGAAGTATGGAAGTTCTGAACATGTAATTGTACTCATCAGGAACATAGACCAGGAGGCTGATATTCAAACAGAACAAGAGGATATTACATGGTTTAAAATCAGGAAGGGAGTGCATCAGGGTTATATCCTTTCACCATACTTATTCA
>NW_006921592.1:4379022-4382624 GCF_000298275.1 Orycteropus afer afer | reverse complement strand
AAAAAGAATATAGCAATGAGCAAGACATACAAAAATCCCTGCTGATGGAGCTTGCGGTAAGAGAGAGCATTAAACAAGAAAGTAAGAAACATATGTTGTAAGAGCCCAGGTGACACAGAGATTAAAGCACTCAGTTGTGGACCAAAAGTTCAGCAGTTACAACCCACCAGCTACTTCACAGAAGAAAGATGTGGCAGTCTAGTTCTGTAAAGATTTATATCCTTGGAAACCCTATGGGACAGTTCTACTCTGTCCTATAAGGCCACTGTGAGTGAGAATACTGGCAATGGGTTTATTTGGTTTTATATAATATGCTAGATAGTGATAAGTGCAGGAATAAAGGAGTAGGGAAGGGGGATAGGAAATGCCACTGGTATGGAGGGGAAGGTATAATTTTAAATAAGCAGGCCAGGAAAAGCCTCATTGAGAAGTTTACCTTTGTAAAGACCTGAAGGTATTAAGAGACCAAGCCATGTAATTATTAGGATAAAGAGTGTTCCAGGCCAATGGATGAAAATGCAAAGGCCCTGAGGTGAGATCATGCTTGAAGTATTTGAAAAAGTTCTAGGAGAAATGTGCAGTGGGGAAAAAGTAGTCAGAAACCAGGTAACAGATCAGAACAAGTGAGGGTCTTTGTAAGGATCTTGGCTTTGATGTTTGTAAGGATCTTGGGCTGAAAAGCCATTGGAAGGTTTTGGGTAAAAGAGTCACATGATCTGAATTATATTTAACAGATCATTTTGACTGCTATATGGAGGAAAGACCATGGGGAGTTAAAGTTAAAAGCAGAAAGACCAGTTAAAATCCTATTTCAATTGGGTTGTTTATCTTTTTGTTGTTGAGCTGTAGGAGTTCTTTATATATTCTAGATAGTTACTCTTATTGAATAGATGGTTCCAAAATATTTTCTCCTATCCTACTCGATGGCACATAACAACAACAACAATGTGTAGGTTGTCTCTTCACTTGAAAGAAAGATGGAAGGAGACAAGAAATGTTTCCAACTAGTTTTGAAGAAGCATTTTAGGTTGATTTTGTATGTAAACATCCTATATTCATTATCCATGGATTCTGGTATCTGAGCTCTCTTTCGATCAAGAACAGTTTAATAGCCAAAATATAATTTCCAAATGGACTACCATTCTTTCAGGACTCTCAGAACACTAGAACTGATTGGATTCATAATCTCACAAATACTTCTCTTATGTTCTTTTCCTATTCTCACACCTCACACTCCACTCACTCACCACTCCCTCCCCATAAAATTTTCTATTTAACCATTGTCATGTTGTTTTTTCTCTTTCCTCCCAAAGTCTACCATCTATTTATCATGTAATTTGACTTAACTCCTCTTGCTAAACCCTTACCCACCTGCTCCTATCACACTAGTTGAGTCCTTCCCCCACTATTCTATAACTCCACAACACTAGAACTTGCAAGTGGAGTCTCTAGGTGATATCAATAGTTAAGTGTTCAACTACTAACCAAAAGGTAGGCAGTTTGAACCCCCAGAGGCACATGAGAAGAAAACATTGGCAAACTGCTTCTGAAAGGTTTCAGCCATGAAAACTCTGTGGGGCACTTGTCCTCTGAAATATATGGTGTCACATGAGTCAGGATCAACTTGATGACAGCTAGTGTTTTATTAGAGGTTCAGCCCAAGAACAACTCTCCTCAGGTGATGGATAGAACTGAGAGCATATTTGGCTGGTAAGTAGAGGAATCTGTTGTAGAGAATCCCATATAAATAATTTTTTATTAAACCTTATAATGTTTCAGAGATATTGGGGGGGGGATATATTCTTGTTTCAGTTCGACTCATTGTTAAGTCAGTTCTCATGATTTATTTCAATTTGTAGCTCCTTTTAGCAGTTATGTTCAAGATTGTAATGAGAGTTTATCAGCAGAATTGTGTATACTTGAAATATCTCAATTGTGGCAAATTAGCATTAACATTAAAAGCATATTAGGCATCAGTATTTTCTCCTTGACAATGAAATTATAATCATAGAAAACTTTATCATCAAGTGATAATAACCCTTTTTTTCATTATATTCTAGGAAAATAACAGCTTTGAAACTAAACATGACATTGCTGAGGTCTGAGAAAATGTTTTATACTTAACTTTAGAACACGAAATTTTTTTTTTCCTGAGTTAATATATCCAAGAAAAATGCTCTGTGTGTGTTTGTGTAAGAGAAAGAGACACACAGAGAGAAAGTTTGCTAGGCAATAGACTTACATGGTTATGGGTAGGGAGAAGAGGACAGGCAAAGAGCCAAAAAAATAGGCAATAACAAATCGTTGGTGTGTGGTCAGGCATGACGTTGTAGCTTGGGCCTGCAGACACACTAGCAATGAGTTAATAATCCAATAAATTATGTGTTCATTTTATATGTTCAGAGGCCAAAGCACTTGAAACAAAAGTGATTTACATGGCCAATTTCCCCTGAGTCAGGATCATACTCTTGTTCCCTAAGATGCCTTAAATATTTATCAGAGCCATCTGTACTATTGAAAAAAATACTCTCTACAAAGCTCTCGAGACTATCTCCATACAAAGTGTTGTAAATGGCATTGAAAAAATGAAAATAAAATGATCTGTAGTGGGTGGCAATCTATCTTTCCTCCTACCACCTCTCAAAATTAAAAGCCACAAACTAAACAGTAGATGCTCTTTATTTTTGTAATGAGTCAGCAGGTTTGCAATTTCTCTGTAATCAGAAGTTCACTTGGGATAATGTCAATTTCTATCTAAAACTATTACTTTGTTCACAATGAATAATATTCCTGTTAAAACAAGGCAATAATTAAAAAAAAAAAAAAAAAGTTGCTATTGAGTTAAGATTTGGGAGATCCCATGTGCATCAGAGTAGAACTGTGCTCCATAGGGTTTTGAATGGCTGATTTTTCAAAAGTAGGTTATCAGTTCTTTCTTCTGAGGCATCTTTGAATGGGCTCAAACCTCCAACTTTATGATTAGCTACTGACCATGTTCATTGTTTGCACCATTGGGGACACTGAACAAGGAAGGCAATGTTAGTCTCAAAATGCAACAACAGAAAAAAATTCTCAGGATTCCAAAATCTCTGGATGAGCAGCTGACTTGGAAGATATGAATTCACTAACAGAAAAATCACAGCAGTTCACTGACATGTAGATCTCTGGGTTTAATTCTTACCTATCCCTTATTGACTGAGTAACTGATTGAATACTAAACTCTCATTGAATATTAAAACTGTCAACTGTGTAAGATTTCTATGAGAATTATAATAAGGTAAAATACTTAGAATGAAGTTGGAACAATGAATGTGTCCAATAGATGTTAGTCTTACTGTTTCAGAGCAATGCAACCATTGCCATGGAGTCGAACCCCACCAATAGTGACCCCTCCTTGGGTTTCTGAGGCAGTATCACTACGGAAGTAGATTGCCCAACCTTCATTCCGGGAAGTGGCTGGTGGGTTTGAACCGCCAGCCTTCTGGCTAGCAGTCAAGTGCCTTAGGCACTACGCCACCAGCAGTGACTCTCAAATCCTGGACCAGCAGCAGCAGCAATATTACTTACCATAAAAGATTTTTTTTTTTTTTTATCCATATCTA
>NW_006921592.1:4375060-4378922 GCF_000298275.1 Orycteropus afer afer | reverse complement strand
TGAGAGCTGGACAATGAATAAGGAAGACTGAAGAAGAGCCAATGCTTTTAAGTTGTGGTGTTGGCAAATAATTCTGAAAGTACCATGGACTGCTAAAAGAACTAACAAATCCTGTCCTGGACAAAGTACATCTGGAATGCTCCTTGGAAGTGAGAATGACCAGACTTCATCTCACCTACTTTGGTCATGTTGTAAGAAAGGACCATTCCCTGGAGAAGGATATCATGCCTGGTAAAGTGGAGGATCAATAAAAAGGGAGAAGGTCCTCAACAAGATGGAGTGACAGTGGCTACAACGATGGGTTCAGGTATAGCAAGGATCATAGGGCTGGCACAGGACCGGACAGTGTTTCATTCTGCTGTATATATGGTTGCTATGAGTCAGAGATGACTCGATGGCACCTAACAACAACAAGAACAATGACTTACAGGTCTCTAGTGACTTGTACCGGAAGGTTAGAAAGCCCCATAAAGGTAAACATACTTCTATTTCTAAGTTTTGTTATAAGTTCTTATGCACATATATTTTGAAAGCATAATGGTGACATACACCTTATGTGATCTGAGTGTTTTATAGAAACATATAGAATAGTTTTGTATCCTGGAATTTACCAGGTTGAAGACACATATTTGCTTTCAATTGATTTGTTGCATGAACCAATAAATCCATTTGGTGGAAGTCACTTTGGAAGATGTTTTCAGTGACTTGCAAACAAATTATTCCTGATAGATTCATCCTTTATTTTTCAGAGATTTAAACTTTTGTCAGGCCTCTCTCAGTCTACTCCTTAGGTCCAACCATTTTTCTTTGGTAATACATGTCGTACCAAGTTATTCGTTTCCTTCCTACCTGCCACCCAAATTTGATCTCTTGATCGCCAAGTGCCTAGACAATTTTCTCAGCCACCAGATTTTCCTCTCCTTCTCAATTCACTTTTCAAAATCATACCAGATTTATCTTCCTAGAACATAATTTTGATTGCTCAAAAACCTTCATTGACCACACAATGAAATCAAAACTCCATGGCCCGATGTCTAAGCGTTTCATTATCTGGTACAAACCCACCCCATCTATATTTGTTTCCTGTGACTCCCCTTACCATACATCATACTCCAGCTCTGTAGAGGACAAAGGGATTTTTGCTTATACATATCTCATCATCTTGATATATTCATTCTCTTCTCAGCCTTAAGCTTTACCTCAAATGCCACCACCTTACATGACAAAGAATTAGTACATGTTTCTATTATAGATTGAATTGTGTCACCAAAAATATGGGTTGTAAATCCTACCATACCTGTGATTATAATCCCATTTGGAAAAAAAGGCTTTCTTTGTTATGTTAATGAGATCCTATCAGTGTAAGATATGTCTTAAGTCACTCTCTTCTGAGATATTAAAGGAGCAGACTAAGCAAGGAAGAAAAGAAGCAGAGATGAGAGAAGAGAGATGCCAAGCCACAGGAAGATCACCCAGGAGTGGGAGCTCGAAAGAGAGAAAGACCTTCCTCCAGAGCCAACAGAGAGAGAAGCTACCCCCTAGAGTCAGCACCCTGAATCCAGATTTCCAGCTTCTAACTGTGTCAAAATAAACTTATTTGTTAAAGCCACCCACTTGTCATATTTCAGTTATAGCAGCACTAGAGAACCAAGTTATTTCTTTTGGCTTTGAATTCTTATGGTAGTCAGTCTATAGTCCTCCCATCATATTTACCATCTACCACTTATTGTAAATTCTATTGCAAATTTCTTATTGGAAGTATCCATGAATCATTTAAAAATGCACACACACACACATATATCTATATATTGAGTACCTACAATGTACTAGAAAGGGCATTAGGTTCTGCATAATGATAATAATAAGCAGTCAACATTTTTTTGAGAATGTTCTTTGTGACCCTGGTCTAAGCATTTAACTTATATTAACTCATTTAAATTTTCACAATGGCCATATAAAGCAAACGTCTTTTATTTCTCCCATTACATATGAGAAAAACTGGAAGCAGAAATCAGATAAATTTCTCAAGGTCTCAATACCAGAGTTAGTATTTAAACCCAAGCAGTCTAGCACCAGAGGCTGAACTCAACTATTCCACTAACTCCTGTTGTTATTGTTGTTGTTATGTGCCATCGAGTTAGACCTGCTCATAGCAACCCCCCCTTGGGTTTCCAAGGCAGTATCACTACAGAAGTAGATTGCCCAACCTTCCTTCCAAGGAGTGGCTGATGGGTTTGAACCACCAGCCTACTGGTTAATAGTCAAGTGCTTTAGGCACTATGCTACCAGAGCGCCTCCACTAACTCCTGGCATCTTTTATTTAGGAAAATACATCACCAGGAACTAATATCTGCAACATTTATAAGTTTGTTTGAAAATAATTTCAAATATCTCTTCAGTAAAAATGACTCAACCCCAGAAACATAATCCCTACTCAAATATCAGACTAGCTAAAAATATTTCAATGTCACAAATTTGTCAAAGTATTTTAAGTAACTTTAATACACATATGTTTGCAGTCTGATTTTTTATTTGTAATTCACCTGTGGAGGCCAGCCTCAAGGATGATCACCAAAAGTTCCATCTTCTGGTGCCTTATACCCTTGTATGTATGAGTACCTTCCCACATTTTATCAAGGTTGGTCTATGTGGCCAATAGAACATGGCAGAAGTAATGGTATGCCACATCTAAAATTAGGTTATAAAAATATGGTGGGGTTCATCTTGGGTTTGTTCTTTTCTCTCTCTCTCTCATCATTTACTATGGGGGCAGTCGGCTGCCCTGTTGTAAGACATTTGCACAGCCTATGGAGAATACCACATGGTAAGGACTAAAGACTCTTGGCCAATAAACAACAAGAAATAGAGACCTGTCAACAATCACACAAGTGAGCTTGGAAGCATATCCTCCTCCTCCCCTAAATGGAGCCTTCAGATAAGACCATAGCCCTGACTACAACCTCCTGAGAGACCTTGGAACAGAACCACGCAGTTAAATTACTCTTGAATTTCTGACACACAGAAACTGTTAGTTAATAAATGATTGTTGTTTTAAGCTGCTAACTTTTGGGATAATTTGTTATGCAACGATAGATAAGTAATACACCACCTAATTGCTTAGATTCTTTGTGACACAGTTACAAGTGATTTTTTCTGTATCTGTGCAATGATTGAATTCTATACTGTTTTGGGCAATGTTACAGATAATTTTATTGTCTAAATTGCTCAAAAATATTTTTCATTGAGTTTATTTTTCCATACATATTAGTTATTTTTAAAAGAAAGAAAAAGCATACAAACAATACATATCTTAAAAATTGTAAACTATACATACCTTTAAAAATGTCTAGAATTTTACAAAATTTTCCTTTCAGTATTCTTTTGTCTATTTTCTCTATCACCAGTATAAAAAAACATCATCTTTGTAGGTATTTATCAGAACATGATAAAGACTTATCCTGTTTTTCTCACTTAGTTTCAGAGATACGGAAAATGCCTCTAGCTCATCTTATCATTATTCATTCCACATAATTTACTTAAACTTTTTTTCAGGTCTGATGATGACTATTAAATAAATATATTTAAACTATTTACACATTCTTTTACTATCCATTCACTCAAGAAATGCTAATTTAATTCCTACTATGTGCCAAGCACTTTTATCAGCATCAAGAATATAGCAATGATTTTTTTATTTTGAGGAGTTCCGGCAAGATGGCTGACTAGGCAGAAGGACTGCACAGACCCTCTTCAACAAAGAAAAGGGAAACCAATTGACACAGACACAGAAGATAATCTTGGACCGCTGAGCCTTGAAGGAAGGATACAGAAGTAGACTAAACCCCAACTAGCAGAAGAATTT
>NW_006921592.1:4360625-4366355 GCF_000298275.1 Orycteropus afer afer | reverse complement strand
TTTTTTTTTTTTTTAATCCATATCTACTGAATGATAAACCTGGGACTGGACCTGATAAGCTTTCCAGGAAATTCTGGTACACTCTAAAGTTTGAGCCTCATGGCATACATTATTGGTTAAAACAGAAAAAATCAATTTGTGCTCAACTACTAACCTAATGGTTGGCAGTTCAAACCCACCCAGCACTGCTGTGGAAGAAAGGTCAGATGATTTACTCCTGCAAAGATTACAGCCAAGTAAACCCTATAGAGCAGTTCTACTCTGTGACACATGGGGTCCCCATGAGTCAGAATTAACTAAAAGCACTGGGTTTGTTTTGTTGGTATGTTTTAATATAATCCAGGAAGGACTTCTGCTTTTGTAGCTACTTAAATGCAAGAGAATGTTTTGTTGTATTTCTAAGTAAGTAGAAAAACAATTAAAGCAAAATAGCTTGAGAACATCAAGATTTTTGTAGGAAAACTCTTGCTATCTTATTTTTGGCTGATCTTTAGTTAATAGAATATTTAAAATCTGTCTGGGTTCTCTAGTGCTGCTGTAACAGAAATAGTGGATGGCTTCAACAAGCAGGAATTTATTCTTTTACAGTTTAGGAGGCTAGAAGTCCGAATTCAGAGTACCAGCTCTAAGGTGAAAGCCTTGGGTTTCAACTCTGCCTTGTGTTGCAGGCCCATTGGAGCTAGAGGCTTCTTCTGACTCAGCTACTGGTTTCCAATGCTGATGAACCCCAGATAAGCAGGCAAAATGGCACAATCCTAAAATCAGCAGGCAACACAGCAGGCCACTAGTTCAAGTCCAGGAACTGGAGATGAAGACTCAGACAGATACAGGATCCAAATGTTCCAAAAAGCTCAAGTCCTTTCCCAAAGTGTCTCCATATATACTGGAAGCAGGCCACACCCCAAAGGGAACTCCCTTTCAGCTACTTAGCTGCTTATAGTAGATTCCACCGGGGAAATGATTACATGGGGGTAACTACATCCAGCTGCCAAGCCATTCAAAACCACATCCTAGTTAAGTTGACACAACTTTAACTACCACAAAATCAAACAAGAGATCTATTATTACATTTTATTACTGTACTTTATATATAGGGTCTCTATGAGTTGGAACTGACTCTATGGTAGTGGGTTTGGTTTTGTTTTATTTTGTGCTTTGTAAAACCAAAAAGTCAGCCACAGGGGTCCAGGTGAGGAGAGAGAACCCAGGCACGCCCAAAGCAGCAGGGTGGGAGAGCGGGAGAAAGGGGAAGAAAAGGCCCAGGAACCAGGACAGAGGAGGAGTCAGCCACAGGGACCCAGGTAAGGGTGGTATGAGAGGTTTCCAACAGGGAGACAAACATGTTTGTCGGTTTGTCCTACCATGCTGACGTGTTGATGTGAGTTTTGAGGCTGAGCCACTGGTGTTTCAAACCCAGCAGGATGCACATGGTGCACAGGTATCAGTTCCAGCTTACAGACTGAGACAGACTAGGAAGAAAGAAGAGGCCATCCACTTCTCAAAGAATTGGCCAGGGAAAACAACAACGTGTAGCATTGGGAAGTTCAACCGCAAAGGAATTGTTTCAAGTGCTGAGGAGCAAGGAAGTCTCCTTGAAGACTAAGGTGTACCTGACACAAGCCATGATATTTCCCATTGCCTCCTACGCATGTGAGAACTGGACAATGAATAAGGAAGACCGAGGAAGAGTTGATGCTTTTGAGTTGTGGTGCTGGCCAAGAATGCTGAAAGTACCATGGACTGCTAAAAGAACTAACAGATCTGTCCTGGAGGAAGTGCACCCAAAATGCTGCTTGGAAGCGAGAATGGCCAGACTTCCTCTAACCTATTTTGGTCATGTTGTCAGAAGGGACCATTCCCTGGAGAAGGATGTCATGGTTGGTAGGGTGGAGGGTTGACGAAAGAGGGGAAGGCCTTCAACAAGCTGGATGGACACGGTGGCTGCGATGATGGGCTCAAGTATAGCAGGGATCATGGAGCTGGCGTGGGATCAGGCAGTGTTTTGTTCTGCTGTGCATGGGTTGCTGTGAGTCAGAAATGACTCGACGGCACCTGACAAAAACAACAAAGCCAAAGATACAATGGAAGAATTCATTTAAAAGCAGGAGAGTCCACAGTATTGGTGGTAATCATCGGACTATGCATTTGATCACAGTCTATTTTCCACCAATGGAACCACGGCCATAAATAATATTGTTTATAGGAATGCTGATGCATACTGGTAAGTGTTGAATTGGTGGCAAAGCTAGATATGGTCATTTCTAAGTCTCCACATTCTTTTGCTTGTGCATAGTCAATAAGCTGAGTACGTGGTTGAAGGTAAAATTGCCATTTAGAACAACATGAACCAAAGTGTTTATTTTTGTCTTTTCGTCCTCCACACTGCTGCCATAGAGATTATTCTAAAGGACACATTTAATCGTGTCACTACAGCTTAAAAGACTTAAATGGCTCCTTTAAGTCTGGTACCTGAGGGTCTTTGTGACCTGGGGCCTGTGGATCTATTACATGCACCCCAGCCCAATAATTATACCTACTCCATGAAGCTTTCCTTGATGGTCCACTCCCCATCCCTGGAGAGTCCACCCCTCCTTTTTCGCAGCTTCCAGAACACCAGGTGCATACCTCTCACTGTAATTTTTGCATTGCATTATAATTGTTGCTTGAATGTCTGTCTCTCAACAAGATTTTTACTTAACTTCTACTGATAGCAAAAAGCACATCTTTGTATCGCTAGCAGCTGGCATAAAGCCCAGCATGAAAGAGACACTTAGTAAATAAATGAAGACTTTCTGTGGGTCTAAAATGTGAGGGTTATGCACCAGCCGGAGATCAGCCCAGAAAAACAGCCTCTGTCCACCCATGAAACAACCCAAATATTTGAATTTTTGGAAAAAGTTCTGCCACTTCCAAGGTTATACTTATTAACCTCTTTATAATAGTACACACACTCTCCAAGATAGAATATCTTATCCCTTGTCACTATCTCCTGACAGCCTCTAAAATTCTCATTTATTTAAGATATTTGGACACTCCATGGAGGGATGGACACAGGGAAGAGGTAACTATGGGGAGGAAGTGGGAGCGGAGTTGTTGCATTATGGTAAATTGTGGTCAATGTCATGAGACAAAATATATGTGAACTGCTGTATGGAAAGTGAATTTGCTTTGTAAATCTTCACCCAAATCACAATAAAAAAATAAAAAGATATTTGGACACTAAAAGGTACTAGATCAGTTGATATTGGATTGAGACCCCAACTTTGATACCAAGCTGTAACTCATGAGCTGTGTAGCTTTAACACCTAAGTCAAAGCTCAGAAATCAACTGTATGGAGCAGCTAAAGAGCAGCCAAGCCCACATTTATTGGCCTGTGGAGCAATCCTGGACTCTGTGGTCAGGAATCATGATCATCAGTTGCTCATCCCTCAACCCACCTCCCTCCATCTGACTTCCATCACAGCCCTGATACTATTTCATAATCTCATAGATTGGCATCCTAGAAGTGTCCCTTCTCAATTTGGCTCAGCTTTATGCCCCTGGTATTTTACTCTCGCTAAATCATTCAGCCTGAAGCATTTGGCACTGGTTGGGTGGAACAAGCTATTTAATCCAATTTTGTTCCTGGAGTGCCTAATGCTCAACCGTTACAATACTTGAATTAATTCAAATTCTTCAAGAATATCTTACTCATTTGGTTGATCAAAATCATGTCCCAGTCTAGTGCCATGTGCCTTAGACCAAAATATAAATTTCCAGTTTTTAAGTGAATTGGAACAACCAATGTGTCTAGAAGAATGACAATAATTTTCCCCTGTCTGCCATGAGAAATCTACTAACAGTTGCTGATTCTGAGGTGTCTGAGGTTCTCTGTGCCCCCAAGCTTTTATGATAGTCCCTTACAACAACCAATGGAAGCTTCAGTTTTCTCATCCTTGTAGAGCATCTGTAAGGATTAATTCAAGTAATATTAACACTTCTGCCATTGAGTTGATTCCAAGTCATAGCAACCCTATAAGACAGAGTAGAACTGCCCCACAGGGTTTCCAAGGCTGTAAATCTTTATGGAAGCAGACTTCCTCATCTTTCTCCTGCAGAACAGCTGGTGGGTTCAAACCATCAACCTTTTGGTTAGCAGCCAAATGTCTTAGCCACTGCATCACCAAAGCTCCAATATAAACAAAGCATTTGACATATAACAGACACATTGCAAATAATCAATAAAAGGTAGTTATTATTATAATTGGATTTTGGAGACATGTCCACCCATTGAGGTAAAAAATATACTAGCATTTTGTTTTTCTAACAACTGGCTCAATTTTGCTGGTTGACCTTCCTTTTCATGCTGAGAAGCAGGCTTCCCTAATTATATTTCAGTTTAGTATTAAAACTTCTCCCTTTGGTTATTAAAACAGTCCAGACTAGTTAACATCTCAAGCTCTCTCAATTCCCTAAACCCAACTACTTGGTATAGTGAGAAGTCAAAAGGTAAATCAGCTCTACAAGGGAAAAAAATGCAAAGCCCCAACTTGTACCATTTGCTGATTTCCACTGTGCATTGCATAAGGAGCTCTGGTGGAATAAATGTGATTGAAGCATTCAGGGGCTATCAAAAGATCTGTGGTTTGAACTCACCAGCTGCTCTGCAGGAGAAAACTGAGGTAGTCTACTTTTGTAAAGATTTACAACCTTGGAAACCCTATGGGACAGTCTGACTCTGTTGCTATTAGTAAGAATTCACTTGATGGCAGTGGGTGTTGAATTAAGTATTTCAACTACAGCTAATTTCAAGTTACAAATTGTTCAATGAACAACATGCAAAGTTCCTGAAAGTTTAAAATCAGGTCTCATGAACTGGTATGAACTGATTCTAGCACATGACTGAAGGCACGGTCTACTTTCTCATGACTCCCTTCTCTCTTTCTCCTCCCCTATTCTCCGATTTCTGTCTACCCTCAAAACATTAGGTGGTTGGTGAGGGAAAGAGGTCACACTGCCTTATTTGATGAACTTTAAGCTGCTGAGGGCAACTCTAACATTCCCTCTCTGGTGATTGTTGCTCTACCACCATGGCAGATTCATGGATCTCCTTTGTGTGGCAGGTGCCCACATGTTGGTCTTGCATTTGTTGGTTCCTTAAATAGTTTTAAGGGGTCTTCCTCTGTGTAAATTTTGAGTTGGAAAAATTCAGCTTCCATTTCCTCTTTGTAGACTTCTCCCCAGCCCTTTTGTTGAGAAAGTCAACTTACTGACTTTTTGAAACATGAATCCCCTCACCTACTTAGTCTTTTGAGAGACATTGGCAGGAAGTATTTATCCACATCTATCTTTTTTATGTCATCTAACCAATGAAGAGAAATTCAAATATCTTTGCCAGTGAAATGGTGGGAAAAGCAGTCTGTCCTCTTTCTCCTACCTAAGTCGTGCATTACCCACCACTTTCTCCTTATCAAATTAATATCAAACACTCTGAAGGTCCAGTAGTAAGTAAGTTGAAAACAGAAGATAATTGTCACCAACTGCAGGTGAGGACACAGATGGCTGTGACACTCTCAATTGCACAGAAAAGGACAGGAACAAGTCCAAAGTCCTTCTCCTACATGAAAAAAAAAAAAAATAGCAATAATTTCCATACCATAAATTCTACATTCTCCAAAAGATATTATCTTCCTCTCTCCCAATCCCCCTTTAAAATGATTTACTGATAAGGACTCTGGTAGCATAGTGGC
>NW_006921592.1:4350723-4357520 GCF_000298275.1 Orycteropus afer afer | reverse complement strand
ACTGAGAAAATAAATCTCTATACTTCTCTTTTTGTAGTGCAGAGACTGGTGAATGAGGAGGAATGAAATCTAAAGCAGATGGTTCAGGAGAGTACCCCACACCCCCCAAAAAAGTCCATTTGCCATGGAATAGGTCTCAATTCATGGCAACCGCATGGGTGTCAAAGTAGAACTGTGCTCCAAGGTGCTTGCAAGTGGGTTCAAACTTATAGTTAGTAGTGTGTTTGCATGGTTGAAGTTATATTTGTTTGTTTGTTTTTTTCATTTTCCATTTAAGATGTTTGTTCTTCTTAAATGCAAAGTCCATCTGTATCCTCAAAAATGCAGTAAAGACAGTTACACGTAAATACCCCAAGAAGGTATTTTTTCCCCTGTAATTCAAAGGAAAGAGGATGAGTATGCCATTTGGTTCAGCATGGAACAGAAGGGAGGGAACTTATGTATGAGACATGAGAGGTTAGAGTATGGAGCAAATTATCCCACAAGTAAGAAGTAGGAGTCAGCCAGGAACACACATTAATCCCTGGGAATTAGAGTAGGTATAGAAATCTCAAGAAAGAGAACAGAGCTTGCACTGACACCTGGGTCTATCATTAATACATTGTTATTGTTATTATTCTCCACTAAGGAGCTAAGCAAAACACACACAACACAGTCTCTATAACCAGAAAAGCACAATGAATGGCCCTTATGACTAGGTGAAGGACTAGTGGGAGATATCATTACCAACTCTCTCTATATACCTCAAAAAGCACTAACTTTTATTCACAATCAGGGTGACATGGTGAGACTTGGCAAATGCTATGTTTCCTGGAGCTGACATGTAGGTAGTCAGCTGCCTCATGCCAGTTGCCACAAATGGCTACAACCACTCTTCAACCATAATCCAATGGAAGATGAACAGCAGGTGCCCTCAAGGTGGCCCTTCCTTTTCCAGAAACTGAAATCTGTCACCAGGCACTGGTGTAACCCTCCACAGAGCTTAGTAAGTCTGAGCCAATCAGCGGTATTGTGAGGAATGCAGTCTCTGTGCCCTACTGACCTGCTTGGCAGGTGGACTCTTCCTACCCCATATGAACAGCATTTGTATTCATCCTTCCCCTCTATGAATGAAGAAATCACAGGGGCTAGAACTTCAGACCAAGACAGATGTAAAATGTGTGTCTGCAAAAAGGTAGCATCAGAAAGTTTCATCACAAACTTTTCTTACTAGGAATACCACATTCATCATCGGAGAAGTCTCTCCACATGGCCGTGTTGTGATTGTCACCACAGCTCTATAATGTTAGCAGCAAAGCCCGCAGTAAGCTGTATTTTAATTCATGTAATTCAAGTCTACAAATATTTACAAGGGTGGCTGGGAGGCCCATATACCTTCCACATCATCACAAAATGAAGTAGGAGCAAGAGATTTTCAGGGAGCATATTTATAAGCTATGAATAGTCAAGGCTCTCAAACACTTTTTTCAGAGATTTTTAATTTTTTTCCCCTACTTTTAATACTTTTATTTTTTCAATTAATTATGCATTTTCATCAAGGTGGAATGAAACCCTTTAACATTTGAATTCCATGGAGAAGGCTTATTGATGTGCAACTGCTAATGACTTTAGAATGCCCAAAGCAACTATGATAAATACACAGTACACACAGCTTCCAGAGAGAACATTCTATACAGTTCCTTATCAGGTGTGTATTGGTGTAGATTTACAGTATGTTCTTTTGACCAAATTTCCTCTTGAAAGGGTTCCTGTTGTGGGGCATTTTCAATAAAGAAGTCCTTTTTCATTAGGGTCAGTCACAGTGTAAACTTGGATAGGGAACAAGTTCTTTGTATCTCAGTTTTCCCTCCACAAAATCAGGTTGCTGTATCTACTGCCTCTAGCTCCATTGTGAATCACCATGGGATAAAAACAAGAATAATTTAATGAACCACATAGCTAATAATGTCCCTCAGTATGCTCATCATACCGACGAGCAAACCTTTTGGAAAATGGACAAAGGAAGGAGAGAAAAGAGAAGTAATAGGATGAATTAGACATTAGGGATGCTCTGAACTCCCATTGTATTTTCCATCCCTGTCTCCTTGGCTAGAAAATCTGCTCCCAACAAGAAACTCCATATTTGTGGGGATGTACTAATAGGCTATGGATATATTTATAAGCAGTCTTTATATTTGTTAGAACTGATTTGTGATGTTCACCTTTGTAACTTCGATGCCTTGCATAGAAAGATTTCTCAATAGATGCTGTGATAAACACTTGTAGAATAAATATTTTAGGTAATGTGGAAACCATTAGAGGAAAGTTTTTGAAGGAAATAGAAAGATCAGACTGTCAATACTTGAATTTAAGGATCAATATTTATATCATTAAAAGTGCAACAACTGGTTATATTGGGGTCCTTAAAGTGACACAGTATACACCATCACTTAGAAAACATTCTTGCTAAAACATGAGTCTAAATCAAATCAAGCCTTTAGAGATAACTTCCTATTGAAAGATAAAATGCCAGGTAGAAGAATAAGTAAAGTACTACCTGAAAGAAATAAACAGACAAATCCAGAATGTGGAACATACTACAGTTCAACTGGTTTTATACCTTGGATAAATCAATGGCATGGACAGGGAAGAGAGAATGGAAGACAAAAAAAGAGAGAGAGGGAGATAAAAGAAAAAGAGACTATTATCTGGTCTTTAATTGGATATCAATTTGAACAAATAATTTATAAAAAACACTATCAGGAAAATTGAAAGTAGACAGTATATTGAATGGTACTAAGAATTTATTGTTTATTTTCTCATGAGTAATAACAGCATTATGATTAGATAAGAAAATGTCAAGTTTCTAGTTAAGAGTCATGTTGATTTTAGTGGAAGGAAAGGCAATATAATAAAACTGTGTGAGGAGCACAATGACAACAGGGAAAAGGAGGACACAGAAATGTACACAAAATATATAGAAAACAGAGGCAAATACTATTACATGCACAATGCTGCATTAGCAGTGGCAGCAAACACTAGGCTATGGGTGAATGCACAGACAGGTGAGAAGATCAGGTATGGGTAGGTGAACAGGAATATATCCAAGACCAAGGATAGATTTGGCTGCAGATAGTCTTACATATATACTTGTGCTACAAACATATCCACTTACAGTACAGAAATAACAGGGGACAATGATGGAGTAGCTTCTCAAAGACAGCCAAATACTTGAGTGAGAGAGTCACTGGGCCTGCAGGCTTCAGACCATAATCTTGGGGCACACCATGCTCAATTGGCCCAACAAAGCACTTAAAAATCATGTTCTATATCCTACTTTGATGAGTAGTGACTGGGGTCTTAAAGCTGCCAAGTAGCCATCTAAGAAGCAACTATTGGGCTCTTCTCATGAAGAAAATCAAAGTCATTTGGGAACAGTAAGTCCAAGGATATGATGGACTACAGGGATCTCAACCTTCATGACTCTGAGACCAGAACTAGATGGTGCCTGGCTACCAGTGCCAAACACTTGGAAAGGGATCAAAATTGGAGATCCTGGATAGAGTGGGAGGGAAAATGTGGAAAAAAATTCAAAACACAAAAATGACCAGAATTACTGGTCAGATGGAGACTGGCAGAACCCCCAAGACTATGGTCCCAGGTTATCCTTCAAGCCTAGAACTTGACTCACTTCTTTGGGTTAGCTCTCAGCCAAACAGTAGAAAGATCTACAATCAGAACACCTACCCCAGGGAGACACAACTACCTACCCTAGGGAAATGCACCCCTTAGTTCAATCAACCATGAGACACCAGAAGGGCAGAATATTAATAATGGGAAAATTCGACAGACAGGTATGCGTAGATAAGAAGTTTACAGGGAAGGGATAGTAACAGTCAGGAGATAGAAGGAGAGCTTTTTATGGTTGGAGACTGTAATTGGAGCCATGAAACTAAATGTACTTGAACAGTTGTGTGTGAAACGAGTCTGCTTTTTAAATTTGCACCCATATCACTATATTAAAAAAAAAAAAAAGAAAAGAAGAAACTGTCTGTGCTTAAGAGACAGGTCTGCTTTGGAAAAGAAAGAAAGAAAAAGAAATCAAATGACATATTGCATTGGGCAAATTTGCTCCAAAAGTCCTCTTGGAAGTGTTAAAAACAAAGATGTCACCAGAGCACTAGGGTTCATCTGACCCAAGCCATGATATTTTCAATCACCTCATATGCATGTGAAAGCTGGACAATGTATAAGGAAGATTAAAACAATTGATGCCACTGAATTGTCATGTTGGTGAAGGGTATTGAATATACCATGGATTGCCAGAAGAGTAAACAAATCTTAAAAGAAGTACAAGCAGAATGGAAGATGGCCAGACTTTGCCTCACTTCCTTTGGATATGTTGTTAGAAAGGATCAGTCTCTGGAGAATGACGCCATGCTTAGTAGAGTAGAGTGTCAGTAAAAGAGAGGAGGACCCTCAACAAGATAGATTGACACAGTGTTGCAACAATGAGCTCAAGCATAGCAATGATTGTGAGGATGGCACAGGACCAGGCAGTGTATCATTCTCTTGTTCATACACACAATGGAATACTATATATTTGTTTATGTCATACAAATGAAACCATATAGTGTCCTTTTTTTGCATCTGACTTTTGCTCATCTGACTTTTGCTCAGCATGACATTTTCAAGGTCCATCCATGTTGTGTCATGATGACGACTTCATTTCCCTATATGGCTGAGTAGCAGTCTATTGTATGTGTATGCCATATTGTATTTATCCATTCATCTATTGATGGACATTTTAGTTGTTTCCACCTTTTGCCTATTGTGAAGAGTGTTGTTATGAACCTTGATGTTCAGGTCTTATTGTTCTCTTATAAACCTATCATATTTTATTTATCTAAAAAGAATACTTTGTACACACATGCATAAAGGAAAAGGGGGAGTTCTGATAAGATGGTGGAATAGGCAGAGGGACTGCACAGACCCTCTTTAACAAAGAAAAGGGGAAACAATTAACACAGATACAGAAGGTAATCCTGGACTCCTGAGCCCTGAAGGGAAGGATATAGAAGTGGACTAAACTCCAACTAGCAGAAGAATTTGCATGAAAACACCAAAAAACGTGACATATGGAGCTGCAGTCTGGCAGTGATCTTGATGGCACAGACAGCATGGATATTGCCAAGTGGTAGTAGGACCTAAGAATTAACCTAAAAATCAGCCCTGCTAGCCAGGAACTGCACAGAGGACTGCTCTAGTGGCAGAGGAATAAAAGGGGAAGCAGTGAAGAGGAAGGCAGGCTGAGCTGCGGAGCTTTGCCTGCCAGAGGGCACAGCAATTTTGAATGTTTACAAGAGGTTTGACCATTTTAGATATTTAAAGAGACAGCATTATCCCAGATTCCAAGGAGTTAAGAACAGGATCCATGTGGTGGGGACTGCAAGGACATTCTGGATGCAGACTACTGGAAAGTTGCGACATTCCCCTTGTTACTCTTATATCTCACATCCTCTTGGTGAACAGAGGTGAGGCCATCCCTCACTCCCACCCACCTTCTAGCTGGCAGGAATTCCATCACAGTTTGTGTGCTCGGACAGAGCCTGGATGGGTACCCTGCCCAACCCTCCCCCAATTTTTTTTTTCTCTTTTCTTAGTTTGTTTGCTTTTGTATGTTTTAAAACTACTACTATTACTATCACTTTTGTCCTTTTTATTATCATTCTTCATTCTTCTCTTCCCACGTTCTAGTTTTCAGCTTTTATTCTTTTCCCTGTTCCTGGTTCCAATCTCTTTTTCTTTTTATTTCTTGTGGTTAACCCCATACCTTGTTTTTCTTTTTGCATTTTTCCCCATTATTTTCTTCATTATTCTCCTTCTCTACCTTTTTTCTTATTACCCTCTCCCCAGATAATGCAGTGTTTTTTGTTTTGTTTTGTTTTTGTCTTTTTCCCTTTTCTCTCTTTCAGTTACTGTTCTGTGTGATTACATGGTGTGTTTTTTGTCCATTTGTTTTTACTTTTTTTGATAGTTATTCAATTTTTATTTTTGTCTAAATGAGTGGGAGACAGCAACAGTCCACATATGACACAACTACACCCACACCTCTTGCAGCTTCACTTATTGAGTGAGAGTCACCACATCTTTCTCCACCAATGGGCTTACAATAAACAATCATCAAGAAGAGCCTGACTCACCCTTAGCTGCTCTTCACAAACAGTTAACATAGATCTAAATACAACAATGTCACAATGTCTCAGAGACAACAGACCATCATCACACTCCACACAAAGAAGCAAGATAAAGTGGTAGAAACAAGGGAGCAGGACATAGAGCCAGAACACATCCCTGAGGAAGAAGCAGCATTGGAACTCCCTGATAAGGAATGCAAAAGAATTATATTTAGGTATCTTCAAAGGATTAAGAGACAGATCAAGGAAAACACAGACAAATTCCTAGAAGAATTTTGGAAGAAAAGACAAGAACAAAATGACAAAATAAATGAAAAACTAGAAATAATGAAAAATCTACAGATAGAAATCCAGAAGATTAATACTAAATTGTCAGAAATAGATAGCACATTGAAAGGGTAAAGGAATAGAATTGATACAATGGAAGACAGAATTAATGAGATTGAAGACACACACCTAATACTTCTTTGGAAAGGGATCAATCAGAAAAAAATATCAAAATAAAATGAAGAAATCCTAAGGTTCATGTGGGATACCATCAAAAGGAATAACCTACATGTCATTGGAATTCCAGAACAGGAAGAGAAAAATAAAACCACTGAGAAAATTGTCCAAGATTTG
>NW_006921592.1:4348511-4350426 GCF_000298275.1 Orycteropus afer afer | reverse complement strand
TAAGGGAATTTGTTAAAACCAGACCAAACTTACAAGAGATACTAAAGGCAATACTTTGAACAGAGAACCAAAAATAGCAAACAACAACTGACCATTAATACACAAGATGGCATAACACAGAAACCACAGTGATGGATATATCAAAAGTAAAATAAGCTTACAAGATTCTAAACAGGGAAACAGAGACTTCAATTGGCAAATGAGGACAACTACAAACCAAAAAGAGGGAAAATACTGTGTAGTCACAGAACTTCTAAATGGTGAAGAAGTCAAGAGAGTTGCAAGATGGAATGGACTATTCCAAACTCAGGGATAAAATTATAAATCACAGGGTAACCTCAAAGAAAAAGGATAAACCTTCACATCATCATAAAAAAGAGGACAAGCACAAGTATTCAGCAGATACTAAAACAAAAGCAACAAAGGAAATGATAACACAATTCATAAACATAATGAGCCCAGCACAGAAAATAATAGGGAACAAAGAAACAAGGAACACCATGAAAGAACTCATAACAAAATGTCAGCAATCAATTCATACTTGTCAATAATTACACTGAATGTTAAGGATTAAATGCACCACTCAAGAGATGGAGAATTGCAGATTGGATAAGAAAACAAAATCCATCAATATGCTGTTTACAAGAGACACACCTTAGAGACAAAGACAAAAGTGGACTAAAAATCAAAGGTTGGAAAAAGATATATCAAGCAAATGGCAACCATAAAAGAGCAGGAGTGGCAATATTAATTTCTGATCAAATTGACTTTAAGACAAAAACCATCATACAAGACAAGGAAGGACACTATATAATGATTAAAGGAGCAATTGAACATGAAGATATAATCTTAATAAACATCTATGGACCCAATGAAAGAGCCCCAAAATACATAAATCAGACTTTAAGAGTTGAAAAGACAAATAGATGATGCCACAGACATAGTAAGAGACTTTAATACAGCACTTTCAATGAAAGATAGAACAACTGGAAAGAAACTCAACAAAGATGCAGAAGAGCTAAACAATACAATCTGCCAACTTATAGATATCCATGGAGCACTTCACCTAAAACAGCACAATATACATTCTTTTCCAGTGCACATGAAACATTTTCCATGATAGACCATATGTTAGGCCATAAAGCAAGCCTTAATCATTTTAAAAACATTGAAATACTGCAAAGCATCTTGTCAGATCACAGTGCTATCAAATTAGAAATCAACAATAGGCAGATCAATGGAAAAAAGTAAACACATGGAAACTGAACAACGACCTCCTTAAGAAAGACTGGGTTAGAGAAGAAATAAACAGTGAAATTGAAAAATTCCTTGAATCAAATGAGAATGAAAACACAACAAACCAAAATCTTTGGGACACAGCAAAAGCAGTGATCAAAGGTCAATTTGTAGCAATAAATGCACACATCAAAAAAGAAGAAAGAGCCAAAATCAACACCATAAAGCAACATCTCCAACAATTAGAAAAAGAACAAGAAAAGCCTACAGTCAGTCACCAGAAGAAAGGAAATAACAAAGATTCAAGCAGAAATCAATGAAACAGAAAATAGAAAGACAATAGAAAAAATCAGCAAGACCAGAAGTTGGTTTTTTGAAAAGATTAATAAAATTGACAAACCACTGGCAAATTTAACAAAGGAAAAGAGGGAGAGATTACAAATAACATGAATAAGAAACAAAATGGGTCATCACAATAGAATCAACTGAAATAAAAAGGATAATATCAGGATACTATGAAGAATTGTACTCCAACAAATTTGAAAATCTGGAAGAAATAGACAGATTTCTAGAAACACACAACTTACCTAAACTAACACAGATTGAGGCAAAAAGTTGAACAGATCCAAAACAAAAGAAGAAACTGAACAGGTCATCAAAAAATTAACAACAAAAAAAA
>NW_006921592.1:4338103-4343901 GCF_000298275.1 Orycteropus afer afer | reverse complement strand
GTATCACTACGGAAGTAGATTGCCCCATCTTCCTTCCGAGGAGTGGCTGGTGGGTTTGAACTGCCAGCCTTCTGGTTAGCAGTCACGTGCCTTAGGCACTATGCTATCAGAGCTCCAGCTTCTCTTTATTCATAGATCACTTTCTAATTGTCCTGTTGTAATAATCTTCTCAACCACATCACTTTCTCCCATTGTATAGTAGTCACAGATTACAGATGAGATTACCATACCTCCTGATATAGGGAAAGGTCCTCATTAATCTGTTCTAAACCAGTTACAGCAAATTATTTTTCTTACCATCAATAATTGGTTAAGGTAAACTTAGTCTAGACCAGTCATGAAGGAGTGGACAAATTTGATTGCAGTGCATGGCTTTTGACCAATGGTTTTGAGAAATGGTGTTTCTTTCTCCCTAGACAAGAAAGCAAGTAATCATTAGTTCTGGTCATCAATTTTTTCCAGCACCTCTCTCCGGATATGTGATCAGATTATAGGTCCCAGTTTCATTTTGAGCAAGAAATGGATCTTTTGTTTTTCAAGCCATAAAATTTGAGGGTTACTGGTTACTATAACATAATCTAGTTTATCCTGAACTGATACAAAACCTATCATACAAAGGTCAACAACTTTAGGATGAAGTCAACATGGTGAATAGCAGAGTGAAATAAACAAACAGGGTTCTTGACATCACTGAGTAACTGGATCAACTTTCATGTGAAGGCATCCTGATGGTAGACTGACCAGTTTAAAAAGAAATTAATTTCCTTATTACCTAAGCCAGTTTGAATTGGGATTTCTTTCATTTATAACAGAAACCACTTTAACTGAAACAATGATTATATTCTATATTATATAATCTTCACGATGACTAAATCTGACTAGAATAAGAGAGGACACTGGCCCTTTGAACAACCAATATATAGGCTGGGCAGTGGTTTATGAAATAGCAGCATACAAAAGTTCTGTCCCATAGAGATGTCATATACAGAGAAGTGACTGAAGAAATCAATTCGTTTGGCTATAAAACTGCAGAATGGGCTCAGGTATAGTAGGGATTGTGAGGCATTTCTTGTCCCATTATGATAAAAATTGGAGGGGCCCTGGTGGCACAATGGTTAGCTTGGATGCTCACCTAAAGAGCACACTAGCAACTTATCACAAGAAAAGACCTGAGAATCCGCTCCTGTTAAGATTAAAGCTTAGGAACCCTGTGCAGTAGTTCTACTCTGCCATGTAGGGTCACTGTGAGCCAGAATTGACTTGACAGCACAATACAACAACATCTTAGAAATTAGAAACAAAGAAAAATTATGACTACAACAGCTGACTGAGAGTTTGTTTGACCCTCACTCCCCAGAGGGTCATATTGTTGAGGCCCAGCCTCTGCCGGCACCATTTTAGTCACACTATAGGCTTCTTTAGGAGGGACCCTGTCCTGGTGATGCATCAGAGGAGAAAGTAACTGAGGTCACAAGGAAGAAAGTAACAAGCCCCTACCTCCAAAGAGGTCACAAGACAACCATCTGGGGATAAGTACCATCCTCACAGGCCAGTTAGTTTCAAAGTACAAATCAGTGTCTGAGAAGCCCAGCCATATGCCTGTTCCTGTTCTCTGTGACCCTAGCTTTGGATGTAGATCGCTGACTTCCTTATTTCCACATGCGCCCTTTCAATAAATCCTGCTTAATTAAAATGATTTGATTGTCTCCTTCTTTGAAAACTGAACACCATTTCCAATACATGTTCAGTTTTACCAACTATCTTAAAAGGAGAGTCTATCTTCCCTTTAAAAAATTTTATTCGTGTTTTTAAGTTAAAAATCAGTTTTTTTCCCCCCAGAGCACCATTGTCTGAGCCAAATCTGTGAGATAATAGTTGTCATATCAATTGCTTCCACCAGATGGCGCATTTGCTGGTTCATGTATTCACAACCCTACAAAACAGTACTGATTAAACACCAACTGTCTCAAAAAAAAATAACTGCTTCTCCAGCTTCCTGAGAAACTCCCACTATGCTAACTAACAACTACCTTCTCAGTAACTGACTCACTGGGCATTCAACAGCTGACTGAGAGTTTGTTAAGTATAAGACATTGAGCTAAACCCTAGGGATGCAATGGTATACAAAATAGCCTGTTGTCTCCAGTCCCGCTAAGCCTTAGACTCTAAGTGACTTAGATGGTCATTTAACAAATAATTACACAAATAAATACATATATGTACTACAGTAGGAGACAAAGGTGCCTGGCTGCCAAGCAGGCACATGACCATGCCTGAGGGGTAGAATTCAAAGAGTAAAAACCAAAACCAAACCCACTGCTTCTGCGTTGATTCTGTCTCATACTGACCCTTTGGAACAAAGTACAACTGCATCATAGGCTTTCCAAGGCTGTCAATAATTATGGAAGTAAACTGCCTCACCTTTCTGCCAATGAATGGCAGGTGGGTTTGAACAACTGACTTTTTGGTTAGCAGCCAAATGCTTTAAGCACTGCACCACCAGAACTCCAAGGGGGTAAGGGAGACAGCTTTCAAAGCAGAAGGAAAAGCTAGTAGGATTATGAAGCAGAAAACATTATGGCACTTTAGAAAAACCCACTGCTGAGGAGTGGGATGCGACTCGTAACGACCCCTCCCTGGGTTTTTAAGGCGGTGTTACTGTGGAAGTAGATTGCCCCACTTTCCTTCCAAGGAGTGGCTGGTGGATTTGAACCACCAGCATTCTGGTTAGCAGTCAAATGCCTTAGACGTTACGCCCCTTTAGAAGGACCAGGAAAAAGAGTAGCCAGAGTTCTGGAATTCAGGATAAGAGCAAAAAGAAAAGAAGAGGCTGAGTGATCCCATTGACAAGTCCCTGGCTTCAGTAACCATCTATATGATAATTACAAAACTTATACCCTTAATTGATGTCCCTTCTACGTTGCATATATGTAATACATGGAGATGTCAGATTCTTTGTTTCAAAAGCACTTCAAATACACGTCCAACACTGAACTGAATTCACGATCTTCTCTGGTCTGATAAGTTGTCCGATGGACATCAGTGAATGGCAGCACCCATACATTCAGTTGCAAAAAGCATAAAACTGAAAGAGTCCCCCACTCTTCCTTCACCTTCAGCCCCACAGACAATCTATCACCATATCTAGTTGATTTTATCCACCAAATCTGAGATTTGTTCTGTAGATCAATGATTCTTCAAGTGTGGTCTCCAGACTAGCAGCGTTAACATCTCCAGGGAACTTTGTTGTTTGCTACTATGGAGCAGCCTTGACTCTTGGTGACACAACCCTCCCCACCCCGACCCCATGTGCAACTGACAGATGACTGTTGGTTGCACGTGACGTGAATTGGCTGGAAGTCCAACAAAGGTCTCCCATAAGGAAAGTGATAATTCTACCACTGAACTACCAGTGTCTCTCAGGGACCTTATTAGACATGCACCTTTTTAGGCCCCATCCTAAACAGCACTGAATCAAAAACTCAGGGAGTGGGACCCAAGACTGTGTTTTAACAAGCCCTCCAGGGTATTCCAGCACTGGGTGATGAGCAGAAATAAAGTGTATCACTTTCAAGTGTGTCTCTACAGTTTAAGATCCACTGCCTTAGGCCTGCTGCCACAAATCTATTCTATCATTTCTTATCTGGGCTACTGCAATAGTCTTCTAATTGCTCTCTCCCACACATCACACTGAGGCTTTCAACTAAGGCCTCCTGCTAGCAAGAATTTCAACCTTGGAACACATTATAATCTACTGGGATTCACCGTAAACCAATTAAATCAGAATCTCTGGGGGTGGGGTCCTGGCTTTAGCATTGTTCAAAAGCTTCCCTTGGACAGCTAACTCTGAGAACTGCAACTCAACGCTAATCCATTCTACCCTGCAGCCAGACTAATCTTTTTAAAATGCAAATCTAGTCTTGCATTTTCTCTACTTAAAAGGAGCCAGGATAAAGTCCACATTCCTTAACACCTACAAGGCAGAGAATTTGATATGGCCCCTACCTCTAGAATCCCATCTCAAACCACGCATCCCTGCAGTCTCTAGCACACTGGCCTTCCTTCAGTCCTTTGCAGACTTTGGGTCTCTTACTGCCATAGTGTTTTGCACAAACTGAACTCAGCTTAAACCACTCTGTCTTCCCCTTTAGCCTAGTAATCTTCACACATCCTGTAGATCTCAGCTCCTTCGTCCCCTCTATAGGGAAGCCTTCCCCAACATTCCCTATCATAGCTGGAAAGTTGGGGGAACCACATGTTCCAATTTGTCCAGGAAGTGCTGATTTATACCACCATTAACAGTCCCCCTTCCACTCTCAAAATGCCGTCTTGGGCAATGACTTACATAGTCCTTTTATCTATTATACACATTTTCATAAACATCTCTTTTGTGGCTTTTTATCACAGTTACAAATTTACATTTATTTGGTGATTATTTGATTCATTAGTGCCTAAAGCACTTGACTGCTAACCAGAAGGCTGGTGGTTCAAACCCACCAGCCACTCCTCGAAAGGAAGGTTGGGCAATCTACAACAAATTTGATTCATGATCATCTTCCTCAATGGATTATAAACTTTTGGCACACATGAGGGGCTCAACAAATATTTAATGAATAAATGAACAATTTGGGAGAGGCATTAATTAGTTTTCCTATTTTATAAAAGCAAAACTGAGTCTAGAGTTTGTGAAGCTTGCCAAGATCACACAGCTAATAAATAGGTAGAATTTGAGCCTAAGTTTGATATTTTCCAGAATCCATATCCACAAAGCTGTGCTGGAAAAGACATCTTTCACTTCTCAAGTCAGTGACTGAGTGCCACAGAAGCCCAGGATTGAGCTTTTCTTGGGCTTTATTAGAATTGAGCTCAGCTTGAAGGCTACACAGTTATTTCCTTTCAATTGAAATTACAATCTGCTCCAAGGAAATGAAGCTTAGGGCTCTCAGGGTATAAAGGGCAAATGTGTGGGGGAGACTAGAGATCAAACAGTCAAGTACACTTGTTATGGAATTTTTCATGAGTTGATTTCAAATGTTATCAGTGGAGATTCTCCCCTTTGGATTTAAAAGAGTGAGAACAAAGGGTGGGGGACAAGGCAGCTGTCAGTATATCATCAAGGCAGATGGGGGTGGTCCAGGCTTGGATCAGATGCACCTGGGGGCTGAGACAGAGGTCACAAGAGAAGCCAATACATTATAAGCTAAGAAGTACCTTCTCCTTTAGTCCAAACACAGGGAGAATATTACAGTCTCTGTAGCTCATCTTTGTACCCCTCCACTTATATCAGCTGCCTTTCCTCTTTCATTTAAGGATGTGTTTACATCCATGAAGTCACATTGTCTCATTGATTCTCAGTGCAATCATTTACAAAATGAGGAAGTTCAACATAGATGACCTGTGAAGATGCCCTCAGCACTAAAAACCTATGATTTATGACTTGTCTTAATTTCTTAGGGCTATTATAACAGAAATCCCACAAGTGGATGGCTTTAACAAACAGAAAATTTATTTTCTCACAGTTTAGGAGGCTAGGGCACCAGCTCCAGGGAAAGGCTTTCTGTCTCTGAAAAATCCGTGGCTCTTTCTACTTCTCTTCCTTGGTCCCTTGCTGGTTTCCACATGGCATCAATCTTTCTCCATTTGTTCTTCCTTGCTTCTTTTCCTAATTTGCTCTTTTTATATCTCAAAAGTGATTCGTTTAAGACACACCCTACACAAATATGACATCATAAACATAAAGAACAAAAACCTTATTCTCAAATGAGATTACATCTACAAGTATGGGGCTAGGATTGATA
>NW_006921592.1:4330372-4338003 GCF_000298275.1 Orycteropus afer afer | reverse complement strand
CACTCCTCGAAAGGAAGGTTGGGCAATCTACAACAAATTTGATTCATGATCATCTTCCTCAATGGATTATAAACTTTTGGCACACATGAGGGGCTCAACAAATATTTAATGAATAAATGAACAATTTGGGAGAGGCATTAATTAGTTTTCCTATTTTATAAAAGCAAAACTGAGTCTAGAGTTTGTGAAGCTTGCCAAGATCACACAGCTAATAAATAGGTAGAATTTGAGCCTAAGTTTGATATTTTCCAGAATCCATATCCACAAAGCTGTGCTGGAAAAGACATCTTTCACTTCTCAAGTCAGTGACTGAGTGCCACAGAAGCCCAGGATTGAGCTTTTCTTGGGCTTTATTAGAATTGAGCTCAGCTTGAAGGCTACACAGTTATTTCCTTTCAATTGAAATTACAATCTGCTCCAAGGAAATGAAGCTTAGGGCTCTCAGGGTATAAAGGGCAAATGTGTGGGGGAGACTAGAGATCAAACAGTCAAGTACACTTGTTATGGAATTTTTCATGAGTTGATTTCAAATGTTATCAGTGGAGATTCTCCCCTTTGGATTTAAAAGAGTGAGAACAAAGGGTGGGGGACAAGGCAGCTGTCAGTATATCATCAAGGCAGATGGGGGTGGTCCAGGCTTGGATCAGATGCACCTGGGGGCTGAGACAGAGGTCACAAGAGAAGCCAATACATTATAAGCTAAGAAGTACCTTCTCCTTTAGTCCAAACACAGGGAGAATATTACAGTCTCTGTAGCTCATCTTTGTACCCCTCCACTTATATCAGCTGCCTTTCCTCTTTCATTTAAGGATGTGTTTACATCCATGAAGTCACATTGTCTCATTGATTCTCAGTGCAATCATTTACAAAATGAGGAAGTTCAACATAGATGACCTGTGAAGATGCCCTCAGCACTAAAAACCTATGATTTATGACTTGTCTTAATTTCTTAGGGCTATTATAACAGAAATCCCACAAGTGGATGGCTTTAACAAACAGAAAATTTATTTTCTCACAGTTTAGGAGGCTAGGGCACCAGCTCCAGGGAAAGGCTTTCTGTCTCTGAAAAATCCGTGGCTCTTTCTACTTCTCTTCCTTGGTCCCTTGCTGGTTTCCACATGGCATCAATCTTTCTCCATTTGTTCTTCCTTGCTTCTTTTCCTAATTTGCTCTTTTTATATCTCAAAAGTGATTCGTTTAAGACACACCCTACACAAATATGACATCATAAACATAAAGAACAAAAACCTTATTCTCAAATGAGATTACATCTACAAGTATGGGGCTAGGATTGATAGCACATATGTTGTGTAGACACAATTCAATCCATAACATGACTCACAACCAATGTTATTACATCTGGCTCAAGAAAGATAGGGACACACACAGATATTAACAGTAATTCTCTTTTCTGAATCAGAAGAAACGAATGGCGCATCTATGCTACTCTTCAACCCCTACTGCATCTGATTCTAGAAGGAAGTGCTTCAGGTCAAGCCCAGCATGCATGCAAGTCTAAATGGAACCATGAAGTCCACAGCAGAACGAATCCAAAGCAGAGTGAACATCATTGGCCTACCAACTCTCAAACCAAGGTAAAGTAAACTATTATTTGAAAATAAACATACATTAATAGAAAAGTTTGGAGGTGGTACTTATAATTTTTTAATAATCTCATTTTTTACATTGAAATGAATCATGTTTAATTAAATTAGAATAAACCTAGATAGTAGTTCATATTTATAAAACACAATAAATATGTTATGATCAGATCAAAATATTTTATAAGGTCTATGTCAGCACTAGGAGTGAACAGAAAATGGAGGTGCAGAATGTCACGTGAGAGAATTCTACTCTGATGGTCCTGTGCTCTGTCCATGCTGTTTACTTTGCTTACAATGTTCAGTCCCCAAATTCCATCTAGAGAAATCTTGCCATTTCTTCAACCTTGTCACTTACTTGGGAAGCTGAAGTGGTTTTAAAGCATGGCACCTAATGCTTTGACCTTCCTTCTTTTGAAAAGTAGGGTTTAAGTTTCATCTTCTTAAATCTGGGCTCTGTAACTCCTCGATGGATGGAAGATGGTGGAAAGGATGCTGTGCTGTTTCCCAGACTCAGGATTTAAGGAACCAGCAGCATAGACTTTCTTCCTTGGAGCTCAGCCACTATCTCGTAACGAAGCCAATCAGCCACATGTAGAGGCCACATGTAGGTGTTCCAGCTGACAATCGCAGATCAAGTCCCAGTCTATAGCTAGCATCAATTGCCAGACATGTGAGTGATCAAGCCTTCAGATAATTCCAGCCCCCAACCTTTGAGTCACCCCCAGCTTCCAAGCCACCCCAAATGATACTATATGATGTAGAGATGAGCTGTTCCCACCCACACATACACACACCATGCTCATTGCCATCCAGTTGGTTCCGACTCATAATGATTCTATAAAAGAGAATAGTACAGCCCCATAGGGTTTCCAAGGCTGAAATCTTTATGGAAGCTGACTGCCACGTATTTCTCCCACAGAGTGGGCTGGTGGGCTCCGACAGTTGACCTTTTGCTTAATACTCAAGTGCATAACCATTGCACCACCAGGGCTCCTCTGTTCCTCTCAGCCATGTCCAAATTACAACTTTATGAGCAAATCAAATGTCTATTGTCTTCTTGTTGTTAACGGCCTTCAAATTAGCCTCTAACTCATGCTCAATAGGCTCAGACCACTGTGATCCATAGGGGTTTTATTGGCTGATTTTCAGGAAGTAGATCATCAGGCTTTTCTTCCTAATCCATTTCAGTCTAGAAGCTCTACTGAAACCTGTTTAGCATCATAGTTGACAAATGGCTGGTGGCTGTGCATGAAGTGCCTAACCTAGGAATTGAACCTGGGTCCCCAGCATGGAAGGTGAGAATTCTACTGAACCACCACTCCCGCATCATTGTTAACTTAAGTCCCTGCATTCAGGGTGATTTGTTATACAGCAATATGTAGCAAAACAGAGCCTTCTTATCTTCTCACTATCCCATGCCTCTGATTGCCATCAATGTGATAGTCACAAGAATGGTTCTTAATTATTTCCATTCTCTGCTCTTTCTGTACACACAGCAAAATTGCACTTCAAATTTAGGCATGGTGGCAAGATAGATTATGACCAGTAAATGTGATTAGAAAGGATGTGAACCACTTTTAGGCTTAAGCTTTAAAATCTAGTGTGCAATCCACTATGTTCCATGTTCCTGTCCCAGTGATGTTGGAAGCACTCCATCAGCCAGATTCTCTGAGAGGACTATGATAAACTGAGCTGCTTTGCCAAACCACGCTGGACAAACAGTATAAGGGAGAAATCATCATTTTCTGGGTTAAGAAGCTGAGATTTTTTTGAAGTTATGGTATAATCTAGACCAGAGTTTCTTAACAGCAGCACTATTGACATTTTGGGCCAAGTAACACTGTTATGGGGCTCTAGCCTGTGAATTGCAAGATGTTTAGCAGTATCCCTGCCTTCTATTCACTATATGCCAAATAGAATCACCACCACCCGCCATCCACCTTCTGCTTCCAGTTGAGACAACTATAAATGTCTCCAGACTTTACCAAATGTCCCTTAGAGGGTAATACAGGCCCCAGTTGAGAACCGATGACCTCCTAGACTACTTTGATTGGTGCAACCAGCAGCATGCAGAACGTCTATTCATGCTTTGAAAGCACTCGTGGTTACTTCTCTGTAGCACTCATCTCATTCACCACATTAAATTACAGTTCATTATTTGTGACTCTCTAGTGCCTAAGGTATTTGACTGCTAACCAGAAGGCTGGCAGTTCAAACCCACCAGCTACTCCTCAGAAGGAAGGTTGGGCAATCTATTTCCATAGTGATACCATCTTGGAAACCCAAGGAGGGGTCGCTATGAGTCAGAAAAGTGACTTGACAGCAGTGTGCTTGATTTTAGTTTTTATTTGTGACTCTATCTCCCTGCATGAGACTGTGAGAACAGGTGGGAATGTAAGGAAGGTGCAGTAATCTATCAAGAGTTTGAATTTCTTGTTAGCAGTGTGCAAGTGAAATGGTCAGAGCTCACAGTCTCTCCTAGCAAGGTGGCCAGATGATCCAGTTCAGGGCCACCACAAATGGTTGTACAGTACACAGACCACACAAGCACAATAGCACTTAACTGAGGTGACAAGTGGCGATTAAGATCCATCTCCTTGGCAAAAAAAAAAAAAAAAAGAAGGTGGGGACCAGGTTTGCTGGTCCAATAGAGCCTGGTGGAACCACTGAGACTATGGCCCCTAGCTGCCCTTCAGGTCTGGAATTGAACCCACACCTGTGGTTTCCAGCCAAACAAAGTACAGGCATGTGAGTTAAACATTTACCTCAAGTATACACACGCCCTGGAGGGAACAATCATGGGAGAGGGAGGGGCTGCTTATGCACAGGGAGATAGCTCAGGGCGCAGAAGAGTATGGAGGGATGGTCACTGGGAAGAGGTAACTATGGGGAGGAAGTGGGAGGGGACCTGTTGCATTGTAAATTTTGGTCAATGACATGAGACAAAGTATATGTGAACTGCTGTGTGAAAGGTGAATTTACTCTGTAAATCTTCACCCAGATCAAAATAAAATTAAAAAAAAAAAAAATCCATCTCCTTCTGCTTACTAAACCACCTCCACTCAGAATGAGTAGTTGTTCTTATCCAACTGCCTATAGAAGAGTCTTTAAAATTATATATATAGGTTAGCAGCAGTTCTGGTCCACATTTTGGTAGAATCTAAGATGCATATCCACACAGAACAGGACTAGAAATCAATGCTCTCTGAATTAATACTGGCACAGATATTCACCTTATCATAAATCCTGAAAAGAGATGGAAATCTAGTGCATGCTACTAGATAAAAGCAAGTCAAAGAAATTCAAGTTAATACAAGTTCGTATCAGGCAAACTTCAGCAGCTTTCCCTAAGATTGGTATTTTTCTGAATCAACTTGACATCTCTGTCAAATGACCCCAAATCCTTAAGGCTAATATGTGAGCCTATGGAACTCTCTGATCTATGTAAGTCAAGCACCAATTCGAACCATTAATTAAATTGTCCATATAAAATGCCAAGTAAGCTTTATACACTGGTGTATAATAATATCAAGGCTTATGTAAATTGTTTCCAAAAGCACATACCCAGTAGAAATCACTGTAATTGCTGTTTATAAAATTTCCTCTGATTCAGCTGAAGGAGCACTTCTAAATGTAAATTAGCTACAAAAGTAGTTCAAGATGATGACATGACCAATGGAAGTCCAGCATGACTGGGCAAGTCCCAGGGTACATGATGCTTCCTCTTGCCTCTCCATTTATGCCCAAACCACTCCACATCCACAACCCTACACAACGTACATCATAATGCATTACTGTTCTATTGTATCAAACTCTTCTTAGTCAAATCACCACCAAATTCTATCCATGACAACAGAAGTATCTGAGCCAATAACTTTTCAACTGACATCTTTTCAAAGGCAAGTCACCATATTCAACATTCAATTCTTCCATCATTTTCCTTTCTTTCATTTCAGTTCATTTCAATCCAGAGAAACTCTTGATCTTGAGGACTTCCATACGTTCTTTATCTTCATGCCTTAGTTAATCTCTGTCATCTTTTCCTTCTCTTTTTTCTTCTATTGTCTTTTGCTTCTTCATTGTGATTGTCAATTCAGAATTAGCCCCAATCATGACCAGTAGGCATAAGAGAAGTCTAAATGATACCACTTTATCAAGAAAAACGAGCTGTGGTGGCATAGTGGTTAAAGCACTTGGCTGCTAACAAGAAGGTTGGTGGTTCAAACCCACCAATCACTCTGCAGGAGAAAAATGTGACAGTCTACTTCTATAAAAATGTACAGTCTTGGGAACCCTATGGGGCTGTTCTCCTCTGTCTTATAGAGTCCCTATGAGTCAGAATTGACTCGATATACAGTGAGTTATTTTATCAAGAATAAGAAGAACTACAGTTGCTAAATTGAAATGTATGTGATAAGGACTAGTATAGTGAGATCACCCAGGAATTTCCTTAAAAAAAATTCCCTTCCCTCCCTCCCTCATCTCTGAATAAACTTGTCTTCCTCAAGGAAAACCCATTGCTTATTAGTGATACTCTTTTGCATCATCGTTCTGTCATTTCTCACTGCCGTTTAGCAGCATTGCACTTTTGCCATGAGCCTCCTTGACTTGGAATCATGTTCCCTCAATTTTTTGCCTTTGAAGCATTCTTTGCTTTTAAGTCCCGTCAGAAACAATTGTTCCTCTCCCTGGGCTCCTACATCATGTGGCTCTTATTGCAATTTAACACTTAACATGTTTTGTCTTGCATTATTTGTATTTTTCTCTTCTCTGGGCCATACAAGTGGTTAATATATTCACCTGCCAATCAAAACTTTGGAGGTTTGGGTCCATGTAGGGGCATCTCAGAAAAAAGAATTGGTGGTTTACTTCCAAATATTCAACCATTGAAAACCCTAAATAACACTCAGTTCTACTCTGAGTGTAGTGCCTAAGGCACTAGACTGCTAACTAGAAGGCTGGTGGTTCAAACCCACCAGCCACTCCTCAGAAGGAAGGTTGGGCAATCTACTTCTGTAGTGATACTGACTCGGAAACCCAAGGAGGGGTCACTATGAGTTGGGTTTGACTTGATGGCACGTAACAACAACAACAACAACAATTCTGACAAACATAGGGTGACCCTGAGTAGGAATTGGCTTGATAGCAACTGGTTACAGCATGAAAAACTATTGAGGGTGAGTCGTGTTAACATTTGTATCTCTCACTGACAGGGACATATCTGTCTGGCATCTGGTAGATGCACATGAAATGTGTATGGAAATGAAATGAGCTTCTGTGGGTTAGACCAATTAGTCTAAAGACCAATTACAAAGCTATCTCCTTGCAAAAACCCATTGTTTGTCAAACAACTGACTAGTTCATTTATGCTTTACCTCATTTCTTTAATAATTTCAGGTAGTGTATAGATACATTTAAAAATCAGGATTAATATCAAAGGAAAAGGAAGAGCTCAGACATATGGGCCATAGCATCTTACATAGCCATCAACGTTGGGCTACAAGTTCAGCTATGAGCTTCCTGGTATCCAAAGCATAAACAAAAATATGTTTAATAACATGCTTCCCACTATCCATAAGGAAAAGCATGCCATTGCTTGGGGGAAGCAAAATTTTCCTGGCACTTGGTTCTGAAACAGAAATACTTGTGTAAGATTTCTCATAGGGGATGCTGAGGAAGAAAACAACTAACTCTCAGTTGGAATTTTGATGCACAGCTTGTTCTTGGGACTGCTAATGGAGGTTAGATGGTAAGATGCAGATCAAATGAGGCTAGTTCAAATAGTGAAGTTACACTGTCTGCTTTTAAATAGCAAAGATTGTTATTTAAAAAAAAAAAAAAGTCATTGCTGTGGAATCGGATCCTACTCATAGAGACCCCTCCTTGGGTTTCTGACGCAGTATCACTACGGAAATAGATTGCCCAATCTTCCTTCCGAGGAGTGGCTGGTGGGTTTGAATCACCAGCCTTCTGGTTAGCAGTCAAGTGCCTTAGGCACTACACCACCACAGCTCCTATACAAAGATT
>NW_006921592.1:4321409-4329697 GCF_000298275.1 Orycteropus afer afer | reverse complement strand
TGAGTGGCGCAAATGGTTAAGCGTTTGACTATTAACAAAGAGGTTGGGTGTTTGAACCCACCCAGAGGTGCCTGGGAAAAAGCCCTGGTGATGTGCTTCTGAAAGGCAGCATCCTTGACAACCTACAGAGCAGTTTTACTCTGCGTGCATGGATTTACCATGGGTCAAAATCCAATTGACAGTAAGTGGTTAGGGTTAGGTTAATTAGTTTCCTTCCAAGAGGACTATTTTCGTGCCTCACTATCAAAGTAGATACAGACTTTGGATGAATCCCCAGAAAATATATAGCTGTCTATCCAAGCCAAGATCAACTGCATTTTAGATATCATTTTAAATATTCAGGGGAAAAAAATAGTAAATCAGCTATATAGTCAAGACATTAAATCATAGCACAATTTTCTAAATATGTGTTTCTCACAGTTTGCTAATACTTACAAATCCTTGTATGTTTATTGCTAAGTAAAAGATACTATCATTCCCTCTAAATTTATTCAATGTGAAAACTGATTGCACTGTTTGGTTAATTCCATTGTCTGCTAATCATCTCAAACGCATTTTCTTCAACCCAAGGAAAAACAATTCAGACTTATTTTCAGTGTTGTGGATCACAAGAATATAAAATGTGGAGTAGTCACTCCATAGCAGTTTACTAATAAAAGTAACCAGACTTCTGAGTCATTCTGCATTATTGGTTTTATTTATAGAGGTCTGTGTTGTTCTTCAGGAAAAGTAGTGGTGATGAGAAAGCAAATATACTGTAAGTAAAATGTATCAGGCATACAGTCGAAATCTGAGCAGAATTTGAAATTGAATTGCATTGATACATTTTGCAAACTCACTGTGCAGTGAAACTGTAAATCTTTGGATAATGAAGCTGACCAACTGTATTCATCCCTAATCCAGTGAAAATCCATTTAGAAAGGGGACAGAAAGCTATAAATGGATCCAGTGCATCTCAACATACCACTGCAATTCTAGTTAGGAAACAATTCCATGAGAAAGTCAATGAATAGAACAAGGTAAATGTTGCAGATATCCATGAATATGACCTGATATTTATTCAGAAATATTCTTGTGAAAGTTAGCATTGACAAAATAATCTGGAAAGCTAAACGTAAGTGAAGAAGTCAATAAATAAATAAAGACTATTAAACTAAGTTTTTTTTGTCAACTTTCAATTTCCCCTTACTCTATTTAACAATAATGCATCAGCCGTCCAAGAAAATGTTATACATTTTCAAGTCCAAGATGTTAATCCTACCCAAAGTATTCTGCATTATTTATAAGATTAAAATAATTAGAATAGATTCATTGTTCAAATATATTCCAAATAGCATAAGAATTATTTTGAAGCTAGGATCAAACTGTTTTACAGTAATCAAACTTTTGCTGAGCAATTTGTACTTTCTGCACATATGGAGATAGGCAGAGCAGAGTCAGCAAGAGTTGTTTGCCTTCCTGGAAACTCTAACTGATGACAGAGCATCACGGAAGTGTTTCTGGTTTGACTTGGATGTCATCCAACCCTGAATAAGGTTATAGCTTTGAGGAGGAGTCATGTTATCAACTGATTCATGTTAAGAAACCTCCCCAACCTTCTTTCACTTTGAAGAGGCACAGTTCAATGCTAAATGAAATTTTCCAAGGCCACTGGACACTTGCATTTCTGTGTTTGGGAATCCCGACTTGAAGCAGAACTCCAGCAGGATGTCTCAGCTACTGTGTATAGATTAATTGAGCAGTGGGTTGATGTGATCAAACTTTATTCTGTGTGTGTGTGTGTATGTGTGCATGTGCATGTTTTAGAGAAGGGGATTAGAAATCAGTGTCTTCAATGCCTTAAGTGTGCAAGGGATAATATTGAGAAATTGAGGCAACATAGGGCTAAAACCTAAAACCTGCTTGGATCACCATGCTCAGTCAGATGCCTATGAGTGTTTTAAGGAAATGAGAGAGGTGTGTGTAATAAAGCTGCTGGTTGAGAAAGCTATGAGTGAGGATGCATGGTGACCTGATAATGGAGTTGCTAAGACAGCAACTTGCCAAGCAATTCTCTCCAGCAAAGAAATAAGGAAAAAGAGAGAAGACAACATAATGGGAAAATACATGGTACTTTAGATTGGTGCTTCTTAAACTTTAGGTGCATCAAATCACTTGGAGGGCTTGATAAAATATAGATCCCTGGGCCCGACCCCTAAAAGGAATTGATTCAGTAGGTCTGAGATGGGGCCCAAGCGTTTGCCTTTCTGAGTCCAGTGCTCCAGGGACAGCACTTTGTTTAGTAGCAAGACTGTAGATGTTGACAGATCTGAGTTTGCACCCTGTGCTGCTTTTCTTAATTGTGCACCTTGGGGGAAATATCCCAAAATGTTCTCCGAAACTTGGATTCCTCATCCTTAAAATGAAAATCATAATCTATGGTTCATAAGGTTGATGTGAATATTAAATAAAATAATATATTTCATGTACCTGGGACATGTAGAAACTTTGCAAATAGTTTCATTTCCATTTCTTTCAAAGTGCAGAGGTAGAGGAAATGGAATCAAGACCAAGAGGAGCTGATAGCTCAGCACCCAGAGGAAGAATGGAGCTATGTACCCAGAACCTAGAGCAGTGTAGCTCAAGCTTCAGTAGGCATCAGGATGAACTGGGGATCAGTTTAGAAGTGAAGTCTTCTGGGCCCATCTTTAAGTCAAAGGACCAAAGTGGAATTAATATGACTTAAGTGAAGCCTGCACGATTTTGAGGCCAGTCAGTGTGAGATCCAGTAATACATGGAGATGGGAATCTGAGATTTCCAAGCAAAGTTCTAGACAATAGAACCAAGCAGGTGAAGCAGCAAACTGAAAAGACAAAGTTTTAAATTCAAGAGTAATAATGGAGCTAAGAGAAACCACAGGAAAAAGCTTGCAGGTATGAAATAAAGGCATCAGTTTGAATAAGTGCTTAGGTTACCAAACTTTATATGACTTATACCTTAAAAAAGAAAAAAAAAAAAGATCAACTGGTTTATAAATAATGCCTAATTATGCACATAATTCCAACCCCTCTCTCTGGAGAAAAGCTCAGTTCAGTAATTAAATGTATTACACTGATATTTCAAAAAGGACAGGATAGAACAAAGAAGTGAAAAAGGAAGGTTTACTTCATTTTCCAGAAGCCCAGAATCACCAAACAGCTGTCCCTAACTCCGGCCTATTCTCTGCAGTCCCTGTTTTCTGGTGGTGGCAACTAGAAAATTAGCCAGTGATCAGGATCAACAGAAGCTCCCACCAGAGAAGTTTTCTTTCTGGGATGTCCCATTCAGCCCTTTCTTCCTTTCTTGCATCCTCAGGCACCACGACAGTGTGTTTCTCAGAATGCTAGGCTCAGGGAAAGCCTGCAGGTGACATGGTTTCTATGATAAATATGACAAATGACACTCATTCTTGACTCTGCCCAAGGCACATTAGCCTATTTAATACTTTAAAATCACTCCCTTATTAGAAATCCTTATTTCAGTAAATTCCTTTGTAGCACCTGCCTGTCACGAATTCTTCAAAACACAGTATAGGAAATATAGCCCCATGGCAAAGTCTGTAATTGTTACACCCTCTGCCAGGCCTCATTGCCAAGATCTGGAACTGAAAGCAGAGTTTGTCTAAATACAGAGTTGGTCAGACTCCAAAACACTCCCTGTTTGAAAGAAAGCTTCTCTCAGCTTTCAAATTGCCTGCAAAGGAGGGAGAAGAACATTGCCTATTTGTCAGTTGGCCTTCGTCATAGGTGCAGTGGTTCATAAGCAGACAGTATATGGATAGCACGAGTGCCTGGGTAATGCCAACAGTTAACATGTTTAGCTGCTAACCAAAAGGTTGAAGGTTTGTGTCCACCTAGAGACAGTGCCCAAGGCATTTGACTGCTAACCAGAAGGTTGGCAGTTCAAACCCACCAGCTGTGGAAGGAAGATGGAACAATCTACTTTCATAAAGATTTATCACCTCGGAAACCCAATGGGACTCGCTATGAGTCAGAATCAACTCAACAACACTGAGGGTTTTTTTTTTTTTTGAGCAACACCTTAAAAGAAAGACCTGGTGATGGGTGTCCTTTTGATAAGACAGCCATAGAAAACTCCATGGGACACAATTCCACTCTGACACACGTGGGTTTGCCATGAGACAAAATTCTCCAGATGGCAACTTGTTAACTGATTCTGTGAACTACATGGACATTCGTGTTTGGGGTTCTCCATCTGAAAGAACCCAACACACTGATTTCTTTCTAGGGAGATCAGGAAAGAAAAAGAAAGAAAGAAAACCCCCCCACACACACATGCACAAAGGCAGCAAGGTGAAGAGAAGTTATTAGCATTAAAGAGAGAAGGATATAGTCAAAGTCTTTAAGGATAAAAATAAAATCAAAGATGAAAACAGTATTCTGGCTGGGTAAAGTCCCATAATGCAGTTGGCTTGTTTTCCAGCAAGCTAATACTCCCCTCCCTTGAAACTTCAGCTTGTAATGTATTTATAGCTGCTCAGACACAATATGCCGGATGCTGGAAAAAAAAACACTTAGTCATTGTTCCTGGTGAACCAGTTTTGCAAGAGTTAACCTAATCCCTTGCATCAAGTTGAAAATAGTTTGCCAAAAGCTTTAGCAAGGAAGGGCCAAACTCTTTGCCTAAAGGTTAACTGATCTCCATCAGGGTGGTACAGAAACTCAGATACTTACAGGGTGAACGGGTTTTGACTGGACTAGAAATGGAGGCACTATAGGGTTTCTTTGCCAGTATCTGTGTTAATTAACACATCTCTTTTACTCAATCACAGCAAATGCTTTCAGGGTTTTTGGCTTCGTGTTCCATTGCTCCACCCATCCTTGTGGGCTGAAGCACAGCCTACTACTAAAATAAGAGTTTCCACATCAGTTGTGACAACTTTTTGTATCAACTCCCAGAATGATTAAAGAATTTTAAAGCACATAGTCTAACTGTGACTCCCCTTGGTTGTGAGTAGCCTGGGGGCAGGAATAATGGTGGCTCCAGAACTTCTAACAGGAGGGGCAAAGGTCAGCTCTTTAATTGGGAAAGGGCCTGTAGCTAGGAAATTTATCTTGAAATTGTGGTCACACAGTAAGCACATTATTTTTTCCTTACATTATATGCTATCGGTCAACAACAAAGAACAGCAAATTTTTCTGAGGATAATTTAGATAAGATTCCCAATTGCATATATTGCATATATTAAACATTAAGAATGCCAGTGCTGGAGAGTAGAGAATGTTTCAGGAAGTGGAATTTGGCGTAGAGGATGGTTTGGTCAAAGCCCATCAAACCAACCTTTTTTTTTTTTTTCCTGCTGGCCAGGAAAAGAAAAAGAATTCATTCCAACATTCTAGCTCTAAGCATGAGTAGGAATTTCGTACATGTTTGTTGAATTAAAGGAGTACAGAGTATTTAAACAAGAGAAAAAGGATAGAGGAAGGGAAGATAAAAGAGACAAGGAAGAGAAAAGAAAGAAGAGGGTCTAGAGAAGAGAAATAAAAAAAGAGAGAAAGGGAAGGAAGGGAGAGGAGGAGCGGGCAAAGAAAAAAGAGAAGGGGGAGTAGGAAAGAGGGAGAGGACCATGACATATCCGGCACATAAGCTGAGAGTATCTAGGCTATTTACAGAGCTCCTTGGAGTTTAAGAGCATTTTCACACTCTTGGCTCTGGTGGTGTAATGGTTAAAAACATTTGGCCACTAACGGAAAGTTCAGAGGTTCAAACCCAGCAGCCACTCCATGGAAGAAAGATGAAGTAGTCTGCTTCCATAAAGACTTACAGCTTTAGAAACTCTTTGGGACACTTCTGTGCTCTCCTAAGGGTCACTATGGGTTGGAATCGACTTGATGGCAGTGGGTTTGGTTTTTTGGTTTTGACAAGTTGTTGAGCTTGCCTAGACCACAGTTCTTAGTCAATGAAATCAAGGTTTTTGTTTTTGTTTTTTGCATATGAGTTGCTTTCTAGAAGTGATGTCATTCAATTTGCATTGGCATCTTAAAGAAGATTCTGCCATACAGCTTCTGTGCAAGTGCTGACATTTCTTTAGCCACAATGAATCCACCTTACTTCCACAGATATTACCACTGAAAACATTTTCCTGGGTACTTTCCCCTGACAAATTCTTCCTGCACTTCTGGACACTTATGTAGCTGATGGGAAGATATGTATGAGCCCAGTTTTAATCATTCCAGCCCTCTTGCCTGACTCAGAGATAGCAATCAGAAACTAATGCTTTACAACTTTGTCATTTGCACTCCATAGAAGAGAAATATTACAAGCCCTGGATTGTGCAGTAACGAGATGAGCAATACATAATGGACCAGAGAGAGAGACCAAAGCAAGGAAGCAGGGCCACCCTGAAGGCACTGTAACCCTGCACCCTCTGGGATAAGGTTCCTTTGTTTCAGTTAGTGTTGCCTTCGGGGCAAGAAAAAGCCAATAAAAGGCAAACCATCTGTGCATGTGATTCTCTCAGATGTCCACAAAAATCCCTAGACTTTTACCTTGCAGGGAGCTCAGAATGTTGTCATTGTTCCTGATCCTTGTTGAGAGATATGCAAATTTAAGAACTTAATATTTATGCTTCAAACCACATTTGTTATCATGGACTAACAATATAGATGAGATAACACATGTAAACCCACTATAAGAAAACAAAATAGTTGCCTTCGAGTAGATTCTGACTCATGAAGACCCCATGTGTGTCCAAGTAGACTGTGCTCCCTAGGGCGTTCAGTGGCTGTTTTTCAGTAGATTTCCAGGCCTCTAGGTGGACTCGAACGTCCAACTTTTGGGTTAGCAGCTGAGTGCCTTAACCATTTGCAATGCAGGGACTTCATATCCACAATACAAGTGTGATATTATTCATATCCTTTAGTGTAGAAAGATTATGTCCTTGAAGTGAAAGAGGGGTCAGGATAGGGGCTTAGAGTGAAAGCTTGCAAACAGCAGAAAAGAAAAAAGAAAAGGTACGTGAGGCTCAAGCTCAGGCATCAGCAAGGCCCTAGAGAGAAAGTGGGCAGCCGGCTCCTCTCACCGCACCCAACTCCAACCACTAAACTGATCCCACAAGTGCATGCATGCACTGTACTAAGTGTAGGGGATTGAACAATCAGCATTTCTAACATTCTAGGGGGCTAAACTCTATGACAGGGACACACAAGTGAACAGTTACAATAAGTGATTAATTCCACACGGGGGCATACATGGGGTCTGTATGTAGAAGGTGCAAGCTATCAGAGAATACTTCTTGGAGAAGTTAACTCCTAAAGATTCGCCATTGGAATGCATCATAATTTTCATGACCCCTACAGCAGAGGAAGGATGGATGTACACAATGACAAGAAAATAACCACTTTTTTAAAAAAATATATCCACCTTTAAGTAACTCAGCACCGTCTATTGTTCAAGCTTCCTAAGGTTAGCAGGTACCATTTTACCACTTCTTTGTGAATAGGTAAGATTTCCAGTCAAGTTTCAAAAACTGATTTCATATTATTAGGGCAAAGAGTGGTGCTAAATGCCTTTTGTATAAGGAAATACTCTTTGAAATCCAATTATCAACTTTAATCTGGGTTGACTGACACTATTGTGAAGAGAAATTTTCAACTGGAGAGCCATCCTGAAGAAGAACCACCTCTGCAATTGAAACAGTCTCCACAGCAATCCTGAGGTATTTGCTTTGCATTGGGATGACTCCATATTAGTTTTTGAGCCAAGGGCTCAGTCAAGATGGTAGTCCACCCTGGAGCCTCTGGTGACTAGGTCATCATCAAATGAAGGTCTCCCAGCACATCCCCGTTCTGTGTCCCCTGCCTTTCTGCACTGCAGGAGGCTGTTCACAGCTCTGGCTCTTTCACTAGACCCAACCGTATTATCTCAAAAATGCTTTATTTCAAGGAACACCCATATGGATCACAGAGGATATTTACAGTCTAATCAGAAGAGTGAAAAAAGAGAAGAAAAAAAAAGACAGAAAATGGGAGACCGTACTGAAAAGAAAACATTTGACATAAATTCCACTAAAATGTTGCAGAAACAGAAGTCCTCATAAAAGTGAGATGAAACAAATCAGATTCTTTGTGAGAATTATTTAGGATCATTATAAACCATCAGGATGAGCACAAGACCAGCTGTTTTTAGCTAAGTGCTTTTGTACGATGAACTGCTAACTACTTTCTTAATGGTTTAAAGCTAGGTGTGTTGGATTGGGTTCTCTAGAGAAACACAAAAACCAGCAAAGTATATACATATATATATATAT
>NW_006921592.1:4316054-4321004 GCF_000298275.1 Orycteropus afer afer | reverse complement strand
GTTTTTTCCAGTTTGTTCCTGGGATAGTATTACAGGTAGGCCACACCCCTGGGGAAACTCCCCCTAGACTGACCGGCCGCTTAGGACGTAGTCATGTGATCCATCATGGGAAACACCACTCACAAGTGAAGTCCAGCCAAGTTGACAGATCTTCAACTATCACACTAGGTATGTTCCTTTCAATGTCTACACGCATGACCTAGAAATATTGTCCCTTTTGTCCTCAAGTTTGGGTCATTACAATAGGTAGAAATGTTAATACAACATGCCAATGTCATCACGTCCTGTGAAGCCATTAGTGGGTGGTAAGCTTTTAGGTTGTACATTCATTCTACATTCTCTTCTCCTAAAACCCCTATTTACAGAAGGACACATTACCCATCTGCCTACACACTCTTCTTTACTATGAATTAGTCTTTTTTTCCACTTAACTTTACATAAAAATAGATATGACATTAAAAATTCTGGGTGTAAAGGCAGATGGGGTTAGAAAGAAAGTCCCTTAAAGTACAATATCTAAGAGAGAGAAGTGTTAGATGGGCTATGAGTAGACAAAGTATAGAAACAGACAATTTAGAAGAGAGAAAACACAAATGGCTAATAAAAATGGGGAAAAAAATTCTGCCTCCCTAGCTGTGAAGGGAAATGTCACTTTATACAATGATAAGATACCATTTCATAACCAAAAAGACGAGAATATTTTAAAATCATAATGAGGAGGTATTGGCAAAGGATTAATGAAATCATGAAAGTGTAAAATTTGTTAGTGGTAATATAAACTGGTAACAACCTTTGGAAAGCCCTTTCTTAATCTTGAGTAAAGCTACAGTTAAGTGCTTGACTACCAGCTGAAATGTTGGTAGCTTGAACCCACCCATTGGTGCCTTGAAAAGCAGGTTTTTCATTCTTCTGAAAGTTCCTGGCCTTGAAACCCTATGGAGCACATTTCTACTCTGAATGTATGAGGTCGCCGTGAGTTGGTATCTACTCAACAGCAACTAACAACTACAGTAAACGATGGACATCTTTCTCAGGCCCACTTCTATGAAGTTCTTTCACATTCATACAAGAAAAGATGTTCCAGGATAATCTTTGCAGTACTGTTAATGATATCAAAGAAGTAGGATGGAGAAACAAGTTGTGGTATCACTGAGGAGATAAAATAAGTAAACTTAATCCACATGAAGCAACATGATAAATTAAAAAAAAAAGACTTAGTTTAAAGAAAGCATATTGAAAAAATTCATACAGTGTGATAGCATGTATTAAAAACTTTAAAACAGAAAATGTTAGTATATGTTGTTTCTGCATAGAAAAATTATATATAAAACATGAACGCAAGAAGCTGGTTCCGACTCATAGGGACCCCTTCTTGGGTTTTTGAGATGGTATCACTACAGAAGTAGATTGCCCAGTCTTCCTTCCGAGGAATGGCTGGTGGGTTTGAACTGCCAGCCTTCTGGTTAGCAGTCAAATGCCTTAGGCATTATGCCACCAGAGCTCCCAGAGAAAGTGAGAGAGAGAGAAAGGATAGTAATTGGTGATTTCGTTGTGTCTGCAATTTTATTTACCATTTGGCAAAATAATGAATTCTATTAAATTTAAACGGCGAGTGCATGATGTCATGTTACTTTCTCTGCTTTTCTGACATTCGAAGTATTTCAAATTAAAAATGGAAGAAGTGAATTAGCTTATATATATATATATATATATATATACACACACACACACACACACACACATATGATTCTGAAGATTATAGACAAAGCTGTTGGTAATGGTTAATGGTTGTCTCTGGGAGAGGTCTTTCAGGACTTTTACTCTCTACTTTCTCATTTTTGTTTTGTTTGAATTTTTCCCATAAGCATGGATTACTTTTGTAAACAGAGTAAATAGTCAAAATGTTGAAAAGGGGTTCAGAAAGATGTAAGGAAATTTACATGTAAGTCTCTATTCAAAAAAAAAGACCACCACACTTTTAGTCCCACCCCCTGGTTTGAGCTTCCAAAGAGAGGACCAGAGCAAAAACGGACTGTGTTTATGTTCTTAGAAGCCAGTAACTAGCTAAGCTTCAATTTTGCAATTATGCAACACCAGCTGCCATTTCTGAACACTCACAGCGAGCTAAAAAAGGGCTCATTATGTTCCCCTGAAATCTGCTTCTCATCCAGTAATCTCTATCTGGTTGAATGTTGCCACTGGGCTTGCCAGGACCCATCCATTTTACCACCTTGGAACCTTTCAAACCCCCACTCTCGACCCAATGCCACTACCTTAATTCAAGCTATCTAATTGATTGGTATCTCTTCTTGTCTCAAGACTTACACATTGGGCTATAGCCATCAACTGAAAAGCACATTTGATCATATAAATCCCTTCTTTAATGAATCATCTACACAAAGTACATCCTTGCTTCATATTATCAACAAGATAAAATGCAAACTTCTCAGTACACCTTCAAGGCTGGAGTCTTCCCTGCCTTAGCTCCTGCTTCACCAGGCCGACCTCTTTGCATGCATACCCTGGCCCTCTATCTCTCCGCAGCTACCTGTGGTTCCCTAGACTTCATGCTGTGCTTGGTTACCTTGCTTCCTCTACTTAAAATGCTGTGACCCAACTCACCCGGGACCAATACATCTCCTTTTATTAATAAACTTAGATCTTCTCTTCCTTTAAGAAGATTTTCTGGTTCTCACCCACATGTACTTAAACATACACACACATACACCCCATACACACGTTTGGTCACAGGGTCCAGCTTTTTTTCATTACATTCTGTTCATATTTTATGGATTTAATGACTTCTCAATTCTTGTTGAAAACTCTAATTAGAAGCTGTTGGTTTTTTGTTTTTAAATTTTCATTTGGGTGAAAGTTTACAAAGCAAATTCATTCTTCATTCAATAGTTCATGTACACTTGAGTTATGACATTGATTGCAATACCTATAATATAACAGCTGTCTTCTCACTTTCTCCCTGTAGTTGCCTTTCCCCTGTGTCCTTCTTTCCTATGCACTCCTACCCTGAGTTATCTTCCTGTACAAATGACCCTCTGATTGATCCTTTATGGTTAATTATTCTAAGGAGTGTACCTATTGGTGTAATTGTTCACCTGGTACACCTGTTTGGCTGGAAGCCACAGGAGTGAATTCAATTCCACACCTGAAGGGTGACTATGGGCCATAGTCTCAGGGGTTTCTCCAGTCTCTATTGGACCAATAAGCTTGGCCTTTTTTATGATTTTGAGTTTTGTTCCACATATTCTCCTACTCTATCCAGGATATGCTACTTTGATCCCTTTCCAAGTAATTGACAATGGTAGTTGGGCACCATCTAGTTCTAGAAGCTGTTGATTTTAATTATTTTTTATTTTTGTAGTTCACTTCTGTATTTCTCAAATCACTTCTGTTTTTCTCAGTTGCCAATTTGTTTTTCTTGAATTTGTCTCATTCATGCTGCTGGTTTTCTAAAACATGTCTGATAATTCTATATCCTATTATTAATTTTAGGAGCTCTGGTAGCATAGTGGCTAAAGCACTTGACTGCTAACCAGAAGGCTGGCGGTTCAAACCCACCAACCACTCCTCGGAAGGAAGGTTGGGCAATCCTACTTCCGTAGTGATACTGCCTCGGAAACCCAAGGAGGGGTCGCTATGAGTCGGGGCCAACTCGACGGCACATAACAACAACAACAACATTATTAATTTTACGTTTTATTTTCTAACATGTTTTTTTGAAATACTTGCTGATAATGTCTCTTACCTTTCTCTTTGTTGTATGTATTTATTCCTTTTGTACATCCATACTTTTTTTTCAAGGAGGTATGGGGAAAGAACAATAAGCAAATACAAATGTTCAGTCCACCTTCTTGAATCAGAAACATCTTAGTACCTTTTGAATCCACTGTGCCTAACAGATATTACATATTAGTGAAAAACAAGCAAAAAATAAAAAAACGAACAGATTTCTCAATATTCAAAATATCTAATGATGTGGGTCAATAATAAAGCAGTTAAACAAAAATTTTTCCCTAGTAACTGGAACGGTTACAATATATGTACCTGTAGTGCCTAGCACAGTGCCTGACATAAAACAACAACAACAACAAAAAAAACTAGGTTCTGTTGAGTCAAAATGTGTGGTTAAATCATTTAGCTGCTAACCAAAAGCTCAATGGTTCAAACCCACCAGATGAGGCAGTCTGCTCCCGTGAAGATTTACACCCTAGCAAACTCTGTAAGTCAGTTCTACTCTGTCCTATAGGATAAATATAAGTTGGGATTGACTCAATGGCAGTGAGCTTGTTTACTTATTTAATTTTTGGTGTGTTGAATCAATTCCAACTCATGGTGAGTTGTGCAAATGGCTAATTTTCTCAGCTGCTTACTGAAAGATTGAAGTTTGAGTCTACACAAAGGCACTTCAAAATAAAGGCCCGGTGATCTACTTTTTGAAAATTCAGCCACTGAAAACCATAGAAAACAGTTCCACACGGAGTCTCCTGACTTACGCTGTTGTTGTTGCTGTGTGCTGTCAAGTTGATTCTGATTCATAGTGACCCTATATAATAGGGACTAGAACTGCTCCATAGGGTTTCCTAGGCTGTAATCTTTATGGGAGAAGATCTCCAAGTTTTTTTTTTTTCCCCATGGAGCCAGAGAGTGAGTTTGAACTATTGACCTTATGGTTAGCAGCTGAGCACTTTACCATTATACAACCAGCCATCCTTGACTGACTTATAGCAGGACTCAAAAAATAGTAATTGAATAAATATAATATTAACAGAAGTTCTTAAAACAATCCTTCTGTTTTATTGTGTTCTTGTCATATCCATGCTTGAATATGATTTTTTTTTTTTTTTTTTTTTAGGATTTGGGTGAAGATTTACAGAGTAAATTCACTTTTCATACAGCAGTTCACATATACTTTGTCTCATGTCATTGACCAAA
>NW_006921592.1:4306374-4315329 GCF_000298275.1 Orycteropus afer afer | reverse complement strand
TACAATATTTGTCCTTTTGTGACTGACTTATTTCGCTCAGCATAATGTCCTCCAAGTTCATCCACGTTATGCGGTGTTTTGCAGATTCTACATTTTGAATATGATTTTAATCTAGTTTCTTTTCCAATCTGGAAGAATCTGATCATCTCTCCTTTCCCACCAGAAATTCCCGAAGAAATATCAGCAAGAAATTTCTACTTATGTTGTTTCATCTATCCTATGGATTTTAAATAATCAGTTTCATTCCCATAACCTCTTCTCTTCCCACATTTCCATCCACTTACAGGCCTTCAATCCCAAATACAATACTCAAAATATACAGACTGGAGATTTGGCCAATGTGTAAATTGAATCTCTTGCATAAAACAGGATCTAGGACAGGATATCCCAGAAGATTACAATAATTTATTATGAGTCCAGGATAAAAATTTGATTAATGAGCAAAGATTCAAGAGGTAGAATTGCTTTTTTGAGACAAAATAAGATCATAAGAGTTTCTTAGTTGTCTTTAACAAGAGAGCTGTTCTGTAAATGGTGCTAAATCGTCTTTATTGCAGAAGAGAAGATGGAATAGCTTTTGTTGAGTGTCAAATATTTGACCCTATTCTAGCAATAGAGATACAATGATGAAGTATCCTTGAGGAGTTTAAAGACTAGTGGAGGATGCAGATGAGGAAACATGCAAATACAAGGTATGATAGACCTTACAAGGGAGAAATCACCAGGTGCTAGGGGAACATAAAAATGAACACATGGTTGAATGAGAGGTCAGGGAAGTTTTCCCAGGGAAGTGACACCTCTGAAATCAAAAGGATGAATAGATGTTATTCATGGAAACTGTTGGATGTGAGTTATCATGGGAAAGGGAAAGAGAATTTTAGACCAGAGGGAACAATCTTGAGGCCAAAGAAGAACAGCAAAGATTTTAGGAACCCTTTATGGTTGTGACATCATATGTTAGGGGGAGGTAGTGAGACCCAACACACGAGAAATAAACAGGAAATAATAAAGAGAATCATGCCACACACTAGAGATTTTGCACTCAATCATGAAAGAGCTAAAAAGGAAGATAATGGGAGGATTTGAGATTGGTATTTGCATTGTAGAAAGATCTCCATGGCTATGGAAAATACTAAGAGAAAAAAATGATTGGGTCCTTGGTGCTGAGACAGGAAGGAGTCTGTTACTGTAACCCTGGGAAAGAGGAAATGGCCCTAACCTAAAGTAGTGGCAATAGAATGAAGACAAGTGGAGGGAATCAATTTGGAAGATATGTCAGTTGCAGAATCAACAGGGTAGGAGGAAGGACCTAAACACGATTGTGCTAAACATGATTCATATCAGAGTACAAGGATTCCAAAATGTTTGACAATTGACAGCTGTTCTTTGTATAGGCTTCTTATTTAGCCTCTTTCTCCTGACCTCACATCCCTTCATTGTTGGACCTCCCATTTCTACAAGTGCCTGTTCTTTTAACTATGATCTATTCTCTTTCCTCCTCCCTTACTCTGAGGATTGGCCTCCTCTCTTTCCCTTTCCACCCACCTCCAACCTGCGCACTTCTCAAAGCCAGAGGCATTTCACTACGGAGTGATTTCCTAAGGGCTTCAATAGAAGAAACCGTGATAGACCTTGATCTCTAAGGATTTCAAAAGAGTTGAGGGTAGATGGCAGAAGGACAATTCAGGTAACTGGTCCCTTTTAAGATCTCACCTCCAGCATGAGTCAAAGTCTCCGTTCTTTATTTATTCTACAGATGGTGCATCAGTCACTATTGAAACATTGCACCCATGAGTGCAATGACAACACATATACACATACACTGCTTGTGCACACACACACCCCTCCAAAGGACAAATTTTACTTCTCGGACAATATAGTCTATAAAATGATAAGGAAAAGAAGAAACATTTTCCTAAATGCCTTATAATTTGCAAGGCACATCTCTTACACAATGTAGTCAATGTTTTATTTCCTCCTTCTCAGCTTTCAAGTTGTACTTCTTCCGTATTACCAGAAATAAGAAAGGACCTATTGCTGAACTACAAACACTCCTTTCTTTTTTAAAATTTTAGTGTGCTTTGGGTGCAAATTTACAGAGCAAAATTTGTTTTACATTCAACAGTTTGTGTATATTTGATTCCATGTCCCGATTACTATCCCCAACCATAATAAACTCTCCTCCCCTCCTGTCCCTGTGACTTACCCCTCCCAGTGCCCTTCTGAACTATGCACTCCTGTCTGTCCAGCTTTTCCTCTGTGAATACTGTCACTCTGGTGCTCCATAGCTGATTGTTCTAAGGGGTGTATCTCCCTAGAGTATGTGAGTTCGTCACCTTGGGATAGGTGTTCTGCATGTAGGTCTTTCTACTGTTGGGCTGAGAGCCAATCCATGGGAGTGAGTCCAATTCTAGGCCCAAAGGGTAACTTGGGGCCATAGTCTCAGTAGTTCCACCAGACTCGATCCAGCCAGTAATTCTGGTCATTTTTGTGCTTTTGGATTTTGTTCCACATTTTTACTCCTACTCTATACCCAGGATCTCCAGTTTTGATCCCTTTCTACGTGGTTGGCTTTGGTACCTAGGTACCATCTAGTTCTTCTGGTCTCAGGGTCTATCACATCCTTGGACTAATTATTTCCAGGTGTCTTTGATTTTCATCACTCTTCTTTGCTTCAGAAGAGAAGAGACAAATTGGTGTACCTTAGATGGCTACTCAAAAGATTTTAAGACCCCAGTTACTACTCACCAAAGTAGGTTGTGGAATAAGATTTTTATGTACTATTGTGTTAGGCTGGGTTCTCTAGAAAAGCAAAACCAATTAAGCTTAGAGAGAGAGAGAGAGGGAAATTTACCTTAGGAAAATTGCTCACACACTTATAGAAGCTGGCAAGTCCCAAGTTGTTGGATCAAACATCAAGCTAGAGGCTTTTCTCGACTCATGCAGCTGCAGAGGCTGACAAGCTCAAGGTTGGCAGGCAGTATACCGCCTATTGACTCCAACGAATGACAAATCCAAGATCTCCAGGCAGAATGGTGGATTGTTCACTCACGGACAGTTGTCAGCAGCACAACAGAATCCCGATCCACAGAAGAGTGTCTCTTTTCCCAGAATGTCCATAAATATATCAGAAGCAGGCCACACCCTTTCAATGGATTGTCTGCTCAAAACATGTACATCCTATCCCATCATGGGAATAACCCACATCACAATTGCTTAACCACACAGAATTGTGGTCCAGCCAAGTTGACACACAGATCCAACTATCACAACTGTTGTTGTTGTTATGTGCCGTCTAGTCGGACCCGACTCATAGCCACCCCTACTTGGGTTTCCGAGGCAGTATCACTATGGAAGTAGATTGCCCCATCTTTCTTCCGAGGAGTGGCTGGTGGGTTTGAACCACCAGCCTTCTGGTTAGCAGTCAAGTGCCTTAGCCACTATGCTACCAGAGCTCCTATCACAACTATTGTTGTTCTAATTGAGTTTAGTGTCTCCCAGGACTACGGTTCTGAGTCAGCAGGCCTGGTGATTCTCTCTCTTAAGGTGTATGGTTGTCTCTGAGAGGTTACTCCAATTCTGTCTTCTGTTGCTTCTGTAATGTGTCTGCTGTAGCACAAGTGCATGTGTAAGATTACCTTTAGCTAAAAACACCTCTTTCTGATCACCTTCTGGGTTCCCAAGGACCCATTCAAAGCATTGAGATTACTTGTTCTAAAGACTTGTTTAATTTCTTAATTAAAGTTGCTCATCTTCCTCTGTTTGTGCCTATGGTAAAGAGAAGTAGATAGTTTTATTGTTTCAGATGTATCTATATATTCTGTTTTTAATGTCAAGCAACAGAAATTATTCAGCATCAGTGTCATATTATAGAAAGAACATTGGTTAAAGTAAGAAGACATTGGTCAAAAACACTCACTAGCTGCCTGCTACTGAGTAAATCTCTTAACTTCTCTGAGCCTTCAATTCTTCACTAGTAAAGGCATGAATAACGGGATTTTTTTTCCCCATAATTAATTTGTACTGAATACAGAAAAAGTGTATGTGAAACAGCAAACCCATAGCAGGTGTTCAAAAATGCATTGTATTCATTTTTGGTTAAAATCAGAAATCTAATGCAAACATTAATTTTGCAAATATGAGCATTGAAGCAAACAGAAGAGTAAGATCTATCCAGGCCCACAAAGTAGCAGAGTCAGCAATAAACTACAGGCCTTGTATCCTCAGTCCAGTGTTCTTTCCATTAAACTTTCTGTAATATAACAAGTCAAGTGAACTTGGAGTGTGTGTGCATAAGGAGATGGCAGCCTCTCACTATAGAATCTGTGTCTAAAGGACATTACCTCCAAATGTCTAGGCTAATACCAGTTCGGTTCAATGTTCACGTGGTTTTGCCTTGAATGGAAATTTTTTTTTTTCCAGCACCACCTATCCTATTATCTTGTTTTGAAAGGATAATCTGTCAGGTACATCAAACATTAAAGGCAGCAGGAACACTTTGAGGCTTGTGGTGTTTATATTTTTCTCACTGATTAAATCTTCACTCCTCAGCTATCAGACAAAAGGGAAAAAATGGTTCCCTTCCTCCTCTAAGGGGAGAAGAGCTTTGAAAATATTTGGCAGACTTCACTATTCAAAGTGGAAAAAGAAAATTTTCAAGCAACATCAGATGAAAAAGGCAAAGAACACATGTGTTCAGGATAAAGTTTGTTTTCTCTCAGTCTAAAATATTGCTGCTTCACGAATCTGAGCTATTATCATTAGAGCCAGATTGTAGTCAACAATTTTATCGACGTAACTTAATGTTCTCCCTAGGTTACCTTAACAAGGGAAATATATGGAAATTCTTAAGCTAATTTCACCAAATAACAAATAAAACGGCACTAGAAAAAATGAAATTTTCCTAAAAGGTATAGCAAAGTTTGCCATGGAAAATTTTGGAAGAGTCTTCCTCATGATACTTATGATTGAATTGTCACTAAGACTTTGATATGGCCACCTAGGAAGTGACAACCAAATAGTGTCATTGTCATATATCCAGGTATATTTCCCACTGGCATTTCAAACACAATACATTCAGGTTGGAATTCTATTTCTTTCCCCTTTCCCAACATACTTTCATTCCAGTCTTCCCAGTCTTAACAAAATCATCAATTACCATTGAAGACATTAACTCCTTCTTTTCTTTCATCTGCTTTTCTCCCTTCCCAAATGGTCTCTAAATCCATTTTTTATCTCTGAAATCCAAAAGCAATGTGTTAATCTGGGCTCTCATTGTCTCTTGAATTCTTGGCAGTTGATTTGGAGTCAGTGCTTATCAACCTCTAATACATGTTTCTCATGGCAACACAAACTACAAATGTAATATATAAAACTGACAGTGATTTAAAACTTTTACTGGCTCCCTGTGGATAAAGACAAAATATTTCATCTGGTCTTGTAGACCTTTCTTAATCTGATCTCAATCCACTTTCCAAGCCCCCTTCATCACTTCTTACCACCATGAATACATGAGTGAAGCTTTGGCTCGCCACAGAGTATTATCAAAAGCAATACATCTATGCCTTTGCTTGGAGTACCTGAATGGCACAAATTTTGGTTAACGTGCTCAGATGCCAGCTGAAAGGTTGGAAGTTCAAGTTCACCCAGAGTGCCTCAGAAGAAAGGCCTAGTGATCTACTTCCTAAATATCAGCCATTGAAAACCCTATGGAGCATAGTTCTTCACATGAGAGCAAGAATTAACCTGAAAGCTACTGGTTGGTATGTTGCTTTTGCTTATCCTGTACTCTGTGTACAAATCCTACATTTGAACGCCCATTGCCACCTACTACCTTTCTCCTTAATATGAAAAATAGCTTAAATTCCACACGTAAGTCAAGTTTCCCCTGATAATTCTCAAATGACTTCTGAATTGGGACTTTCACTGTATTTCTATAGCACAGTTTATAAACTGTTAGTATACCAAATCATCCCACTATATTATAATTATGAAGAAACTTTATAGATTAGGTTGTATTTTCCTTGTATCCTCAATTCCTAATACAATGTCAGACAAAATAGGTATTCAAGTGTTTGTGACTCAAACTAAATTGTCTATCCCTTCCCTAGTGATAAAAAATGTGTAATTTTCACGTACAATTTCCTCACTCAGACTTTCAGCTATCAGAAAATAGATGTTCTCAAACAATATACCATAGCACATAAGTGTACTGATACATGTATATAATGTAAATTACATAAAAATGCTGTAAATTACATAAAATAACTGTTTCCATGATATCTGTCTGGCGGCAAGTTAAGCTTATACAACTAAGCATACCCACTGTCACTGCCGTCATTGTTATGTGTTGTCGAGTCGGCCCCGATTCATAGCAACCCCTCCTTGGGTTTCCGAGGCAGTATCACTATGGAAGTAGATTGCCCAACCTTTCTTCCAAGGAGTGGCTGGTAGGTTTGAACGGCCAGGCTTCTGGTTAGCAGTCAAGTGCCTTAGGCACTACGCTACCAGAGCTCCATAGTGAGCCTATAGGACAGGATAGAACTGCCCCATATGGTTTCCAAGGTGGTCAATCTTTATGGAAGCAAATTGCCTCATCTTTCTCCTGCAGAGTGGCTGGTAAGTTCAAACCACCCCCCATTTGGTTAGCAGCCCAGCACTTTAACCACAGTGCCACCAGAGCTCCTTGTTACTAACCATTGGACATAGTAAACTTGGAGCACACAAGATTTTAAGGAGAATAAAGAAATGTAAAGCAAGTGATAAAAAGAATATATTTTTTATTGGAACCTGCAAGATTCTTGCCTTGTAGTATATAAGAGCACATAGTTTGGGACAGGCAGCAGTACAACTCACTGATTCAGTGTTCAAGGGCAAACAAATGGAGAGAATGATAAACACCCAACTGACTGTTTCATAGCACTGTGAGACTTTATTAGACAGGAGTAATGATTATGTTGTAATTACTGCTGACTTTGTTTTCCCAGGATTCAAAATTATACCTAAAAGGTGGAGAAGTGTTTAAATTCTAGGTCTGAACTCACTACCTCTGTTGACCTTTGTTAGTCACTATAACCTTGCGGATCCTCAAATCCCTCCGGATCTACTTCATAAGGTTGTGAGAATAAAATAAGCTGAAAACAGTGCCTGGGTTGAGTAAACACTCACAGATGTTTGTTGTTGTTGTTGTTAGGTGCCATTAAGTTGGCTCCAACTCATAGTGATCCTATGTATAACAGAACAAAACACTGCCTAGTCCACCAGCCTCAAAATCCTTGCTATATCTGAGCCCATTGTTGCAGCCACTGTGTCAATCCATCTCGTTGAGGGCCTTCTGCTTTTTGCTGACCCTCCACTTTACTAATCATGATATCCTTCTCGAGAGAATAATCCCTTCTGACAACATAATCAAAGTAGGTGAGACAAAGTCTAGCCATTCTTGCTTCCAAGGGGCATTCCAGCTGTACTTCTTACAGGACAGATTTGTTAGCTCTTCTGGGTGTCCATAGGAGCTCTGGTGGCCTAGTGCCTAAGGCATTTGACTGCTAACCAGAAGGCTAAAGGTTCAAACCCACCAGCCACTCGGAAGGAAGGTTGGACAATCTACTTCCGTAGTGATACCACCTTAGAAACACATGGAGGGGTCGCTATGAGTCAGGTCCAACTTGACAGCAGTGACTTTGCACTTTTGGTTTGGTTGTCCAGGGTACTTTCAGCATTCTTCACCAACCACAACTCAAAAGCATCAACTCTTCTTCAGTCTTCCTTATTCATTTTGCACCTTTCACATGGTCATGAGGTTGATTGAAAATACCATAGCTTGAGTTAGGTGCACCTTAGTCTTCAAAGAGACCTCTTTGCTCTTCAGCACTTGAAAGAGGTTTTTTGCAGCAGATTTGCCCAGTGCAATTGAAAATACCATAGCTTGAGTTAGGTGCACCTTAGTTTTCAAAGAGACCTCTTTGCTCTTCAGCACTTGAAAGAGGTCTTTTGCAACAGATTTGCCCAGTGCAACACGATGACTGATTTTTTGACTGCTGGTGTTGACTGCAGAACCAAGTAATATGAAATCTTTGACAATTTCAATCTTTTCTCCATTTATTGTGATGCTGCTTATTGGTCCAGTTGTGAGGATTTTTTTTTTCTTTATGTCGATATATAAATTACACTGAACACTAGTCTTTAATCTTCATCAGTAAGTGCTTAAAGCCATCTTCACTTTCAGCAAATAAGTTGTGTCATCTGCATATCACAGGTTGTTAATGAGTCTTCCTCCAAACCTGATGCTGCATTCTTCTTCATATTGTCCAGATTCTTGGATTATTTGATCAGCATACAGATTAAATAAGTATGGTGAAAGAATACAACCCTGATATACTCCCTTCCTGATTTTAAACCATGCCATATCCCATGTTCTGTTCAAGTGACAGCCTCCTGGTCTATGTACAGGTTCCTCATGAGCACAATTAAGTGTTCTTGAATTCCCATTCTTCTCTATGTTATCCATAATGTGTTATGATCCACACTGTCCAATGCTCTTGCATAGTCAATAAAACACAAGTAAACATCTTCCTGGTATTCTTTGCTTTCAGCCAAGATTCATATGACATCAGTAATGATATCCCTTGATCCACATTCTCTTCTGAATCCAGCTTGCATTTCTGGAAGTTCCCTATCAATATCCTGCTACAACCATTTTGGAATTATCTTGCATGTGATATTAATGATGTTGTTGTTGTTGTTAAGTGCCGTCGAGTCATTTCTGACTCATAGCGACCCCATGCACAGCAGAACGAAACACACTGCCCGATCCCGCGCCAGCCCCACAATCCCTGCTATACTTGAGCCCATCATCACAGCCACCGTATCAATCCATCTCCTTGAAGGCCTCCCCCTCTTTCGTCGACCCTCCCCCCTACCAAGCATGACATCCTTCTCCAGGGAATGGTCCCTTCT
>NW_006921592.1:4285083-4305664 GCF_000298275.1 Orycteropus afer afer | reverse complement strand
AATCAAGTGCTCAGGAATTCCCATTCTTCTCAATGTTATCCATAATTTGTCATGATCCACACAATCAAATGCCTTTGCATAGGCATATTAATTGCAAAGGCATATTAATGATATTGTACAATAATTTCCATATTCTGTGGGATCACCTTTCTGTGGAATGGGTACAGATATGGATCTCTTCCAGTCAGTTGGCCAGGTAGCTATTTGGCATAGACAAGTAATGTCATTTGCTGACTAGTGTTATTTACTATAGCAGTAAAGGTTGTATGTCAACTTGACTGGTTAAGTGGCTGGGCAGCTGGATGTAGTTATTCCCCGTGGTGAGACTGGTAATTAACTCCATGGTGGAATCTATTGGAGCAGCGAAGTAAGTCGCTGCTTTCGGGATGTGGTCTGCTTCCAGTACATAAGAAGCAACTTTGAGGAAGGTCTCCAGCTTTTTGGCATGCTTCAACCCTACATGTAGCCAAGTCATTGTTCAACAGCTTGCCATGCCCTGCCGATCTTTGGGCTTTTTCTGGACTTGAATTAGTGGCCTGCCATGTTGTTTGGTGATATCGGGACTGTGCCTTTTCACTTGTCAACCTTGAGTTTGTCAGCCTCAGCAGCCAGCTGCTGCCTGAGTGAAGAAAAGCCTCTAGCTTCAGTGGGCCAGGAGCAAGAGACAGAGCTGAAGGCCAAGGTCGAGGAGCTTTCACCCAGCCTCTAGAGTCTGGCACTTTGAACTCAGACTCCTAGCCTCCAAAAATTGTAAGAATAAACTCCTGTTTGTTAAATCTACCCCACTTGTGGTATTTTCCTGTCAGAGAAGCACTAGGTAACCAAAACACTTATTAACACTAAATGTTAGCTACTGTTATTTCCTAATATTATTTTATTTATTACTACGAGTCATAGTGAGGCTAAAGTGCGGACTTAATTTATCAGCCTTCTCTGCTACTGCTGTGATCTTCTAAGATTGCCAATTTGATTTGTTTAGTTCTACTTGCTCCAGCTCCATGAAAATTCACTGTTATGGTTCAGAGAAAAAGAGCAGAAGCTTAAACATAGAGGAATGCCCAAAACATAGCCCTACCATTGCTCTTATTCTATATCTGATTGGAATCATTCATTTGCTGGGGGAGAAAAAAGTATCTCTGGCTAATAGATGTTCTCTGATGCTATCATAAAAATAAAATAATAATTGTTAAGTCTTGCTTGGGTGAGAAAGTGAAGTTTAATTGAGGAGCTCTGATGACCTTGCAAACCACCACCTAGAGAAGCAGGCAGGAGAGCAACACCCAGAAAAGGGAAATGACAACAACTCCATAAGAGATACTTACAAAATGAGAGTAAATTAGGGCCAAGTTCAGGTGGATGAGGCAAACTGAATATATAAGGACAAAGGAAGAGAAAAGCTAAATAAAAGTCATTGGCCTATAATATTTGTATGTTCATGTGGAAACCCATGGCACATTCATGCATTGTCTCAGCAATCAGATACTTGTATAACAGAGCTCCCAGGAAGTAAATAATAATAATTTATTATTCATTGCATACTTTTTTTCATCTAATTATCAGAGTTGGACAGCTGTATATGGCAAGTACTAACCCCTGCGTCTTGGATATATTAGGGTAATTAGTACTTTCAATAATGAATTGAGGTATAGAGAGGAAGAAGCAAATTTAGGGGCAATGTGTGTTATCAGACATAACTATTATTCATATTCATTGTAATCGAGGACACATCAAACTCAGAGACTCTAACATCCCTACTTAATATTAAATTGATATTCCTTAACCAAGTAAAAGCTTTCAGACAATGGAATTCCTCCCAAAATTCAACCTGAAAGCAGTATGTTCCAAAATAACTAATCCTTCCTAAAAACTTTGAGGTCAGGCTTTGATCCCAACATGAATGACCTCCTTTTTGCTAAATTCAATTTCTCACTAATTAGTCCCCACAGCATTTGATAGAGTTTACCATTACTGTCTTTCTTTAAGCATTCTCTTTTTTGGTCACCATGATACCACATCCACCACTTGTTTGTCAGTTTGTCCTACTGTGGTGGTTTGCGTGTTACTGTGAGGCTGGAGGCTATGCCACCAATATTTCAAATACCAGCAGGGTCACCCATGGTGGACATGTTTCAACAGAACTTCCAGACTAAGACAGACTTGGAAGAAGGGAGGGGCCATTGCTCCAATCCATGGTATTTTTCAATTGTCCCCATATGCATGTGAAAGCTGCACAATGAATAAGGAAGACCTAAGAAGTGTTGAGGAGCTCTGGTAGCTTAGTGCCCAAGGCACTTGATTGCTAACCAGAAGGCTGGTGGTTCAAACCCACCACCCACTCCTCGGAAGGAAGATGGGGCAATCTACTTCCGTAGTGATACTGTCTTGGAAACCCAAGGAGGGTTCGCTATGAGTCGGGTCCAACTTGACGGCATATAACAACAACAACAACAAGAGTTTGATGCATTTGAGTCGTGGTGTTGGTGAAAAATACTGAAAGTACCATGGACACCCAGAAGAACTAACAAATCTGTCCTGTAAGAATTGCAGCCAGAATGCTCCTTGGAAGCAAGAATGGCCAGACTTTGGCTCACCTACTTTGGTCATGTTGTCAGAAGGGACCATTCCCTGGAGAAGGATCAGCCAAAAAGTAGAAGGCCCTGAATGAGATGGATTGACACAGTGACTGCAACAATGGACTCAGGTATAGCAAGGATTGTGAGGGTGGTACAAGTCCGGGTGGTGTTTTGTTCTGTTATACATAGGGTTGCTATGAGTCATAACTGACTCCATGGCAGCTAACAACAACAACATGATACCACATTTTTATGTTTTTTTTTTTGTCTGCTTTGGAGATTCTTCTTTCTCTACCCACCATACCTTTCCTGTTGTTGCTATTGTGTGCCATCGAGTCGGTCCCGACTCATAACGACCTATCCTTGGGTTTCCGAGGTGGTATCACTATGGAACTAGATTGCCAAACCTTCCTTCCGAGGAGTGGCTGGTGGGTTTGAACTACCAGCCTTCTGGTTAGCAGTCAAGTGCCTTAGCCACTATGCTACCAGACCTTTCCTAGGCCCTGTTATTTTCTTTCTGGACTCTTTGCTCCTGATCATGTTCATCCATTACTATGGTTCTATTCAAGAAACAACTAGTGTTGTGGGAGATCAGAATAGGACCCCATCAGTACCAATCATGGTCATTACAGAGAATGCCAAAATGGTATTTGAGTTAGTTCTTTAAGAACATGGGTGAGAAGGTTCCACATAAAGTTTCTAGAATAAACTTGAGCATATGTTTGTGTAAAATTATATATTTCATTCTATTGTCCATTCCAGGTGTCTTTTTCTTTTTCAAAATAAAAGAAATAGTTGTTTTCCTCTAACCAAAATATGCTAGTTTTCATTGCTAGTGTATCAAATCTAAGTGAAGTCCATATTAAAGTATATATAATAAAGAATATATACAAGTAATCTACTAGGCTCAAAAATGCCTCCACTTGAATTCAGTAAGGCAAAAACTGACTATAAGATTATGAGCTAATTGGTGTCAAGTTAGTTCTAACTTACAGCAACCACATGTATCAGAGTACAACTGTGTTCCATACGGTTTTCAATACTAATTATTATTATCATTATTTTTAGATAGACTGCCAGACCTCTTTTCTGAGGTACCTCTTGTTGTTGTTGTTATGTGCTGTTGAGTCAAACCCGACTCATAGCGACCCCTCCTTGGGTTTCCGAGGCAGTATCACTACAGAAGTAGGATTGCCCAACCTTCCTTCCAAGGAGTGGCTGGTGGGTTTGAACCGCCAGCCGTCTGGTTAGCAGGCAAGTGTCTTAGCCACTATGCTACCAGAGTTCCCTAGAAGTACCTCTAGGTGGCCTCAAACCTTCAACCTCTCAGTTAGCAGTGTAATACATTACCTGTTTGCACTACTCAAGGATCTGTGGCTTCATTAGTCCTTCAGTGTCACAAACAAGAATTCTTGTGATTTGCAGAGTATACACTTCAATTTAGGGAGAAAGAAATCCAAAAAGACCCAACCCATTGGGGTCAAGTTGATTCTGACTCATAGCCATCCCCATTGGGTTTCCAAGGCACCAAATCTTTATAGAAGTATTTGCCTCATCTTCTTCCCTCAGAGTGGCTGGTGGGTTTGAGCCACCAGCCTTCTGGCTAGCAGTCAAATACCTTAGGCACTACACTATCAGAGTTCCTTTTAGAGAGAAAAGTGTGCATTTTTATGTTAAAAAAAAGAAAATAAAATAAATGGTGAAAAGGGGAATACACACAGGGTTTTTAAAATAAAATGTTTAATTTAGAAATACAATTTTCAAGATGTTAATATTTCAACTGAACACTTTTGTGCATCAAACACTCTCCCTCGCACACACACTCACAGAGTGAACTTTTCAAAAGAAGGTCTAAATAGAATAGGAAAAGAGGACCAGAAAAGTCTGCTTGGGAAGGATGTGGATTTGGATGGATTCCCCAAAAGAGACAGGTGGTGCAGCAGCTGCATGACTCTGTAATTTTGTTGTATATTTTTGAATCTGCGAAGTGCTTTAAAATAACTCCCCCTGACAAGCATGTAAGCCAGATAACCTTTATCATCCCAGTGTTTCAAAAGGTGAAATAGAGACAAAGATGAGTGAAGCAATTTGCCCTCTTCCAATAGAAAATGGAGAGTGGTAACATTAGAAATCACTGTGCCTGAAATTCTATTTTGTTGTATGAGCAGGGGTCCAGGTCTACCCATTGGATGAGTGTATTTTAGCATTTGCCATACTTTAAAGCAGTGCACATTGTAGCAGTTTATCCAGATAATTCAGGTCAGAATTTTCCTGTGACCCTTAAATCTCAAAAACAATATAACTTGACTTATCTTAACAAAGTCACAATTTCTTGTTTGCTTAGCTTCACTGAGGTAGTTTCCAAGATGCAAGTGCTACATGGAAAAAGGAAGAGATTTAACTCACGTTTGGCGACCTATGGTGAAGTAATGAGAGTGGTTGAGAATTTTCCTTATGCGAAAATGTGGCATTTTCATTTAATTGGCGTATATGTCACTGTTCATGGATTTTTCTATGTCTTGATTTATGAAAAGAGAAGGATAAGGAAGGAGGGAGAGAGGGAGAGGCTCACAAAATGCACAGGCAATTTAGAAATAGTTCCTATTTCGATTTGGACATTGCTCCTCACTGAAGAAGCATTTTTACTTTTTCCCTGTCTGCTCTTACTGTGCCAGCGGAGCCTCTGTCGGCGAATGTTGTTGTTGTTGTTATGCGCCGTCCAGTCGGACCTGACTCATAGCGACCCCTCCTTGAGTTTTCGAGGCAGTATCACTATGGAAGTAGATCGCCCAACCTTCCTTCTGAGGAGTGGCTGGTGGGTTTGAACCACCAGCCTTCTGGTTAGCACTCAAGTGTCTTAGTCACTATGCTACCAGAGCTCCTCTGTCTGTGAATACAGCCTGACATTTCACTCATTACAATAATTGGCTTCTAGGAATTCTTCTACTGCCTTCGTACAGACCCCACACCGGCACCATTGTAGAGGCCCACCGAACAACGGGCGCCAGTCTAGGTTCCAGGTATTGCTCAGTGATGGTGCAAATCAAGGAGAAACAAAACCTCAAAAAGCCTGTTTTCCTTCTTCAGCCTCTCTCCCACTAAAACATTCGAGGACCTGATCAAGCAGAACAAAGCCTCAGGCAAATGACTCAGTGGAAATCTTGAGTGTTTGCTAAAGTCTTCTGCAAAATCCCAGATGAAACAGCCTGAAGTCCAGGACCCTCCTCCCACAGACAGCCTTTACTCAGACTTGACAGTTTGCCTCTGAAGTCTGGAATCAAGACTCCAGACCTAGATCTGGCAAGACATTTGTTTGGTGGAGATGGTGTTTACTTTTCAGGTCTTAATTTTTTTTTTTTAATGATTGTAAATAAGTGCTCAATATTAAACATTTGGGTGGGCGGAAGAAAAAATGTTTTTAAAAACAGAGGGGAAGCAATTACACATGTTCCTATGGAGAAGCAATGATCATTAACCCTTCTGTCATTTCCTTTAGACCAGAGATTCTCAACCTTGGCACTATTGACATTTACCAAGATAATGTCTTCATTTCATTGTTAGGGGAGTGTGGGATTTCCTGTGCATTGTAGGATGTTCAGCAGCATCCCTGGCATCTACTCACTATATACCAGCAGCATTCCACCACTATTGCCCATTTATGACAGCCCAAAATGTCTCCGGACTGTAAAATGTCCCTTGGGGGTGCAAAATTGCCTCTATTGGGAACCACAATTTTAGACTGTATGGTTTTGGGAAACAGGGGTATTGATATGATATTTATTCATGTGAATTTGTTTTTTTAGGTTTCTTTTTATTTTGATGAAAATGCACACCTTTCTAAACTATTTCAGACTATTCAACCATCATTAACACACACTCACTGTCCGCTAAGCTTCTTGAGAATCTATCCTTTCGAGTTGATGTTGTCAATTCGATCACGTATAGATAATTCTTTTAAAGAGTATAACGCCTAATATAGATATCCTTTTCTAATTAGGCTAAACGATTGTTTCACTCAAATATGACTTCAAGGGATAATTTTGGTTCAAGGTTTAAAGATTCCTAAAGGGAATAGTTTCAGGCAGTCATCCAGGCTCAATGGCTCCAGAAGGTCTGATTTGTCCTATCTATGGGAATTTTGGAGAAGTTCCTTAGGGAGAATTCAGTCCAAGTTTTTATTGCTCAAGTGAGAAGGCTCACAGAGAATTTATTTGTGCAAAGTTCTCCACGACTTTACGGTCAGACTGCTGAGCTTCTGATCCACTGCTCTTTCCACTATTTCCTTCGTGTAATATCTGTAATTCTTGTAACGCTTATCATTCTTCTTACACATGTAGGTCACAATCAAAACTGTCTTTGGCAACCCAATATTATTCATAATATGAGGTGTGCTTCACTCTTTGTTCTTGCCAACAATGATCAGTTGCACAAGTGATAACTTTTTATTTCTGTTTGTTTTTTAAAGTACAGTCCTTCTAGATATAAAGGTAACTGAGAAGAAATTTCCAGAAGTCCTTGTGTTTCAGAATCTAGTGGACCTCTTTTCTTCCACCCTCTGTTTTCTGTTTTCATAGGGCAATACCTCAGTGGCTGAGGGTGCTCTTTCCTCCCTGTTTGTTCTGATCCGTTAGTCTAAATACCAGGCCTAAATTTCTTTTCATTCTCTCTTCAGAAAGCCCCTGGCTTCCGTTCAAATTCTAACATCCATTATCTTTTATCAGGAGCAAAGGAATAGTCTCTAATGTTCTCTTTATCTCCTCTCTTGCTCCTCTGTATCCCATACTTCATTCTTCACAGAACTCATCTTTTTAAAATGTCATTCAAGCCATGTCTCTCCTGGGCTTAAAATCATCAAGTGGCTCTTCATTGCACTTCAAATCCAAATACCTTGCCATGGACTACAAGGCCCTACATCATCCAATCTTCCATCCCCTATTTCTGTTCCAACCGCACTGATCTTATGATTGTTCTAAGGTATTCAAAACTCTACCCACCCCAAGGTCTGTGCACTTGCTATTACCTCTACCTGGAATGCTATTCCTCCAGATGTTCCCATGACTAAATCCTTTTTATCATTTAGATTTCATCTCAAAAGGCAGTTCTTCAGGGAGGGTTCCACACTATTAATGTAGCCTTCCCCATTGGCACCTCAGTCATTCTGGATTATACTATCCAGTTCTGTTGTCTTCAGAGTATCTATTGTTATCTTAATCAGATATCATGTTCATTAGTTTACTGTTAATTATCTTCCTCTCCTGTCTCCCACCAGACTGTGTCTATTTTGTTTACTCTGTTTCCTTAATCCCCATAACAATCCCCAACAGATAATACATAAACTAGTTGTTGTCAAGTCAATTTCAACTCATGGTGACCATATGTATGAGTAGAACTGTGCTCCATAGGGCTTTCAATGGATGATTTTCAGATGTAGATCACCAAGCCTTTCTTCTGAGGCACCTCTAGCTAGATTTGAACCTCCATCCACTCAGTTAACAAACAAACATGTTATAATTGTTTACACCATCCAATAAATATTTTTGAATGAATGAATGAAAAACCTTGGAAATACATGTGCAGATACAAGTCAGGATCCTTGGCATCCTCCCATAATATTCCTCACCCCTCCAATTCAAAGCCATTCTCCACCTCTTGGCCCATCTTCTTTGTACTAGCATAATATAATAGACACAGTCATACTCAAAGCATGAAAGTATTCATTTCATGACACTGATTTCATAATCCATGACCTATCTGATTCTGAATGCTTCTCATAGATATTATAAAATCTCTCAGTTTCCTAAGATGTCACTAATATTCCTTTTTTTTTTTTCAGCTTTAGTCATAGTTTCATTTATCTGAGTAACATGACCTAATAGTCAATCTAAATGCCAAAAGAACCTAAAGAAGGCAACTTACCAAGAGGATTCAACTTATTTGCATGAAATTATTTCCTACTACCATCTACCTCATCAGATGTTGTAAGGACAAATGAGATCATATCTGTGAAGCATTTTAACCTTAATAAGAAACACTCATACACTAGAGAAAAAAAAAGGGCTATTGATTTTGACACTGCGATGTGTCATTATATGGTTTTTTACTAATAATTATATTAAACTCGCTGCCGTCGAGTCAGATCCGACTCATAGCAACCCCACCTTGGGTTGCCGAGGCAGTATCACTACGGAAGTAGATTGCCCAACCTTCCTTCCGAGGACTGGCTGGTGGGTTTGAACTGCCAGCCTTCTAAGTCAAATGCCTTAGGTACTACGCCACCAGAGCTCCCCATAATTATAGTAAGGAAGGTCAAATTTTGTGCATTTCTTAAAAATCTAAGGGAAAACTAATTGTTTAAGGCATTTAACCAAGAAATTCTGGCTCAAAGTTTGAGAATAGATGGGAATAAAGGAGCTAAATACATCTCAGGAATTTTCTCCATCCTTTTCTTTTTGGAGCTTTTTACCTTTTGAAAGAATATGTATTGTCAGGGAATCAGAGGGGAAGAAAAAATAAAATAAAACCCACTGCCATCAAGTTGATTCCCACTCATAGTGACCCTATAGGACAGAGTAGAACTGTCCCACAGAGCAGACCATGTCATGTTTCTCCTGAGGAGCTGCTGGTGGATTCAAACCACTGACGTTTTAGTTAACAGCCAACTGCCTTATTCACTACAGTAAATCACCTGGTCTAACCCCTTTATTTTACAGATGAGCAAGCAACAGTCCCAAAGACATATAACAAAGTCCTTCACGCTGGCTAGTGGCCGAAGCCAGCCCCCCACCACCTTGGCCGCTTCCACTCCAGGGATTCTTCTGTCATAGCCCACTGCTTCTCCTGCACTGTCATTCTATCACCCTTCTCTAGCTTCCAAAGGTCAGGCTACAAACCAAGGAGGTGAATTCAAATGCAAAGATCAAGATCTCACCAAGAAAAACACATCATTTCTTCCTACCTAATTTTTCCAGCTTTTGATCTTTTGATGAAAAGTAACCACTCTTGTTGAAAATATGCAAATATGCATCTGGAATGAATTCAGGTCAATAAAGTCAGCATTTTAAAACCCTGGCCAACTTGGATACTAGCCCTCTGGAATGCTCAGCAAGCTGGAACAACACTGGATCTAGAAGTGGCCTGGGGCAAGAATTTAAAAAATATTTTTAAAGTATTTTTGGTAGGAAAGAATTGACTTAAATTATTCAGCAAAAAATGATCACAATAGAGAATAGCCAAAGACTAAAAACAATATCCAAGATAATTGAATCAGTTAGCTCTTTTCATGGAAATAAAAGAACAGCGACTAATACTTATAAAATATCGAGACTGAAGAACAAATATCAAGAGTGCACATGCTGTGGATCATGAAGAAATAAGTTAGGTACATACTGCCTTGTTCGAGAACGCAGAGCAACTGTGATTTTTTTTTTTTATATATTAAAAAATGACTTCCATTTGTAAAAGTTAAAAGGAATACTCAGACATACACTTCAATTGGGTTGAAAACTGAAGTTGTTTCCAGATAGATGTAGGGAGATACCAGTACTTATGAGAAAATAAAAAATAAAAATTGCACTGAAAGGATAAACTGAGAGTTCCACATAGAACCAGTGACATGATTTCTAGTCATTATGTGTCTCAGACCCTCAAAATCCAATTCCTTTTAAAAGAAAATACTAGATGATGGTAGTCATAGGAGTTGCTGTACATTGAATTGGCCATTTCTCACCTGCTAATACGGAGGAGATAAATTTAAAATAAGCCTTTAAAATGTCCACTCTGGGGGAAAAATGCATCAGCAGCAGAGGTACAGGCAACCTCTGATAAAATATGAGCACACTGCTTCCGTGAAATTCTATTTTCTTTCTATTTTATGCTGTGTTTTATTTCTTTTTTGTCCTACCCCCAAAATCTAGCAATAGAGTGGAGTAGAGAATCTATAACTTGGTTATTTCACAAGTAAGTGGATTTCTTTTTGAATAGAGCAGAGATAAAATGACTGATAAATCGATATATAGATATAATTCCATGTTCAGTTTTCTTCATCCAAGGATTGTTAAATGACAAAAAAGAAACCAATAGCATGGTGACTGATATGTTAAAATGCTTTATGCCTTAGACCTCTATTGTTACCTTTATTTTTCAATATTCAGAATTGAATCATAAAAAAATGTATTCTAGAATAAGTTGAGGATGGTTTATGAGTATAAATACATTTTTAAAATTTTGAAATGTATCTTCATCATATGCAGAAAAGAGATGGAGAGCATTGAGATTTTCCAGACCTGATTCTTTTTGTTACATGATAAACAGAGCACCCATATAAATCAGCATGGAAGCAATCATGATACGCTAAAATCTAGTTATCGTCATACCTTGGGATGAGCCACATAGGTGATTGGTTGGTTGGTTTTACAAATAGCAAGTAATTCGATAACACTATCATTTCCTTGTCTATGAAGTATTCTCTGGTTCTATAATTAAAATTTTAGCTAATCCTGTTCTGATTAATGCAAAGGCTTCTTTTTATGGGCCCCTTGGGCGACATGCTAACAAAGTTGTACTATAATCAAAGTGCTCCGCCATAATAAAATGTGCAAATATGGATCTATGATACACCTCTCAATTGCAGTTCTAGCACCCTCCTCCCCATATGGAGACAACAACAAGAAGTTCACTGGTCCCCTCCAGGCTCTAAACGCCTCCCTGTTAGGTGTCCATAGGTCACCGAATGCCTACAAGTGTCTTTGGAGTAAACAATGGGGGAGCAAGGGGTTGTGTGCAAATAAATTACAAAGCCTTGTAGAAGCTAATTTTCAAGAACTTTTTTTTTTTTCTTCTGTGGAAGCGTTCCCAGGCAAACAAGACAAGATATTAAAATCTTTGGGATTTTTCAATCTTCTCCTCCTTTGCATAGATTTGAGTTGTGATGGACCAAGCCCACTGCCCACCAGTGGGATCAAATCCCCAGCAGTAGACACAATGCTGCTGAGGGATGGAATGACTTGAGACAGTGACCACAAGGCCATAGAACTTGGCTCATTTCTGCCAAGCTATCCCCAAATTTCTGGTCAAAAAGCAATGCCAAAGGTTAAATTTTCCACTCTGTCTGCTTCTGTGAGCTCCAAATCACATGCTCAGTCATGGGCTCACAGTATCCTTACCAAGGCCAACCTCAAGGTATTATTATTTAATTTATTTATTACAATCAATCCTTTTGTTTCAGCTAAATCTGAGGAAACAAAGCACCACAGGAGAGGTCAGGCAGATCGGTTCCAGTTTCCTATTGCTGCTGTAACAAATTGCTACAAATTTAGTAGCTTAAAACAATATAATCTTACTGTCTTTCAGTACTGAAGGTCAGAAGTCCAAAATCAATCTCACTGGGCTAAAATCAAGGTGTGGGAAAGACTGTATTCCTCCTAGAGGCTTTCTAGCAGAGAAACCAATTCCTTGACAACTTCTAGATGCCATTGGCATTCTTTGACTCGTTCTCTGACTCTCTTGTCTTCTTCTTTTCCTTATAAGGACACTTATTAGGAGTACTTTGGCAGCACAGTTAAGCACTCAGCTATTAACACAAAAGTTGGTAGTTCAAACCCACCCAGAAGACTTGGGAAGATAAGAGTGGCAATCTGCTTCCAAAATGTCACAACCTTGAAAACCCTATTGAGCACAATTCTGCTCTGAAGCATATGACATTATAAAAGGTTCAAATCAACTTGGCAGCAACTGGTTTTGTTTTGTTGATTATATTGGACCCATCCAGATAATCTAAAGAATTTCCCTATCTCAAACTCCTTCATTTAGTCCCATGAACAAAGGTAAAATATTCACAGATTTGGGGGATTCAGATGTGGACATCTTTGGGGGTTATTATTCTGCCTACCACATCTACTATATTTTTACTTCTGGAACTACTTCGTAGGACTGAAGCAGCTATAATTTCAAAACTTCAAATTGCAAAAATGGCTTGCTTTACCTTTACGTCAAGACTTCAAGGCTAATTGCCCTGCATTTCCTCAGTGAATTCAAGTTTACATTTTTAAAATGTGATATGGTTAGATTTACTAAAGAAAAGAAAATACAGTTAAATTCTTTAGTGCTATATAATTTCTTATGAACTCCCTTCTATAGGAATATAAATATATAATACAGGCCTTAAATGTACTTCTAGCAAGTCAAGTAAGTAATAAAACTCGGAGCAAAGGTTTGTGAATAAAGATGTTACTTTGAAGTGCTGGTCCCTGGCAATCTATTGTTCCTTATGAATTATTCAAAAAGCCTCCTTAACTCATGAAGTTATTCCACAGATCTTTATTGCATGTCCACTATATACCAGGCATTGTGCTAGGCACTAAATATAAAGGTGAACAGAGGGGTGTAATTCCCTTCTTCATGGTGAGTATACACTACTATATAGAGAAGACAGACGCTTCACATAAAAAACAAATAAATACATAATCGTAAGTTATTAGAAATGTTCTAAAAGAGAAACACAGGAGTTTCTCTGTGATTGAGACTAAATGGATGGGGATGAGCATGGCTGGTAAAACCAGAGACGGTTGCTCTCTGGAGCAGTTGTTCACTAAGGGCGGGAGTACTACATTGTCTTTAGCGAGTTTAAAAGAAGTGAAAGGTTAAATGAGTCTGATATTTTATCATTACATGCACTGGTGATTCTAAACAATATCAGTAATAAAATACTATTCCAGGAAAAAATATTTTCTTGGTCTAAATTCTAAACAATAGCTGTGGTTACTATTTAATTTTAATAATATAGATGTAACCTACAAATTAGCACATTTTTATTGCTTATCCTTTAATAGAGGAGCCCTGGTGGTACACTGGTTAATCACCTGGCTGCTAACCAAAAGGTTGGCAGTTTGAATCCAACAGCCTCTCTGAAAGAGAAAGATGTGGTAGTCTGTTTCTGTAAAGATTACAGCCAAGAAAACTCCATGAGGCAGTTCTACTCTGTCCTATAGGGTGGCTATGCATCAGAATTGACTTGATGGCACACATAACGATCTCTTAATAAGCGCTGTGGGGGCAATGATGATCAGTGGCAGAAATCTCTCCTTTCAGGCAAGAGGCCAAGGTTTTGATGCACAGCCAACACCTGCCTCTCAGTGGAGTCTTTTGGGTTGTTATGATGCTGAAGAGGTGTCAGCAGAGCTTCCAAACTGAGACAGACTAGGAAGAAAGGGCCTGATGATCTGTTTCTGAAAACCAGCAGAAACAGAATGAATAACAAAGGTCTAATCCTTACACTATCAAGGGGAAAGCACAAGACTAGGCAGTGTTTTGCTCCATTGTGTATGGGGTCTCCAGGCAGCAGCTAATAATAACAATAGACATTGTATTCCATATGGAAGTTAATTTGAAGAACGCTAGTAGCATAGTAGGAGCTCTGGTAGCATAGTGCCTAAGGCACTTGACTGCTCACCAGAAGGCTGGCGGTTCAAACCCACCAGCCACTCCTCGGAAGGAAGGTTGGGCAATCCTACTTCCGTAGTGATACTGCCTCGGAAACCCAAGGAGGGGTCGCTATGAGTTGGGGCCGACTCAACGGCACATAACAACAACAACAACATTATACCATTGGCTCCCAACACATGCACACTCAGCTATACTCATTTGTTTCTAGGTTAGCATCATGGGTTTCAGAATCCTTTTAGTTAGTTTCAGCTTGTGTTCATGTCTACAGGTCTTCAGTTCTTTTTCAGAAAAATACTTAGTCTACCCAATGTTTCCCACCTTGATCAAATGTGTGAGAGGATCATTGACAGCCATAAAGAAAATGGTAAATTTGGAAAAAAGGACTCATTCTTGAGTTTCTTTCTTATTTCTAGAACAACTGTGTGAACTCACAGAGGAGTCACAGAACAACTGGATAGTGATGGGTTAGATATAAAGCTTTAGTATAGTCAAGGATATGTTAACACTGCAACTCTGGCTGACCCTCACAGTGATGTTTGGGTAAAATAAAAAAGGTTAATCCCAAATCCTTATTTCTGCCTAGTGCAAATCATTTTCCAAGTCTTTCAAGAGTTTGCTCTTTTGGAAATGTTTCTTCATGTGTGATGTTTTTGGGAACCTTGGAAAAAATGTATTCATTCTTTTCATTAATTTCAAAAAGATTCATTGATGGAAAATCGTGCAGATCGTAGGTATCACAGTAAAAAGGCTTTCCCAGGCACAATGCAGTGTTCATTTTAAAGCTGTACACACAGTCAAGACAAATTTTGAAAAGTTAATCCCAACCTTTGAAGTAGTGCACGATCCAAGAGAAAATATGGACACAAGAGGATCAGTCAGTTTTCTTTTCTCAGTTAACTGTTTTTCCTCGAGTGAGGCTTTATGTGAAGTAAATCAGACACAAAACTTTGCAACAAACAGAATCAGCCTTGAACAATGTGTATTACTAAGTTTAGTGAAACATTAAGTATTACAAATTTTCCTTGAAGACCAGTGAACAGAAATGATGGAAAAGCTTGAACTGAAACTAGCCCCTGTGGTCACCTTTTAGCTAAATAACAAATTGGATCACAAAATGAAGAATATCACCCTATGAGTCCTGTACTCCTTTAAAACACCATCTTTGTGAGACCAAATGGTCAATAATTACTTTAAACCAAATATGAGAATGCAAGGAGTGAGGGAAGCTAGATTAATGGAAATGGAATAATCAGAACAAAAATAATGAGAAAGTTTATGCATTGTGAAGAATGTAATTAATGTCAAGGAACAATTCATATAGAAATTGTCAAATGGGCACTTTAACTGCTGTGTAAATCTTCACCCAAAACACAAGAACATAGTATTAAAAAAAAAAGAAAGAAAGAAGTATGTTGAAGAAGGCCAGCAACTACATAACAATAAATGTAATAAAATGAATATTTTTACATAGAAAAAAGAACCACATTTTGAACAACAATGCCAATAGCATTAAAAAAAAAAAAGAAGAGGAAGAAAGAAAATAAAAATACCGATCTTATATTACCAGAATAAATCAAAAGGATAATGTTTGAATATCTTTAAAATTTTTACCAAGAGCTGGATGCTTGTCCTAAAACAATGGGTGAATGATTTTAACATTCACTAACCAGTTGCCATCAAGTCAATTCCAACTCATGGTGAGTCCTTAAGTGGTACAAATGGTTAACATGCTTGGGGGCTAACCAAAAGGCTGGAATTTCTAGTTCACCCAGAAGCTTCTTGGAAGAAAGACCTGGTGATCTGCTTCTGAAAACGCAGCCCCTGAAAATTTCATGAAGCACAATTCCGTTAGGACACAGATGCGGTCGCTGAGAGTTGAAGGCGACGCAACAGCATCTGGTTCAAAAACTAAAAAACTGAACTCAGTGTTGTCAATTCCAACTCAGTCCCACAAATAGCATGCTGTAGTCGTGCTTATGCTCTTAATCGCTACAGCATGAGTGCCAGTGGTTCCCAAAAAGCAAACGGACAGGCCTCAAAATGACCACTGGGAATAGTGGCTAGTGTCAAATTACTACCAAGTTGCAGCTGAGAGAGTCAGATTGAAATAAAAAGCAGGATTAAGAGCCAATTTCAAAATGAAGGAGAAAGAGCCAACTTCAAAAGAGCAAGGATGAGGACAAACATCAAAAACAGTTTCTGGAAATACACAGCTGATGGCTTGGAGAAGGGGTGAGATTCAAAAAGAAAAGAAAAATTTGTGCAGTGAGCAAAGCCAAAGGTAAGCCTCCCTGAGGCAGATTCCTGGAAGAAAGTTGGTCTGGCTGCCCTTGATTTCACTACTTGTGTGGCTACCTCTGCCCTTGTGTCTTAAGGAAGTCACGCCAGCCCCTGACAGGGGAATAAAATTGGCAGTAGAAAGAGTATGAAATACTTTGACTACACCGAGAATCCCATCTCCTATCTCTTTCCTTACCTCCTGGGGTAAAGGGTAGGTGTTAGGAAATAATAAGAAACAAGGTAAACTAGATGAACAGATTGTAGAACACTAAAATTCGGGATTTAACTTTGGAGGTAGCAGGGAGACATTTGAAGATTCTTGAGAAGGGAAATAAATCAAAATTGGCATATCAAGTACCCTTACCTGGCTGCTGTACGGGTTGGAAGAGAAGGGGGTAAGCTTAAAGCAGCCAAGACAAGAGGACATGCAACTCTGGACCAAGAGCAACTGTGAGAAAGAAATGAAAATGATAGACACGTGAGCTTCCGGAATTCCAAATTGGAATTTGGTGGTGACTTCTAGTAATTCAGGGAGCATTTCTTCCTGCAAAACTAGTAGTCCAGAAGGCTTGAAGTACTTTTGAAATGTTCAACAACATGCTGAAAAAAATAAATCCTTCAGAACCGAAGTGAAACATGTAATTTTAGGGAGACTCACAGTTCCTCTGCAAACATTCTCTCAGCCATGATAAATACAGCTTTCAGCAGCATTCCATGTGATTCCTGGGCCTGAGACACACCCAACCAGGTTTTCTTTCTAAGACATGCATGAATTAACTGATTTTGTCTAAAATGGAGACAATTTGCAAGGATCAGTTTATCAGATAATAGATGCAATTGACATTTGATTAGTAATACTACTTTGTTTTTAAAAAATTAATAACAAACTTTTTCTTTCACCATATCTTTGAATACTGTAAATGCTTATCAAAGACTATCAACTACATTATTAGCTTTTAATTTGTCTTTTTTTTTATCTTAACCACTATTTGCAGGGAAATTTATAAAAGGATTTAGAGTGCAAACTTAAAAGGAGGTAAGAAAAATCTTAACAATCTTGTGACTTCAGCTTTTAGTTTCTTCATCGGTAGAGTAAGGAAGTTGAACTAGATATTCTTACATGAAGTAAATATATATTATTCCATTAAAGTTTTTTTATAAGTACTTTTCTGATGATGGTTTTCAAAATAACTGGGACTTTTATTTATACATGTTGTTGTTGTTATGTGCCGTCGAGTCGGACCCGACTCATAGTGATCCCTCCTTGGGTTTCCGAGGCAGTATCACTACGGAAGTAGATTGGCCCATCTTCCTTCCAAGGAGTGGCTGGTGGGTTTGAACCGCCAGCCTTCTGGTTAGCAGTCAAATATATAGCAAAATAATATAGACTCAGATATTAAACACAAATTCAGTAAGTTACACAAGTCACATCTATATTAAGCTTTTAACCATTCAATTATACTTTCTTCATGGATACAATATTTTAAGTAATTATTTACCTGTTGTTGGTTGTACAAGTGAAGAATTTTTTCAGCATGTTCGTGAATGTAACAAGTTGGATCATTTCAAAGAGGTTTCTTTGGTGGGGATTTCTCGGGTTGTCTGTTCAGTACCTCTCTCCAAATCCCCACCACTTTTTCTGTCACTTGCTGTCCATCCACATGATTTCAGGGATGTATCTTAATGTCATATTTATGTTTCAGCGCCCTACTTCATGGTCACAGTTGGTGGGGCAGGGAGAAGACATGACTCTGGAATTTGGAATTGGAAATGAGAGAGAGACAGCTGTCTCTTTCCAGGTAGCTGGAGATGGACTATATAACACTGGAAACTTTCAGCAATTTTAGTTTTCCATTTGTGTATGGAAAAATAGAAAAAGCTAGTCTAGAGAAAGAGAGAGAGAAAACATAAAGCCAGATGCACAGAGAAGCCAAGGTGTTCACGTGTCTGGTCCAGTTCATTCCTGAGGCTCAGCTGCTTTTCTCTTAGATTTGTGATGCTGTCCTTTATCTTTATAAAAGAAATTCCCTTTGTTTGCATAAAGCCACTTCAAATAGGTCTCTGCTCTTCCTCTGCCTAGTGAGAAGAATGGCTCTCATCTGATAAGCTGTGCAAGGCTTGTCAGATCTGACAGGTAAACTCAACCACAACTCTGGAGGTTGCTGGGAGATATTTCTGATAAGTATGTTGAGGAGAAAATAAGGAGGGAAAGTAATTGTCTTTGCCTAAGCAGACAGCCAGACTGTATCCTTCAGTTTATTGCTCAGTTTCTGGAGCAGAGTATCTACCTGGCAAAAAGGAAATAGTGCTAGTTACATATAGTAGGATGTAGAAGAAGACTTTTCTTCTAGAGCCAGAATTTATCCCGGGTTTCCCAAGATCTCTCAATCCTTGATGGGCACTTCACAGCAAGGTTTTCAAATTTCTTACAGGCAAAGCTGGAAGAAGGGCACTTGAGCTGATCCTAGGAGCTGTCTCATAAGGCTGTCCCTTTTGAAGCTAGGAAAGAATCAGGTTTTGATCAGAACTTAGCATTCTGCTATGCAGCACAGACTCCTCTGCAAATGTCCTAGGCCATCATTTTACAGCACATTAAGCAGTAAGCCAGTTGGTTGTACTAATGTGGCTACTCTAAATAGCCAAGTCAATATGGTAAATTGGCACTTTCCTTTTCAGGAATTTGGACCATATAGGAACATTTAAAAGAACTATGGTGGTGCATTGGTTGAGGCATTAGGCTGTTAACCAAAAGTTGGGTAGTTCAAATCCACCAGCTGCTCCATGGAAGAAAGATGAGACATCTGCTTCCACAAAGATTTAAAGCCTTGGAAACCCAGTAGGTCTCTATGAGTTGGAATAGGCTCGATGGTAGTAAGTTGCTTCTTCTTTTTTCTTTCTAGTGGCGTAGCGAGTAAAACACTTGGCTGCTTCATGCTGATATGGGTGACAATGGGGAAAGGGAGGACACAGAAAAATGCACAAAAGATATAGACAACAGAGGCAAATACTATTACATGCATAATACTGCATTACCAGTGGCCGCAAACACTAGGCTGGGGGTAAATGCATAGACAGGTGAGAAGATCAGGTGGGGGTAGGCAAAAAGGAATATAGCAAAGGCCGAGGATAGATTTGGCTGAAGATAGCCTTATATATGTACTTGTGCTACAAAATTATCCACATAAATTATAGAAGTAACAGAGGACAAGGTTGGAGTAGCTTCTCAGAGACAATCAAACAATTTGAAGGAGAGAATTACTAGGCCTGTGGGCTTGGGACCAATTGTACATGAACAATTGGCACAACATAGTAAAAAATCTTCTTCTACATCCCACTTTGGTGAATGGTGATTGGGGTCTTAAAAGCTTTTCAGCAGCCATTTAAGACACAACTATTGGTCTCCTCATATCTGAAGCAAGGAAGAGTGAAGAAATGCAAAGTCATTTGGAAACAATTAGTCCAAATATATGATAGACCACGAGGACTTCAGCCTTCACTACTCTGAGGCCAGAAGAACTAGGTGGTGCTCAGCACCCAATGCCAACCACTCAGAAAGGGATCAAAATTAGAGATCCTGAATAGTGTGTGGGAAAAAAATGTGGAACAAAATTCAAAAGCACAAAAATGATGAGAATTACTGGTCAGAGAGAGACTGGTGGAACCCCTGAGACTATGGCCTCAGGTTATCCTGGGATTCTGGAAATGGACTCACTTCCATAGATTATCTCTCAGACCAACAGTGGAAAGACCTACAAGCAGAACACCTACTCCAGGGAGATATACCCATCTAACCTAGGAAGATGCACCCCTTAGATCACTCAGCCATGAGACACCAGTGCAGGAACATTCACACAGAGGGCAAGCTGGACAGAGAGGAATGCATAGATAAGAAGGGCACAGGGAAGGTAGTCACAGGACAGAGAGGGGAGAAGAGCTTTTTATGGTTGGGAACTATAATTGGGGCCATGAAATCAAATGTGCATGAACTGGTGAGAGTAAATTGAATCTGCTTTGTAAATTTGCACCCAAATCACAATAAAAAAAATTTAAATGAAAACATTCAGCTACTAACCAGAAGATCAGCAGTTCAAACCTGCCAGCTGCTCTGCAGGAGGAAGATGAGGCAATCTACTTCTGTAAGATTTACAACCTTGGAAACCCAATGGGGGTCACTATGAGTCAGAATCACTCAATAGCAGTGGGTTTGGTTTCTTTTAGGGCCATTTAACTTAGCTTTCTTTACCATTTCCTTCTGACGTGGTCTTGAGCACTTAGAAAATTTAGTTTCA